>NC_141992.1:160497325-160807473 GCF_049901715.1 Pseudonaja textilis | reverse complement strand
GATACTCTTTCAAAAATCTCCTTAACTTTTAAGGAAAGTTAAGAAATTGCTAGGCGAATCTGACTCATTTCTGCTTGATGAGCATATTGAGTGATAAAGTTTAAACAGTAAAGCAATTACCATACATGCCATGCTGAGCATATAAAATGTGTGCATTTATGTTTCTTCCTAAGAGGATGATTTCATGAATGATATTTGGCTATGCATGCTTCCTCTCTAGCCCATAGTTCATTGCGCTGGGCTTGCTGGATTTACTATAAAGGTTCTGTTCACACCCTGTGGGTTGGGTTAAGAATTAGGATTTATGCCTTTACTTCTGCTGCTTCATTGTTTATACAGCTTTGGTTTAGTTTTGACCCGCCCCCCCTTCTTTTTTTCTTTTTCTTTTTTTGCCTTTGAGGCTCTTCTACAGTGTCAGCTGCTGACTGATAGTAGGGGAACGGCCTCATGGTGTGAATGAAAGGGACCTAGCGGTTGGAAAACAGAGATAAGGAATAAATAGAGCACAGGCAAAAGGAGATAGTTCTGTGAGTGCCCAGATTGCCGCCAGTCTGTTCAAGTGAGATGCAGTGCCTGTCCTTTTCCCAGATTAAATTAGCGAGTGAAATCTCCAGTGACCTCCTCCCCTTATCCCCATACTCTTTAGCCAAGCTGAACAGCCTCTGCTGTAAAGTATTCATTTTATCTAGGGACAAGTTGGACAATAGAACTCTCCCTGATACTTATGGACAGCTGTCGTCATTCAGTGGGGTTTTGAGCATGTCATTCTTCATAGGAGTTAAAAGGGTTTATGGCTTGTAACTGAAGAGAGAGCAGAGATTCATGAATGCCAGCTCTGAGGGTGCAAGGAATGAGGGAGCAAGGAAAACACACCTTTGCCCACCTGTGTGGGGTAAAAAAAAAGATTCCTTTTATTTTGTTTCATTTGTTAAAGGGATTTCAAGGTGAAAATGTAATTACACCGAAGCATGATCTATATGCAGAAATTAACATTCACAAATGTTCAAGATCTAGGTGACAAAGTTGTGGCAATTATGAGAGGTCACCAGTGCAAAGCTTTCCTACTGTCCCATTCCATTCTGTCCCATTGTCCATGTTTAAATATCATGCCTTTTCCCTTTAACAAGCTCCCAAGAAACATTAAAGCTTCATGAGATACCTCTGTAGTCTTTTTTTTTTTTTAGTGATTTACTGCAAATATATTCAGCATCTGACTGATTAAATAGACCTTCGGCAACCTTGAGGGTCAGCGTGTGGAGTATGTACATAGAAAATGCATCAGCCCATTGTACCCTGGCAGCTAATGAGATTGGTCGTTAAGTAAATGACACAAAGCCTACAAAAAAAGCTTAGCAGCTCACTAGAGTATCACAGAGTGTCCCTGCACACCACACAACAACACAAACACTGGACTAACCTAGCCCACCCCTGCGTTATTCTACATCATTGCTTCCCTGATGTCAGCGCGAGAGACAGAACAAAGGCTAAAAGGCACACGGTAAGTCAGTCTGACAATTATGCCCTGGGGAGAAAGTAGAGCAAATTTTAGCCTAAGCATAGGCTTGGAAGTCCATTTCTGGACAAGTAGGTCATAATGCAAGGAAAGCTTTTGTGCCACTTCAGTATAGGGGGTTTGAAAAAAGACATGGTGCTTTTTCCTCTCTTTGTCATCTTCACAAAAGTTTTGAATTTCTAAAGTAAAGTGGGAAGATGGGATGCTCAGTGAACTTAATGTTGTGGGGGACTTAAGAAGTAGAAGTGAGAAGAAATGCATTCTTTTGTCATATCTGAATCTAATAAGTGCTACCTCTGCTGATTCTTCATCCTATATGGTCAACTTTTCAGGAATCTACTCTTTTCTAGTTCTCTGCAGAACTGAAAGTGCTTGAAGCTGTAGAATAATCATAACTGTGGATTAATTACACATTTCCATCAACTTGCTAAGTGCTTAAGAAAAATGGCATTGGATGTTTTCATAAAATAATATTTCAGATAGAAGCCATAGCATTACATCGAAGTCAAAGTCTCCATGCTTTAGTTAAAAAAATAAAAGAAGAATGTAAGGTACTTTTGATTACAGTCATAAAATCTATAAAAGTGTAAAAATGGCAGCTAATTAAACTTGTATGGTTTTGTTGTTGAAGTAGCAATCACTGAGTTTAGGAGATATAAGAATATTTCTGTATATGTACATGTGAGTATATACGTGTGTGTGTGTGTGTGTGTGTGTGTGTGGTTGTCTGTGTGTGTATTATCTTGTTGTTCATATTCGGGGGGGGGGGAATGGCAACAGGAAGTTGTAGGAAAGTCTTGCTACCTGAAACACTTTCTTCTGCTCTTATCTTCAAAACCAAAGTAATAGATGAAAAGTGGACATCAATTACAAACGTGTAAGATATGCATTTTTAAATGTCTCTGTTGATAAAAAGCATTATGGTATTATTTGCCTTTGAGTAATAGTTAATATTCAAATGCATCATTTTTGCATTATATGCTGGCATAGTCTCTTTTTATTTAGTTATTGCATTTTGGAAAACAAGCATTCTGAGGTAATTTACAAATCTCTGTAAGTTATATTTTTATTGAAATATTTATAAGAGGTTTATTGAAAGTTTTCTACCTAGCTAAACCCATTTATTTGAAAGTAAACTTCACAAATTTGATATTTGAACAGAAAATAGGGTTAATTATTGGAACATAAAACTGCAAATCAAAGCATACTGCAATCAGTGAAAATATTAACATGGATAGAAGACCACAAACACAGAATTAATATTATTTGAGAGTACCTTCATTACAAAGCAGATGCTGAAATTCAGACCTCCTTTATGAATGCTTAAAAGTTAAATTGTGAGTAGAATGAATAGCAATGTGTGCATGTTGTTTACCAGGTTATTCATCTACAACTGTTTTTTACACCTTCAATTTCTTCTGCTAGGAAAGCTGAATTAGAAGTGTGTCAAGTTCAAGTTAGTAATTACAATTGTACCATATGTTCCTGAGTGTTTGTAACCCAGTAACACATATGTTTCTTTAATTCTACAAAACTGTTAACTACTACAAAAGTAACATAAAATATAGTGAAAAAAGTAATGTGCAAATCTATCTACAAGCAAATCTATCTACAAATTACATTAATTTCTCAGGAAAGCATGTCATTTCAGCTAGAGTTTTAAGCTGAAACATTTCTAATTTATATTTTTATGGTTCATTTTTCTTCATTAAGCTAAAATCTTGCCTACAATTGTAATTTTTCATAGAAAAATTTTCAGAGTAGCATCAAGTGATTGTTTAGACAATTTGGAGAATTGTAATGGAAAACAAGTATTTGTTAAGTCTACAAATCTACAAAATGACCATGTACCAGGTTAGAGATCTAACTGAACATTTTGCAATGTATTCATATTTTTTTTTACCCATTATATATTTCTCTATAGCTACCAGACTATTGAAGAACATTTCAAATATCTAATATATTTGCTTAATTTCTCCCATGTTTTTCATGAGTAGATCTGTAACTCCAAAATATTATTAGAAGTAGACCCTGCAACTTCAAAAGTTTATCACTTTATAACTAAAACATGGCATGGTGGTGCAAAATAAAGCTCCTTCTTGACTTTTAAGAGTTTTAACCAACAGTTTCAATTCTACAGGCTCATTCCTATTGTCTATAGATATGGGAACTACCCTTTTTTCAATTTAAAAAGATGACATGTATGCTTTTTAAATATGTATAGAACATATCTTGATAAAGAATATAGAAGTATCTTGATAAAAATCACTCAAACTTTGCAAGCCAAGGCTTGTGTTAACTATAGAATGTTAACTATATAATGACTTTTAAAAAATGTTTAATGAGAAAAACTTAGATTGCTTACAAATGTGAAGTTACCTTCCATTTGTCACTCAAATGAAAAATAAAATAATTCCAAGGGCAAGAACAGGTAATGAGAAAGCCTTAGAGATATCTTAGGAAACTTAGAGGAGTTAAGATAGATTGAGTTGCTTTAATGTTTGTTCGTACTATGTTTGCTTGTATGGGTGGGTGGATGGGTTTTTTTCATAAATTTTGGCTTATGTGTAAATCCTGTCAAAAGTTAACTTTTTGCTGATATGACTGTTCTCTCACTCTCACCCGCTTACTCACTCACTTACACAAGAAACCAACAATATCGTGAGAGAAAACTTTCTAGCAAAAACAAGATATGGAATGATCCTGAGCTTCACGGAATATTCTGGGTGCTTAAGTTTGCTGTTGTAAGCAAACTAATTGAAATGATGTATCTAAGCATTCCTCTATATTTTTTTTCCCTTTAATCATAATTGCATTTGTTGAAGTTATATTCATTTGAAGTGAGATTTAGAGCTGTGCTGTTCTGTCACAGAATCCTCCTTAAAGTGATTTTATGTACTTATTGTTATTGAAATATTGAAATATTAATATTAAGTTATTGAAATATTTTATCCTGAAAACTGCTAAGAATTGTTATCAATATTCAGTTTCCAAAGGAACATATTTCCCTATATAATATCTGATACAGAAGGATGACTTTCACTTTATTTCTGTTGAAACATCATTATTTGGTTGTACATGAAGCAGTTGAATTGCAAAATGAAATGTTAATATTTCCAAAAGCAATATTAATCTCAACTTTGTAAAACAGAAATTTACATAGTATCAAAAACTGGTTTTGTTTATTCTCAGTGAAAAAAAAGTAATGTTCAAAAATTCTTAGCCCCGTCAATATCAGATATATGATACTGAATAAAACAATGCTCAAAAACTGCTTCTGTAGCCAGTAAGTGATATTTACAATGTCCAAATGCAATCAAACATTAAATAGGACTTATCTCCAAAGGAGACTATGTTTTCATCGTGCTGAACCAAATTGTTCTTCAATGACATTTTCTTGTCCCTTAATTATAGTATGAAGATATAAATCCATTTGCAAACAAAATTGCTCTTTTTCTATTTTGTGCTCATAAAAACAGCCCAGCAATTTAAACTTAATGTACTCCTTTACATTTGTTTCATGCAGCCTGATCCTAAATATATTTGTTTAAAAGTAAGCCTACAGGATTTCACTGTTTACTCTCAAGCTATGCATATGGATTATATAAAAATGTACTACTCATTAGTTTAGATTTGGATAGCCACTTTATAATTGTGCCTGACAATTTATTGTGATATATCTAAGTTTTATATTAGCAACTAAACCTTATATATCCAATGAATGGGTTTTTTAAAAAGAGACTAGCACTTATTATTTACATATGCAGACCTTAAAAACATTTAAAATTCAGTAGAAGTAACAAGATACTTTCAGATCCAAAGTCTATTGGGTGAAAGTCCCAAACAATCTTTTGTTTGGGAATCCTTTTTCAATAAGAATCTGTTATGTTTATCTCTTTTTGTCAAAGGATCATGACTTTTCTGTAAATGATATTTGGAAGCAAAGATAACAGGGTAGTATGTTGAGTGAAAACAGAATAATTATTTGGCCAAAGATCACTCATGCTATAGAAAAAAAATACATAATGTTTTACTTAACAAGTTGCTTAAGCAGAACTTGTTGGGTTCTGTATGTGAGCTGTCACTCTTAACAAAAAGGGTTAAAGAAAATTCATTCTGTTGCATCTGCTTATTAAATCCCTTACTTTAGTAGAAATTCAAATTTTGTAAGATTATTCGTTTTATTGATGCATATAATTATAATCACAAGCCATCTGCTGATTTGGCAGGCATGGTTAAAATCTCTAACTCTCATAACCTTTCAAGTACAGTGCCTTTGGGACTCTATTTCACTTTTATATTTTGGAAAACACATATGAACAAACAAGAGAGGTCATCTGCCAAGTCAGACCTGTTAAAAAGCATCCCTGTGCAATAGCAAACCTGGACTTAAGTGTAAGAAATTTCCTGGGTATTGTGTGTGTGTTTTAATTTCATCTTCAGGAACAGATTATTCTCCAATGCATTTGGGGAATTCAATTTTTTTCTGGGGATTACGCTTTTTCCTGTCACACTTGAGACCTGATTTCGTTTCTCAACTGAAGAGATGAACAGTGGTTGTCACAGGTGAATGAAGCTCTTTTGACCTTGCTCATGTTTGAAGTACAAGTGTTTAAAAAAAATGGGTAGCAAAGGGGGTAAAACACAATGCTACGTACCAAGATCTGGATTCAGATCATCCCACCAACATGAATTAGCCTCAATGAGTCAGTGTTGCTTCAGCTGCCATTGGCAACAAGAGTAATAATAACAATGACAAATTTACAAGATTGAGGCATGTTTGTAATAGTGATATTTGAACATTGCAAAACAGGATATCAAAGTTGATTTTTATTTATACTTCAGTAACTTTGGGGGGGAGCCTTAGCAGAACTTTTTCATGACTAGTAAGAGAGCGGGAGGATTTTGCATCAATAGTTACTTTTCACCATGACAAAACTTGGGAATACCTTACAAGTATTAAGGAAATGCACCAAATAAAACATGGTAAAAAACCAACCATAATATTTTCCTTCCAAATAATATTTTGAGGTTACTTTGTGATATTTTTAATTGCATTCTCAGCTGTCAGCCTGCATCTTCTTTAATAGAACCCCCAAACACTCCATGCAGTATGCATATTGCTTTGCACCTTTGGGGAAGTTTGATTCTCACACCACCCAGCCCTTTATCGGAAAACAGGAGGTGAATGCACATGTTGGAAAGTGTCTGCACAGCTGAAACTAGGCAAACCAACTGACTGTCTCTGGTTTATTTTGCAACCAATTAAGTATGACATCTGTTGAAACTCAGGAAACCAAGACTCCCTTCCCCCTTTTCATGGAGTTATTTGAATGGCTCGTCTTTCATATGGAAATCACAACGCATCATTTTAGAAACCCAAAAGATGAGGCATAGAGTCAATGAAAAGCCTTTTAAAAGGCTGGATTTGTACCATAGCCCCATTTATAGGAAGAGAATGGCCATCCATTGGAAGACATATTGCTTTACTTGTATCGATTCATATCTACTAATACTGTTACTGATGGCTAAGCTTAGCCTACTTTCTGTTGTAAGATGAATTTATAACAAAGCTTTGCACCCCAAATTTCTGTTTGGGGACTTGAAAAAAAATTCTTATCAGATAGGTAGGTAGGAGACTGATACTATGCTAATGTTGTAGAAGAAATGTTGTTCCTTATTGCATGCATATAATGCATTTCAAGTTTCAGCCAAATCCAGAGCTCTATAAATAAAAGTTACTCTATGCCATGCCATGCCTTATTATGTGCTGTGCTGAAATTTTCTTCTTTTTTTACAATCTTCATTCATTTAATTATTTCTCCCTTTTTTATATAAAGAAGAGGACAACCTTGTCTACGTTATCCTGGAGTGAGTGTGAGATCCTGGCAAAGGATATGTGTAATTTTTCTTTCTTTTATATCTTCTCTCTTGCATTTGTATGTATCTCTGTGGCTCAAATGCTTTCCCCAACCTTTTGCTGAGGGGTCCTCTTTCCAGAGAAGCTTCAACATGGCTTCGTAAAGTAAAGCTATGATCGAGCTGGCTGTAAAAGAACTTTGAAATGGAAGCTATTTTAGCTGTCTACATTATGTTGCACCTAAAATTATTCACATTTCAGACTGTAAATAAAGGATCAAATAGTGATTGGGGCCTCCCTCTCATTCTCCACACCAAAGAAGTTCCAAAGAAAACATAAGGCAGCTCCTTCGGCAAATTTTTTTCCAGGGCAGACAGCATGGCTGGGCTGTAAAGAGTGGGGAAATAGGTGAAAGATTACAGTGGCAGCATTTTTTTTAGCATATCCCAACAAAAACCAGGTTATAAAACACCATCAAAACAAATGCATGAGAGCGAAGTATAAAAACAACAGTCTCTTTTCTGTAGGAAGAAAACTCTGGAAATTTTCAGATGGCTAACATAGTGTTAAATTGTAGCTTATCCCTTCTTAGTACATTATTACACCATTAAAGAATGAAGTTGGTTTGTTCAAAGATATCCTGGAAAAATCCATAGCTGAAATAGATTTTTGCCCCAGTTAAATCAAAATAATTTCATTGGCTACTTCTGGATTTCCCCATCACTTTTTTTTTTTAAAGATGAATGCCTTCTATGTTTTCTATGTCTCAGGATACTCTATACAGATTGATGCAAAACAAAATAACACTGACAAGCTATTGAAATGAATAATACATAATAAATTTATAACTAGATTTATATTCTATAATTAATTCAGAGCTTTGAAGAGGCATATGGAGCAACCCCCTTCCATTTTTCCAAAATAGTATTACTTTATTATTAAACATTATTCTATCTGACCTGGGCATTCTGGGCTTTTATCCAGCTAAAATATAAAGCAGCAGGATTTTTTTTCAAACTTCAATTTTTTACTTATAAATTTGCAGAGAATGAAGACAACTCCTTAAAAAGTTGGTGCATAACTATATCTGATTGTTAGTTTGTTGATTATTGCATTTTTCATTCTCATTTTTTTTCCTTTACCTAGACTTTTCTTTTTTGTAGGTTTACCAGAATTATCCCTTTTGTTTTCAGCTCAATTGGGATATTTTTTGTGGTTTATTCTTTTTCTATAGAAATATTAAAAAGTACAATTTATAAATAACTATTTGTTTTTCATTTTATTGACAGAAATGCCTTACTTCTAGCATATTAATAATCAAAATGGAAGTCCCAGTGCAAGCTAAAAGAGCCAGTTTGGTACAGTGGTTTTAGGCATGAGGTTAGAAACTGAGACAGTGTGACTTCTAATCCTCAGGTGACTAAGCATATCACTCTCTTCCAGCTCTAGGAAGAAAGCAGTGGCAATATACTTCTGAGAATCTTGCCAATAAAACCCTGCTGGGACTTCTCTAGGCAGTCACCAGGATTCAACATTAACTCAAAGAAGCATGCACATGTGCATACTCAAGCTAAATATATTTGTAAAAGATTTAAAGGTTTCCCCTATCCAGTCATGTTTGACTCAAGGGGGCAGTGCTCATCTCTGATTCTCAGTCTGCATTGGCTGAAAGACATTTCCATCATCATGTGGCCAGCATGAAAATATGGAATTCAATAACTTTTCCCACCAAACTGGTACCCATTTATCTACTCATGCTTTTAAATTACTATGTTAACAGGTGGTGGGTCAAGTAATGGAAGTTCACTCCATCACAGGGCACTCTGTTCTTGAACCTGGGCTGTTGGCTTTCCAGCTGACAAGGTCAACGTCTTAACCATTGAGCCATTGTGCCTCACTCAAGACATAGGTTCTGCAAATATTCATACATGACATTTTTTACTAATGTTCCATCCATGCTCCTATTACCTTACAGAGTTAAATGTAACTCTGTAAGGTAACTCTATTTCAATTATACATAACCAAAAACTTGGAATGGAATGTTGAAATATTATTCAAATGATTACTTAAGGACTTCATAGTTGAGAAGATTGACTTGGAATGCATTAACATCAACATAAATATGAGATTATGGAAGAAGTGTTCTACAGTATATCCACAAGATATAGCCACAATTGGGAACAGAAGTTATGTTGCTAAGCAAGATGGTTGTTGTGAATCCCACCTGATTTAATGGCCCTTTATAGTCTTTTATTAAATGCAGCTTCCCTAAATGACTTTGCTTATCAGACACCAGTTGGGAAGGTTGCAAATGGCCATCGCATGACCCTGAGTTGATGCAACTTCTTAAAGACCTGCAGGTTGCCAAGCATCCACATTTTGATTGCATGACCAAGGGAATGCTACAGCAGCAAGAAGTGTGAGGATTGCACATAAATCACTTTTTTTCAGTGCCATTATAATTTTGAAAAGTCACTAAATGATCCCTCAACATGGCTCGGCACCACAGGGATGCAAGCCAGTAGACACACAGCTTCAACTACTTTTCCTTCAGTACCTGTACTCAGATTACCTGTAGTCAGTTCTGCTGAGCAAGTTATTAGGAACCCTGACTTCAGGGGTGGGATTCAAATTTTTTAACAACCGGTTCTGTGGGTGTGGCTTAGGTGGTGGGTGTGGCTTGGTGGTCATGTGACTGGGTGGACATGGCTTGGTGTCATGTTACTGGCTGGACATGTCCAACCCAACATCACTCACATCGAGGCATGCATCTCCTTGTCTGGCCTCTCTTGTGACTGTGGGGATGCTGCAACAGTTGTAAGTGTGAAAAATGGTCATAAGTCACTTTTTTCAGTGCCATTGTAATTTAAATGGTCACTCCACACAAGCAAAGTACCAGCAAAGGAGGGGGAAAAAACTCCAGAGAAGTTCCTGAGACAGGAAGTCTAGTCCTGCCAAGAATGTAATAAGGATTAACGGAGAGGCAGTTTCTGTAAGCAACACCAGAATGTTTCCTTCCTGCCTTCCTTACAGGATTAGGCCAGTAATTTCCTCTAACAACTGGTTCTCTGAACTGCTTAGAATGTTAACAACTGGTTCTAGCGAATAGGTGCAAACTGGTAGAATCCCACCCCTGCCTGACTTCCATTCTGGTACCTCAGTTCAAAAAGGAGAAAGTTCAGAGAATGGCCACTTGGATTGGGAGGAATATGGAAATTATGCACTATGAGAAGAGACAACTAATGATGATATAGTAGTTTCTGGAATCAGATTACAAAAAAGCAGGTTCAAAATAGGTCTCAGGAAGCATTTGTTGATTGCATAAGATGTTTAAGCAGTGAAGCAGGCTGGCACATGATGGAGTGATCCAGAGGTTTGGTTCATTTATCCAATGTATATAGTCATCCATCTCATCAAAAGTGACTTTGGGCACCATACAATAAAGTAAAACAGTGAATAAATATATATAACCACTTAACATAAATAAAAACATTTAAAACCATTAAAAAACAGACAAGTAAGTAATAGATGAAGAAAAGTTAATAATAAAAGGACAACACCCCCCCCCCCCAGAAGTTCACCCCTGGCATAAGGGGTGCTGGCATAAACAGATCTCAAGGGACATTTTTGAGGTTCAGAAGTAATGAGCCAATCTCACTTCAGGGCAGGGGGAGGGGAAGTGGTTTCACAATGTGAGGGCCATCACAGAAAAGATCCACCACCGAGAACCTGCCAAATGCAGCTAGTTAACTGACTGAACTTGTGATATGCCCTCTCCGCTGGATATGGCAGGATGGCAGATAAACTCAAGCAAAGTAACCCAGACTCATGCCAGGAAAGACTTTAAGGGTTAACACCAGCATCTTAAATTGTACCTAAAAAGATTGGCAAGAAATGCAACTTGTGAAGCAGAGGTGTAACATATATTCTAAGAGAAACACACACAATTGTTCATATTGCCACATTTTGCATCAGCTAAAGTTTCCAGAAACTCTTCAAGGGCAGCCTCATGTAGAACATATTACAGTAGTCCAACTGATGATGATGATGATGATGATAGGGTGTTTTATTCATTCAGTTGGGTCCAACTCTTGGTGATTCTATAAGCCAGGTCTCTCCATACCTTCCAGTCTTGTACTATTTCTTTGAGGTTTTTTTAATGCTCTGGCTGGTGTCAGTTTTGATGGTGTCCATTAAAAATTTAGGACCTAAAATGACATCAGCTCCTTATACCATTCAAATTATTTGTTTGCATAACCAGCTAATTTATTTGGGCTCTATTCCCCAATAACTTGAATTCACTTTATTTCTATCCTAATAGTAACACGTGCAGCTCCAGCTCCTAGGAGATTATTGAATCCTCGAAACCCAGTCCAGAAGCAGCCACCTAACTAGCTGTAGGGCCTCCTAATATTGCTTAGCTGAATGTACCAAAGACCATAATGTTCTCATGTTTACATTTCCTATCAGAAGTTACCAGTAATATGGAGCATAAAGAGAGAGAAGAAAATGCAAAATATTTTGACATAGAGGCACAATACACAGCTACTCTTTTCAGAGAAAGACATGCATTTTGTATAATAACTGTTTTGACTCTTGCTTGTGCTTGACTTTAGCTGCTAGAAATTCACACATCTGAGTAGAAACAGGAAAGAAATGTGGTCCATTTAATTCTCCTGTGAACTTACTTGGTCTTGAGCACAAAACCATCAAAACTGATACACAGTTGCAATGAGATATTAATGCTTTCCTAAATGCATCTTTCAGCCCAATTTATTTTTAAAAATACGTATGTAAATTTTAAGAGGAATATATGTCCAACATATATGTAAAAAATGAATATAACATGTAAAGATAAATTTACCTAGGAAAATTGTGTACCAAAAGGGTATATTAGGAAAGGTGCATTTATTTTAGGCAGATTTTTTAAAATAGAGATTAAATTTGACTCCGATGAAGCAAACATAAATATAGAAAAATAGGAAATCAAATGCAACCAAATTTGGCATTTTTAATGGGTATGTTCCAGAAGACATAGCAAGAACCTGCTTATGGTAGTATTTTATCTTATTCAAGACATAGCCTTTTCCCTTAGTTTACTTATTCTATGGTGTAATGTATGAAAGTATCACACAGAAGAATGAACAAATAAGAAGACTGGAAATGTATGAAGAGTGAAGATAGTCAAAAAGTTCATTTTCCATTTGGAAACTGTCCCAACTTGCCATTGTTCTTTTTTTTTAAAAAAAAGGAATTGTCTATAACTTTTAAAATTGTTTTATAGTGGAATACAATGGCTTTTAATGGTTGTTCAAGTGTTTTGAACAGCAATCTTGGCCCCCTGTATCCTCTGACAGTAATAATCACTAGTTGCTTTTTCTGGCAAAATCAATTCAAATGTACAAACAGTCTTAAAGGTCTTTGCAGAGTTAAATTGCACCAGCACTTTACATTGCAACCCAAACTCTATAGAAGGCCAGCATAGGGTCCATAGCACATATAGTAAAAACTGGATAATACCTGGTTGGCTGCTTTTTGAATCAATTGGAGCTTCTGAGTAGTCTTTAACAGAAGCCCTATTTAGAGCCCTATATATTTAACCTATATATATAACAATGAGGACATGAGTCATTGTAGCAATGTCCTTGTGCTTAACATAGGGTTGAAACTTGATGAAAGGTCCAGAGCGATGGTACCCACCTGCAGGCAATCATATGAGATTACACTATCCCCAATCCCAGTCTCTTTTAATCTGTCTGATTTTGGAAAAGAGAAGTGAAAAAAGGCTTTAAGATATTCCTTTGCTATATTACTTCAACAATTATAGTTCAAATAATTGTCAATGGATACTCCTGAGAAAACCACTCCCTAGAATTAGAATCTGAAGCTATCAGTTACTCATGCTTTTTCCTTCCCTTCCCTTCCCTTTAATTTGGCATTTTGATTTAGGTTTCAGAAAAGTAAGTATTTTACATATATATTTGTGCATCATTTCAACTCCAGAATCTCTCCTGGAGTATCCAGGTATAGATTCAATGTGTAGGAGACTTTCCCCATTGATTTAAGCATCGCTGAATCTGAATCAGCCTTGTTTTGTTCTGTAGTTGAGTTTCAGGTGAGCCCCAGGCAGGGTCCTTGAAATTGACCCATGGCATCTCCTTCGTGCTGTGTAATTCAGACTTGTTCTAAGGATAGTTCAGATTTGACCAGTGTTAATTTTCTGCTTGAACATCTAGTACGAAATGTCTATATTTTCTTGGAATGTGTGAAAGACTGACATTTTTTAAAATGTTCCCCGAATTAGAAAAATTAGATAAAATGTCCTTTTGATAGGCATAATTCTCCATCCTCTTTTATATATATTGCAAAAGAACCATAGATTTGTGCTATGTTTAATTTCTTTCCATCAGGAAAATGTTGAGAAGAATAGCACTAATTTACTCTCACTGAAATGGCAGTATGTGCCGTACAGAAGTGAAGTATGACTACTGGAATAAATTACAGTTCTTGAAAATGCAGGTGCAAAGTGCCCATGTACCCACAAATTAAGCTAAATGACAATGATCTGGTGGTGTTTTTTGGAAAAGGACATTCAGCTCTTCCTTTAGATCAAAATTAGCTATGTTACTGCACAAGATTTATTTTTATTGTGTCTTATATAGTAAGGGTGATTTAAAAAGTTAACTCTTATTCTGGATGTCACATGCTATATATTCATGTCTAGCTCACCGAGTAAAGATTGTAAGTGGATTCTAGAGACCGGAGAACTTGAAGAAAGATTTGGAAGGAAGTGGACATTCTCTATGGGATGCCCTAATGAGGGAGAAGCAGAGAATACTCTTATCATTAGAGTTCCTTTTCATCATGTCCAATACACAAATATGCATATAGACTGAAAATAGAGTATTGAGGAGAATCAGAGTATTGCTTATGAGCAATAACTCATAAAATCTAGTCTTGTATCAAAGAATATAGATCAAGAATATTGTAGTAGAAGTCTAGCATGGTAATAACTTCCAAAGGCTTTTTAAATGATAGATTGATTTAACTAAAAAAAAAAATTCTTTTTGTGATCCTAACAGTTTAACTAGAAAATATTCCCTCTATTTCCCTCACTTTTATAGTTTACCTCAGTAGGACACTGCTACTCCTACTATTATATAATTATCTCAGTGATGGGAGATACATATTAACTTCAGGTTGAAGACAGAACTTTGTTCTAAACCTATGAGCTAATTTGATGACTTCATAGTATTGTGAAGCCACCTAGACTGGCAATTTGGTTGTCCATTATCACTGTTAAAGAACAACCAAATTGCCAGTCTAGGTGGCTTCACACTGTTATTGTTTTCTTCAAACAGCAAACTGAATTGCTTTTTTTTTTTTACAACTGGTCCATTGTAAAAAAAAAAAAAAACAGTTGCAGAGAATTGCTGGTTTTTATTTTGGCTAGACTGGAAAGATGAAAAGCAGAACAGAATAAGACAATGCAAATCATTTCCATAACACTGTCAAGAAAATTGCAGGGTTGCAGTCATCAAAAATTGAAGAACAATGGAGGAGGCAGACATTGTTCCCAAGTCTCACTTCCAGGTTTTCTATTGAATCAAGGCTGATCATTATGGGAAACAGGTTGTTTAACTAGGTAGTTTCTGGTCTAATCCAGTTATAATTTTCATATCTAGTCTAAAAAAAGAAATTTAGAGCACAAGACATTTTGTTAAGGGAAATTAAGTATGTGGGTTTTTTTTTTTTCATTTATCCCATGACATTTTATGATATTTCTGTGCCTCAAATAAATATCTCTTTGAAACATTTCAGATTGGAGTAAATGGAAAATCATGTAAATCTCAAAAAAGACATGAAGTTAAAAGGGATATGGTAAGATGGAAAAAATTACAGTTGTCATTGTTGAAGAGAAATTCTGTGATTAAGATGAATGTTTTGACCAGAATATTATTTTTCTTTGAAACAATACCCATTTTGACAACTGATGTACCAATTAAACAATGGCAGAAAGATATGTCTAAAATTGTGTGGCAAGGGAAACAAACATGTTAAATATAAGGCGTTATGAGATATTAAAGGAAGAAGAGGTTTATGTGATTTGAAATTATATTTTGCTGCTTGTTGATTTGGATGAAAGAGTGGATGCTGAGGAAAAATAAAAGGCTTTTGGAGTTATAAGGATATGAATTGAGATTTTAGTGTTTATGGATATTTATGGTATGACAAAGCTGTGGTTAATGTAGATTAAAAAATTTTTTTGTTAGATGTACCATACTGAGAATATGAAATAGATATGAACCCAGGTTGTGCTCCAAAATACCTTTGGTGCTCTCAACACAAGAAATATAGAAGGACAATGATAAGGAAATACAAATGGCTAGTTTGTCAAGGGGAATATTACATAAAATCAAGAGAAAATTTAGCAGCAGAAGGATACACTTGTCAATGGTTCTCTTATTTACAATTATTAGAAAGATTTAAAGTAGGCAAGATAATGGAATAAATATTTTGGTTACAATATACAAATGAAACATTGGGAGAATATATACTTGAAAGACTTAAATTTACATTATGTTATTTTAAAAAGAATGTTTATAAAACATGTAGTATTGGTATTTGTCACTGATGAATTTGACTAGAGCTGTGTTTGGCCATTTGAAGAGGGGTGGATTTCTACTCCTAGAATTCCCCAGAAAAGATTGTCCCCTTTTCAAGTGGCCAAAGTTGAGAAACACTGGTATAGAGCATATAAAGGTATTTCAAATTTAAATTGAAAATGTGAACAAGAGAGGACATTTTACCATGCTAGGTGAATGTGTCAAAAAGTCATAACATTTTGGACTCAACCACATGCACTAATTCAGAACATTTAAAAGATTAATATACAATTAAAACCAGATGCTTTTCTTTTAAGACTAATTGATAAACAATTTAAAAAAAAGCATAGCATTTTGTTTCAATACATGACTGCAGTGAGATTATAATATATGCACAAAGGTAGAAAGCTTTTACATTACCCATAATGGAGGAATGGATGGTGAAGATGATGGAAGTTGCTGAGATAATCAAATTGACATCTTTGATCAGAGAAAAGACATTATCTAATGCTGACTGGAAACTTTTTATAGACTTTGCATGAAACAGGAAAAAATGATCTTATTAACATCTATTTTGATGATCAGAAAAAAATAGATTATAGGAAAAAAGTCTAAGGGTTTGACTTCAGATGTTTCTTCTTCCAATCTGATTACAAACTGGAATGTCTCTTTACTCCTACTTGCCTTCAGCTGGTAATTTCACCACAAATATACTGTTCCTAGATGATCACAGGACTGTCCGGCACTGAAGTAAAAAATAATATGGTCACCTTAAAATTTAATGTTCATTCTGATCACATCAGATTGCATTTTTTTCCTGAAAGGATGCCTATCAGATCATAGGATTGTCTACTAAATGAGATTATATTGAACATAGAGTATTTACTTGTATGTCATTTGCAGAAAACAAACACAGATATGTTGATTAATTTAAAAAAAACCTGAAGCCTAGCTTAAAAAAATTGAATGCAAGTATCAGTATGTTTTGTGTATCTATATTTCCTTAAAGAGAAATTATGTGATGGCAATTAGGCATTCCTCCTTGTACATCTTTTCTTGTCATAACGGTCTTCATGTAGGTTAGGTTACCCTTTTTAGCATTCTAAACCAGAATAATAGAATAGAATAGCAGAGTTGGAAGGGACCTTGGGGGTCTCCTAATCCAACCTTCCGCTTAGGCAGGAAACCCTACACCACTGGTTTCCAGACAAATGGTTATCCAATCTCTTCTTAAAAGCATCCACAACTTGTGAAGGAAAGTTGAAATAGAACAGAATAGAATAGAATAGAATAGAATAGAATAGAATAGAATAGAATAGAATAGAATAGAATAGAATAGAACAATAGAGTTGGAAGGGACCTTGGAGTCTTCTAGTTCAACCCCCTGCTTAGGTAGAAAACCATACACCACTTCAGACAAATGATTATCCAACATCTTTTTAAAAACTTCCAGTGTTGGAGTATTCACAACTTCAGGAGGCAAGTTGTTCCACTGATTTAACTATCAGAAAATTTCTCCTTAGTTCTAAGTTGCTTCTCTCCTTGATTAGTTTCCACCCATTGCTTCTTGTCCTACCCTCAGGTGTTTTGTAGAATAGCTTGACTCCCTCTTCTTTGTGGCAGCCCCTGAGATATTGGAACACTATTATCATATGCACCCCTAGTCCTTCTTTTCATTAGACAAGACATACCCAGTTCCTGCAACCGTTCTTCATATGTTTTTTAGCCTCCAGTCCCCTAATCATCTTTGTTGCTCTTCTCTGCACTCTTTCTAGAATCTCCACATCTTTTTTTACATCATGGCGACCAAAACTGGATGCAGTATTCCGAGTGTGGCCTTACCAAGGCATCATAAAGTGGTACTAACACTTCACCTGATCTTGATTCTATCCCTCTGTTTATGCAGACTGGAACTGTGTTGGCTTTTTTGGCAGCTGCTGCACACTGCCTAGTTGTTCACTAGGACTCTCATATAATAGTTGACAACTACATATTTAAACAATTTTGTGGCTTTCATTTGGAATTCTACCTACTTCCAGTTAGCTATTTAGAGAAAGAGATAAGGAATATGGACAGGACTTTGTGTCAAGTTACTACTTGGACTCGCTGTGGTTTCTATTGCTTGGATTACGTGTTAGATATTGAGGGGCTGGCAGTAGAATCTCAGATGATTTGGGTGCTATCATCTATATACTGTATCTGTAACCTCAGTAGACAAGACAACTCAATGGTTTCAGAATAATCTTTCATCTGTTGTGGGACTTTGAATGGGAGATACTATAACATTAATTTTTTTAAAGGAAATGTTTGACTACAGGCTGATAGGATTTGTTTGTATTAGATAAGTGTCTGTTCTTTAAACTTGAAAATGTAGTGACATATTGCCAAAAGTGAGAGGAAATACTTTGTGCGTAGTTATGAATAATGTTTCAGTATACCTTTTTCATGATTATACAAAAATTGAAACAGACTATTTCTGGTTTAGAAAGGGGAGATCAAGATGCAAACCTCTGGTCTTTTAGTATTCCTTCTTTCCTTCTATGATTGCTAACACTAGACTGGGGCTTCTACTCAGAAATAGGTCTAATTAGGTTCAGTGCTTTTCTTAAAAGAATCGGCAAAAGCGTGAAACTAGTCAATATTTGTTTCATTGCTTGAATTACCTGCCAAAACACAAAGCTAACTCATTATATTTAGGATGGGCAGTGCTATAAATACAAATATATACCCCCATTTTTATTTAAAGTTATAAGAAGTATTTCCTTAGTAGCAATTTATAATACCACCTAGACATTGCAGTAGTAATACTTTACTAACACAAATAGAATTTATTATTGGTAGTAAAGAATGCTTGAATCAGCCTTAAAATCACTTATGCAGAGTTCTAAAATGAAAAACAAAGCAGGATCAGTTGGGAACTTGCCAAATAACTTGTCTATTTTTTAAAAAAATTAATGGTGCCAAAACCGTATTTTTTTTTTCTTAAACCATATTGTCTGAAATAGCCAAGAATGTTGACTGGTTAAGTTTTCAAGTCAAATATCAAAAACGGGAAGATTATCACTCAGGTTTTCTTTTTGTTTCCAAGCAAAAAAGTCTCATATTCAGCCTGATTCCATGGATTAGCTAACAGGTTGCTTGAAAGTTCTACTTAAGATCCTGGAGAATTGAAGATAAGATTTTTAACATACGTAAGATCAGACTAACTCAAAACATATCTCTGAAATGCACACAGACTCTTTTATATTTTCCTGAAGTGTCATTTGATTTTGCTCCCTGAGAAATGTGTGTTAATGGGTCACAGAATCTACAAAACCACAGGCCTATTCAGACCACTTTCCTCAGTACAGCAATACATATTGAATGTGCTCCCACTGTTAAAAGAAATGTCCTATTTTTTAATTGGAATCTGCCTTCCAATAATTTAAATTCATTATGTCATATTCTGCCATATCAGATGATACAGACCAGATCTCTGTCTTTTTCAGTGTGATATTATTTCAGGTGCTTGAATAATGCTATTGTGTGTACCACTTTAGTGTCTTACTGAAGCTGACTGCCTCAGGAGTCTGGTAGAATTCTGAGGTAATACATTCTTTACTGGGGAGCAGATTGGACTGGATGGTCACCAAGGTTACATTCTACAATTCTCAAGGCTAAACATTTCCATCCTTTTTCAAAGGACTTATACTAATCACCTACTATCCTCATTGGCCTTCTCTAAACCTGCTGGCTCTTTTGTAGTGCAATGATCAGAATTGGACACAATAATCAAAGTGATCTATATAGAATAAACTGGAATAATTATACCCCTTGATTCAGACACTCTAGATTATGTTGCAGTTGCCTCTTTTGTAGTTGCAACAAAGTATTGGCTCATTCCATTTGTAATCCGTTACTAATATTTTTTCCACAAGTATTATTGCTGAACAAGATACCTATGCTTTGCACCTGATTTCATTTTTGAAATTCATAATTGATATCAAAGCCTGATTAATTTTGTAAGCCCACAAAATTCCCAGGTATAACACATGTAAAATTTGTCTGTTCTCAGTAAGTTTACATTTACACAGAAAAAAAAAAGATATGTACTTTGGTGTTGTTCCTAGATTCCATCAGTGGATAATTACAAATCTGGTAATAGGTGTATCTGGTCAGAGAAAATTTGGGCCTCTTATAACCAAGTGCTGTCTCTGGCCAGAAACACTTATTACCAGCTTCAGTGATTAGACCAACAATCCTGAACTGTTCACTACAACTATTATTGTCCATGCACTGATAACTTCACACGAAGATGGATTTTATGTAAGGGTAATCTTGTTCTTTGTCTAGAAGTTATAGCTGGTTCAGAATGTAGCACCCAGTTTGCTAAAAAGACTACATGGCTACAGACATGACATATTTGTTTAAGCAATGGCCTTGGTCACACATTAGCTACCATGCCAGGATAAAAAGTTACTTTGTGACATGTCAACCACTGAATTATATTGGATAGGATACTTGATGGATCGCTCTCACTATTTCAGGTCACTGTCAGTTAGCATTTTTGTCAGGAGAAATGTTTCTATGTGTGAGATCTTACTCCATATCTTGTAATCACATTAAGGCAGATTTTCTCACTGTTGATATTTATATTTTGGAATATTCCCTTTCTTGAAATTTGCCAGATAATTGGGTTTTTCAGGAGAGGGAGGGGAGGAGGGACTTACTGAATATCTCACTTCAAGTTCTTTTCTGTATGAAAAGTTTTGTTTCCTTTTTAGTTTGTATATGCTATATTATTGTGTTTCTTACATAATATTGTATATTATGTACAGTATATTGCTTTATAATATAATATCAGGTATAATTTAAATATATTACATTGTATTTATAAATAATGAGAACTTCATAGTTGTCTTCCTTTCACATTGGTATTTAAGTCCATTTGTCTAACTATTTTTCTGTCTTTTAGGGATGGTAGCTTTTCCAATCAAATTTGTGTCACCTACAGATTTGAAAAAATGTTCTCTCCCTTTCTTATTTAAGTAATTAATCACAATGTTGAGGAGTACAGGAGTCTTTATGGACAAGATGGCCATTAAGTAGATAGGTGGTGACAACTCAAAGTAAGTGAAGATTATGTTTCAGCCAATATGCAAATTGATATCAAGGACCTATTACATTAATTATGTATTGACCCTCTCCAAACCTTATGAAACCAAGTACTGAATAAAAGAAGCTATAGCATGGAAAATCTAATTTAATGCCTTTTTTGCCAAGAGTTTAACTATTCCAACGAATCAAGGAGGCAAAACAAAAACGATAAACTCTAATTTTAATATTATTTTTTTTAAGTGACCAAATGTCATGTAATGAGGCCAGTCTTGAATTGAATATTGAAGTAAGTTTTGATTCTGGCAATAGAGGATTGAAAAGTAATTCTCACATATTTTAGTATCTTGGTTTCTTCTGCAGCAATGTTCTTTATTTTCCAGCAGGGAATGTTGACTAATATTTTTTTAAAGACCATTACTCTTGCCTTAAAGTGGCTGATGATAAATCTTTCATCTCTACTATATAAGTCTAATGCTTGAAGACTGCATCAAGCCCGCTGTAGAAAGAACAGCTACATTATCAATGGAATGTTAAACTAAAATAAATTATTAGCCAGTTTGGAAGAATGCAATTCATTGTTTTCTGAACAATGGGTTTGGATTATGGAATTAATACTGAAATTTAAAAAGGAGGGAAGCTAAAATGCAATTTGGCTTCATTGCTTTTCAGATAGAAATTAGCACAGAGAGAAGCATTCTAATATATTTTTAACCTGTGTTGACAAATTTTCATAAGGCTTCATGACCGAAAATAGGAGTTTTAGGATCACTGACTGGATGTTAGCTTTTTGCTCAAAGTCTGTCTCTGGGAATTAAATCAAGTGCTATATTGTAAGTCAAGAAAGGGGACATGTAAATCATCTCTTAGCTAGTTAATGTATTTTCTATTACTGGTAATTGATACAGAATTGTTCAAGTGTAAATCACCTGAGCTAAATCTAGCTTGCTTCTTGATCAAAAGGCATCCTAGCAGTTACTTGTCTTGCATATAGTTTAGTAACTAAGAAGAGTAACTGCACGGTAAGTTAGTAGAAGAAAAATAATGCAGATATCTTTTCCTTTTGCTGTCTGTTCTTTCACTTTCCATAAAGTTTGAGAGTTTGAGAAAATTAATTCTAAAATTTTTCTCTCTGTCTCTCTCTGTCCTTGTCTCTCTGTCTCTCACACTCTGTCTTTCTGTCTCTCTCTGTGTTATGGCACTGAAATGTAAGTACCCAAGTACTCTGGCTGAACTACAAGATTTTTTCTTTCACAACAATGTATTTTCAGAGGATTAAATATTTGGGCTTTAGTTAATTTCTTTTGAAATAATATATTATTTCCATTAGTTTTCTCTCTTTTAAAGTTCTGTTCTATGCCTGGCATATTGTACACATAAAATTATATGTATAATATATGGTACATGTTATAGATTAAAATCATATCTACCAGTTTGCATGTATTTCATTGAATCCTGGGTTGGAGTTAGATGTCATGGAGAAAGAGAGGGAGTAGGAGAGAGATTCAGCTTTAACCCCAAACAGATTGTTTTTAGTTGAGATACATTATTCTGGTTAGCAACAGCATTTGAAAAAAAAAAAGATTAGCATAGGATCATGCTCTTCCCTGCTTATGGAGCACCCCCTTCCCCAAAAAGTAGAGTAAAATATTATTTTTAAAGGAATTCTGTAAGTATTTTTACCCAGCATCCTGACCCACAAACTCAAAATATTTTTGGTGACTCTGACCTGTTCACGTTTCAGAAGTTTTTTTTTCTTCTTCATTAATAACATAAAATATATATTAAAAAAGCAGACCTTTCTTTGTGGCTGGCAATAGTGACTACTCATTTAACAAAAGCAGCTTTGCTTTTCACTAACCATTTGCAAATTAAAATTAATGATATTGGAATATTGTGAAGCCACTTCTGCCATTCCATAGGAATCCAGATGTTGAATCCACCAATCCATCTCCATGCATTTGTTGGGAATTATGAAGATGGACACATAGATACATCCCACATAAGGTTTATAAAAGTTGAGAATCAGGTCAAAGCATGCAGTCTTGATGTCTGTCACAGATACTTCATTTTACAGTGTTGCCCATCCTCAAAAGCCCAACTGCAATTTTTAGCTTGGTATCCCAAAAGAGAACTATATAAAGTTATGCATGATGTAGCAACAATAGATAAATATTTTTCTCCTTCCTGTTGTATTAGAAATCAAGTTCAGCCTATGAAGGTGAAAACTCTGGGATTCTGCTAGATAAAAGAACATAAACTATAAAATCCACTGTCCTAGAAATGTGGTGTTATCATCAGCTTGAGTGCCTTCCAATGGGATTAAACAATTCAAGAAGGCTGAAACTGTTAAGAGCTACTTGATACTTTAAAAAGAAGACTTTAAAATTCAAATAGGATGTAAATAATCTACAAATTACAATTAACAATTCAATATAATAATACATTCACTATTAGCTGTCCCAATACAACACGTGTTAACAATACAAGAAAATGTTTGTGGCCATTTCCATAATGCTTGCTGTAAGAATAAAATGCCTGGACTTTTCATTCCAAGGACAGAGGCCAAAGGTCTTACAGATGGATAGCTAATAAACATGGAATGGAGACAGTTCAAACTTATTTCAGAGAACTGACCCATACCATTTTATCATTCTGATGCTGTTTCAAATGGAAGGAATATTCATTTATTTGTTTATTTATTCAAGTTGTACAGTCACTCATCTCACTTTGTGACTCTTGGGATTTACATTAAAACAAAACAAAGCAAGCAAACAAACAAACAAAGAATACAGAGAAAACAAGAACAAATAAAACCAAATTTTAAAAACTATGAAATATAATAAGTGGAAAAGTATGAGTCCTGCATCAATCCATTAAATTTTGACACAGCAAAACATAAGCCTTCAGAGAAAGCATATCTTCAGAGCCTTCCAAAGGGCAGATAGAGTCAAGGCTAATGTAACCTTTAAGAGGAATATATTCCAGAGGGTGGATGCCATGCAGAAAAAGGCTCTCTTTCTGGATCCCATCACTTCCTATCACTAAGATGTTTCTTAATAGACAGGATCTGTAATATACCTGTTCTACCAAATCTGACGTAATGGGTAAATGCAACCAGGGAGAGGTCCTTAAAATAAATAAACAAACACACACACAAACAAATCTTCAACCTTTAGTCCCTAAAGCTTTCATACTAAGGAAGCAGCACTGTTCAATATAGCAGGGCTAATTTCTAATCAACTATAATTTAAACACATTGTTTCTTAACCTCTGTTCTGGAACAACTCTGAGCAGGTCTGCCTCTTTTTTTATATGATAGCACTTCAGATAAGTGAAAATAATTATATCATCTCGTAGTCTTGTCTTTTCCTGGCTACACATTCCCAAGACCTACAACCATTACATTTTTTCCTTCAAGACATCTCATCACCTTTCCTCTAAACATACATATTTGTCCAAGTCCTTTCTAAATGTGGCATCCAAAACTGAACACAATATTCTTGGTATGGCCTGACCAAACGAAGATTGGGAGAACAATGCATACTTATATTAGTGCAAGACTCAAAATTGCATTTATTTTGGTTTTTGTTTTGCAGCTGCATCAAACTGCTTGCTCATTTTTAGCACATAGTCTGTGCTGAGATATCCATATATTTTTTTTGCACATTCTGCTGCTTAGTATGTCCCTCTGCCCCATAGTCATACTATTTCCTTGTTTAAACTTCTCTTACTGATTTTTGCCCAATGGAATAAAGCTTCAAATATTGCAAGGGGAGAAGTGTTGAAAAAAATGTAGTTTGTTTTTTAAGCACTTTTTAAATTTAAATTATAAACACCATAAACTTGTACCTGTTGACAATGGTCCAAATTTTAGGTTCTATTCAACTGAATATATACATTAAGACAAAATTCTCTTCAGTGTCTCAGGAGGAAGTCCTTGAAAAATTCCTTTTGTGCCGTACTGAAAGATCATACAGCAAAGCAAGCCTTTTAAACCAGTGTGATCATTTCTGCATATAGTATTATCCCAATCAGTCAAGATGTAATTCAGACTTGCTCACAGGACACCAGAGATTAATTCTAGTCATGCTCACCAGGGTAGGATGAGGAGATATGTTTGCCACCTTCCCAGCTTTGTAACTGAGATCCCGGCTTTCAGTTCATGACTATTTGGTCAAAACTCCTGATGAAATTTCAGAGCAAAATAAATGATACACTCCAAGACCTTTTAAAAATAAAGATATTAGTCTTTGCCTTTTTCACATTACATTAAATGGGCAATAATTTGCCAAATTGTAAGAAAAAGAAGCTGATATTTCATTGTTGTACAGACTAAGAAAAACTATAGTTCAAAGTTACACAGCTTCCCATTAGCTATTATATTCCTTCCTTCCTTCCTCCTCCCTTTCTCTCTCCCTCCCTCCCTCGAGATTCCAAGAAAGATTTAATTGATGAAAGTTTGCAATATTTCAAGCATAGATGAATGAAGGAGTTAGAATTTAGGAGAAAGGAGTTACTTTCCCCTTAGGGTGAAATATTTGTCCATTTCTATTTCTCCTGAAAATGCACATTTCACGTGTATTTCCATTAAATGAAAGGGAGGCTGGAGTTCTTTTTCTTTGCAAAACCTCCGCATAACAAATATCACCAGTGTTCTGTGTTTGTCCACAGCTCGGAGCTTGAGCAGAGTGTAGTTCTGTGATGACAGGAACAGCTGACTCATTAGCAGAGAGCAGCGAAAGGTAATTAACCCTGGGAAAAGTACAGCTGCCATGCGAGCTGTTCCTTTCTGTAGGATCTGATTAGAAATTAGTGTTAAACCACTGATTCTTTTTAAAAACGTCATTGATCATTCACTTTCACTTTCAGGTGTGGCTTCCTAAAAGGAGCCCTCAAATGCTATTTAGGTGCTTTTTTAAAAAGTCCTTCTCAAAATGAAACCGTTGCCCAAGTGAATGTTACCCACCTGTTTGGCTACCAACTAACTTTTCTCATGATTTCTTGACTATTTTGTGGACATCCTTAAACTCCATAAAACAATTGAAACAATCAAACAGATACTAAATAAAAGGCTTTTCATTTGAAAAAGAAAAAAAAAGAACTGAGTGCACTTCTTAAAAAGAAAATGTTGATTGCTTGTATTGATTTTTAACATTCACTGACATTTATTTGGATAGTTGTCATTGGCTTATCTGGACAAACAACACAGACTTTGGGATGTGTGAAGGGTTGGGATAGAAGTTGAGATGAAAAGGCTAAGAATAGTAAAGGTACATCAGGGGAAAAAGTCAACTTAGAATGAGAAAGGTATATGTTTTTGATATGGCATATAAAAACCTTGGGCTGTATGACTTTGCTGAAGTTTTCCTAGATTTTGATAAAAAGTTGTCAGTGTCCCGACCAAAATCTCCGTCTCAATTTAGCACTCAGAGACAAAGTCCATCCAAGTAAGAATTTATTAGAGAAGTCATAATGGCACATCTTGGAAAACCAGAATCTGAAATCCGGTTAAATTAAACTCACATGCAACCCCCTTACTAGTGACCCACGTCAAGTCTGGTCAGTCCCCTCCAAACTTGAGCGACTCAGCCTTGAACTCTGAAGAAAGAATGTTGTTGTGGCTATCTTCCCTTCTCACTTTACTTTCATTCCCATGGTCACCCATCCTCCCTTGTAGCAGCCCAAAATCCGATTCAAAATGAATGGGGACTGACAGTTACATAACTATGGTGATGTAGAAAACCTTTGAAAGAGAAGTTTTGGTCCACGTCTGCTAAAAATGTAGTGTTAGCTCTTAAAACACATTACTTCAGTTTCCCAGACTTTTGCAACTGCTTTGGAGATTGGTTTTAGGTCTCTCTGCATTACACTTTTCAAGCATCTGGATGGATTTAGGGGAAGGGATTTCTCTAGGGATTTTTTTTTTAAAGTCATGAACTGCCTGATCTGTTTGGAGCTGTGTGGTATCTCCTCCTCCTCCTCCTCCTCCTCCTCCTCCTCCTCCTCCTCCTCCTCCTCCTCCTCCTCCTCCTCCTCTCCATTTTCCCAAAAGACATATTTTGAAAATATTGGTTGAGATCTAATAATTTTGCTTTAATTTTGATGTATGGTGGTTGAAAATATCAGGTATTGCTTTCAAACAAACCAGATTACTTGTGACCATTAAATATATTATTCTTAATCCAAATCTTCTAGACTAGCAAGAGATTTACTATAGTAATTTGTGGTTTAAAGTCATTAAACATTCTTTACAAAATGGCATACAATGCTTTTGAAATATCATTGTGATGTTGTTGATGTCCAGACAAATCTCTTACATATTTAGCTGGCAAAGTAGGGTAACTTCGATGGTGACAAATGGTGTAAATATGGGTCACTAGTTGTTTAATATAGATATCTCATAAACAATTGATAGAAAACATACTCAATCTGAAATATGTGTAAACATGATGATCTACAATTTCAATATAAGACTGGACAGTCATGTTGCTTTAAGGAAGTAGTTCAAAATCATAGGAAACTTATAATGTGAGCTATCCAGGATTGCATCTATAATACTACACACATTGTGTTTAGAATCACAGTCCAGTAAGTAGCTTGTGAATATAACTATTAGGGCAGTTGCAAATCTTTTAAGAGGCAGCAGACTGCTTTTCACAAGGTCCTGTTGAATTTAATGAACATATGTGATTTGCATGCTCAAAGATGGCACACTTCTTTCTTTTGTGTGACTACCTCCTCCCCTCTTTGGGATATGTCTGTCATGTCTATTGAAGGGAGAATCCTTTGTTCATAGAGAAGAGCAAGAATGTGTCTGGGGGCTGAATGGAATAGATCTGTTGTAATTGTTGATCTGAAAGTACTTCCAGTGTGCAAAGTGCTTTATCATGCTTATATTTTCTTTTAAATCCTTTACCTAGTAAGATCTAAAGTTGGAAGGCAGAGTAAAAGCACCTTTGAAATAATTACAAAACCTCAGACAAAAAAATAATTACAGTGCAAGTTCTGCTTTAACTTTCCTTCCCTATTTAAGCTGTAACAGGCCAAGTTTAAAGTTTTTTTATGAAGCAGTTGTATCTTTCATGCCAACCTGTAAAGATCAGTTTATAAAATACTGGTACAACTTTTGCTCAGTGCAAAATAAAATATACTCATGAAGATTGGACAGGGGTGGGATTCAAATTTTTTAACAACCGGTTCTGTTGGTGTGGCTTAGGTGGTGGGTGTGTCTTGGTGGTCATGTGACTGGGTGGACGTGGCTTGGTGGTCATGTTATTGGCTGGGCATGGCCAACTCAATATCACTCGATATTGAGGCACACATCTTCTCACCAGGCCTCTCATGACTGTGGGGATGCTGCAACAGTCGTAAGTGTGAAAAATGGTCACTTTTTTCAGTGCCATTGTAACTTTGAATGGTCACTCCAGGCAAGCAAAGTACCAGCAAAGGAGGGGAAAAAATCTCCAGAGAAGTTCCTGAGACAGGAAGTCTAGTCCTGCCAAGAATGTAATAAGGGTTAACGGAGAGGCAGTTTCTGTAAGCAACAGCAGAAAGTTTCCTTCCTGCCTTCCTTACAGGATTAGGCCAGTAATTTCTTCTAACAACTGGTTCTCCAAACTGCTTAGAATGTTAACAATCGGTTCTAGCGAATAGGTGCGAACTGGTAGAATCCCACACCTGGGATTGGATCTCCCTAAAATTTCTTATACTTTGCTTACAAATAAGTATATTATCTTGCCTTCTGGAGGAAGAACAATAGATTATATTGTCATGTGTAGACTCTGTGGTTCAATGTAGTCAAGGAAGTAGTGAAATTATAAAACTGATAATTCAGCTGTACTTTCCATTTTTTCTTCTTGAAGGTATCTCCTTGCTCTGTTGCAGTGGCAATATCATAGCTGTAAGGATCACTGTGATAAAACTCTTATTATTGAGGAGGAACTCTCTTCTTCATTACATATCATTCTAGAATTACAGTCCCAACCCACCCCCCAAAATAGCTTCTCTCTTTCCCCCATCATATAAACACCATAATTCTCTGTGCAGAATATAACCAAGATGGTTTGGTTAATTTTCTGTCCAGTCCATCATGATCTGTTCTGGTTTTGAGTGCTGTTTCATTTGAATGTATTATCAATATATACATAACTGATATAGGGCTGAGACTATACAACTGTCTTGCATTTCAGTGACTTTTGCACAGGGCAAACTTGATGGGAAAACATCAGAGCCTTTTTACTGGTCTGTATCAAGTATTTGTATTAAACTTCTCCAAACTAATAGGACTGCATGAAAATTCTGATCTCTGCCATTTTTTTTTCTTTCTTTTAAAAATAATTATGAAAATTTCTATAGCCTTCAATTTTACTTTTTAAAAAAACGTACATTTGAACTGAACTATATTTTGTGAACACTTCAGCTAAACTGTGAATTTTATGTAATTTCAGTTTGAGCAAAATTTTGAAACACAAGATATTCCAATGAGAGATATTCCAATCTGTCATTTGTTTCAGGAATGGGCATTTGATTTGTAAATTCATACATACAAAACATGAAAATGTTTATTTGTATTCTTGTTAGAGGAAACCCAGGAAATTTAAAGAGTCCTACTATATAATGGTTACTTTTGAACAAATTATTTACCTATATAGAACTTTTATATATGTAAATGTATATATTTTCCATTTTAGTTTTGTTAATTTTCTTTCTTTTTTCCTTTTTAGAAATATGTTTGTCTAGTCATTTTTTCTTATTAGCAACAAATAATAGTAGGCTAACAGACCAGGGGTATAAAATATATAGACAACCTCCAGACAGCAGCACATTTACTGTGTTCAACTTAGTGGTTGTCCAGATTTTTGCAGCCTTGATCTGGTAGCCATTTATCTGAGTCTTTCCAAAATATTATTTATTTATTTATTGCTGTAAATGGCACCTTGATTAAAATGAACTTTCTTTTTGAATTTTTATATTTTGCTATTTAAAATAAATTTCTTTGTAATTATAAAGCTGTAGTGGCATAGTTGTATTACAAATATTGTATATAGTTCTAACCCAGACCTTGAAGTTAAGTGGTTAATTCTGTTGCACAGAGTTGCCATAGCTACCTCTGGAGAAGAGACAACAACTTTTCTTTCTTTTGCAGCATTCTTTTAAATTAAAGAAAAAAAACCAAATAAGCAAATCAATTGATGATTTTTTTTAAAAAAAGGAATTCATAAAGATTAACATAAAATGACAGTCCTCAGATTTAGCTCTGATAACTTACCTGGTTAAAAAAAAAATCTGCTTCAACTATTTGCTTCTTCAAAACATGAGAAAAACTGCTTATGGATTATGCTTTTAATGTGCAGTCAACAAAGTTCTTCAGTATATGAGTTATTCAACATACAATCAACAGCATGGAAAAGGGGAAAAAAAGACTTGATTATGCCTAACATCTAATCTAGTCCAAGATCCAACTTTATTCATTACAAACACTCCCTTGAAAGGCTTGTTGGGAAGAAAATTGAATTCATCACCCTGTATACGTCTTCTAGCATCAGTATCACTAGATTTCTTTTTCTTTTTGAAGCCTGTTTAATACCCAGATGCATTCTCCCAAAAGTGTTAATGGAGGTCATTCCTATTGCCTCCTTTTGCTGGGTACAGCCAAAAGAGTTTTTGCCTGTTTGATAGTTACGGGGGGCGGGTGGGGGGATGATGCACTTCTACCGGTTTCACCTTCAGCTTGAAAGCAGCAGTGATTAACAGGACTTCTGCAAAGTTTCTGTGTAGTTACAAGGACAGCTTCAATCTTCTGTCATTTTTTTTGCATTACCTATGATTATGCTTTTACCACCAAAATGCATTTATTTTAAAGGTAACAATACTGACTCGGAGAATAGCTTATGTTTCATCTATATTTATCAGCACTCACTGTACGTTTGTGTCTTCATTACCAGGAAATATTAAGGCACATTGTGCCATCTATTCCTGTTTACAGTTTATTATGCAGAGATAGGAAACACTTAGCATGTAAAATGAATGTAGAAATTATTCCTGGATAGAAACACGGACATTTCCCACTCGTTGGCTCTTTCTCCTCCATCACCGGATCAGAGTGTAATTGTCAGTAATCAGGCCTGCTTGCTGCTGATAAAACCACTCTGAATGCTAGCAGCCTTCTTTGTGTGATGACTCAATTATTCCAGAAGTGCCTCATCAAATCTGCCCCATCAGCTGGGCTAATAAATAAGGAGAAGAAACTGGCCCCCCAAAGCAAATTATAAATCCATTTGCATTAACCATTTCGCTGGTCCATGATCTAGGCAGAAAATAAGCATGGCAGATTGTGTTAAGCTTATTTGAATATGTTTATAATGTTTACAGCAGGCACCCCTCCCTCCCTCGTTCCCTCCCTCTCTTTCTTAAAGCACAAGGTGTTGAAACTATCATCCACAAACAGTATCTCAATGCAGTTGTGTTAATTAACATAAGGACTTGGGTATCTTTGTGACAGATTTTGTAGCTTAAATCAGGGGAAAGTTAAACCCTTCTGCTGAGCAAAATAGCTTACACAAGGCAATACAGGCTGCTGCTAGATATTAGAAAAAGAAAAAGAAAGAAGAGGCCGTGCAGAGGTAAGGTGTAGACAACTATAGAGGTGAAAAGCCTTTTTTTTTTTGTTTTTGGTAGAGGCACCAGTTCACCTGTTCTCATTGTGTCATGCCAAGAGCTCAAGCGTTAAACTAAGAATCTTAAACCACTATGGATTATTGTACGCTCAATTCAGTGTGTCTGTTACAGCGTAAAAGCTAAAAAGAAACATTACTCTGCCTCTAGTCAGTTTGGCTTGATCCCAAACTAAGTTTCAAGATCCAATATTGTTTAATTCATTTATGCTTTTGGTTTGAAGAGCCCTTTATAGCTGTGGGCAATGGTAGAATACTGGGTCTACTGGGAAGGTGATAGCGTAAAGAGGCAGGTGTCAGTAATTGTGAAAGCCAAGCTTGATTGAGAAATAGCAATAGCACTTAGACTTATATTACAGGGATAGGATTCTCCTGGTTCAGACTGGTTCGGGCAAACCCCTTGTTCCTGTGATCAGCTGGTTCTGAACCGGTTGGAACTCTGAGGAGCATGTGGGCCCACCCACCTGCCCCTGCTCTTTCCTGTGCTTTATGTCCTTTTGTTAGAGCACAGCTGATTTGCATGGCACCTGAGGTTTGCCACACCTCAGCTGTGTTCTTCAGCTGCAATTGAAGGTAAGTATTAGCTTTTTTAAATGCAGAGCAAGCATGCGGAGGGCATGTTTGGCATGTGCATGTGCAAAGCGTGCTCTCACTGAACTGGTTGTTATACTGGTTGAATCGTGCCCCTGGTTATATACCGCTTCACAGTGCTTCACAGCCCTCTCTAAGCGGTTTAGTGTCAGCATATTGCCTCCAAATGCCTATAAAGAAAAACAGGAGAGAGAACTGCTTGGCATAGGAAACCACTTTGCAAATAAGAGACTTGGCCTTGCCCTCACCAACATCATCAAAGAACAGAGAAGGCTGATATATTTGCAGAGATCTGCAGAGACTGCTACACAGCCACTTGGGCGTTGGCATGACCATTATCTCAACTTCCTATCTGGCCCTTCAACAAGAGACTATATTCAATTTGAACTACTAATTACTTACCAGAGTAACTAGTTACTATAAAAGAAAAGTCAAGATGTCAATCATTTGGTGATGGAGTTAAATCCAATTTGATGGCATTCAATAAACCAGTTACTTACAGCAAAGGTGGCTATAGAAGAAATGTACAGATTCTGCCTGGCTGTTCTCAAAGTAGAGTACTATGGTCTCTATGTTAGTGTAAGGATGGAAAGCTTGTGGCCTTCCACTACTGAGCATCTCCTCCCAGCCTTGGCCAGAATGGCCTATGAATGTGAGATTATACATACTTTACCCATTTTAAGAGTTTAGCATAATGGGAAGTCCTATTCATACGCCATGGGCCATCAGTTAATCAAGGTTAGTGTAGGCTATTAGGCCAGGCCCCTCCCACCCTCCAACAAATAGAATATTTCATTCATAGATGTGCAAGTCCTTGAAGTCCATATAGACAACTTCTTCCCATCTTCGCAGCAGATAAACAGAAATCCTATGCTACCTGTAGTAGCAGTCTAATCTAGAGTAAATTGCATCATATATTGCAGCAAGACTTTACAAAGATTTACAGTTCCCACTCATGAGAGGCAGATGGTAGCCTACAAATAGTACAAGAATTGTAAATAGTACAAATACATAGCTTGGAATGATCAACATTCAGGTGAATCAGAATACTTACATGTGTAAAGAAAGAAAGTTAGTTTATCTGGACTGCAAATTCAGAATGTTCTGTACTTCTATTCTTCCTTCTAGTGGTCATCTGAATTTTTGCAAGCCTAAATATAATAATCCTAGTACAGCACAAATTAGTAGAATAGTTATAATAGTCACTGTTCCAGATACTGTCTTTCTGAAATAACTGAGATATAATAGAAGCAAATTGCAGATCTTTTCCCCCCCCCAAAATTGCAATCTACTCCGGAATATGTTCTGATCATTTAAACATTCTGTAATAGTAAAGCTTAAAACAAGTTGTAAAATTCTAAAAACAGAATTAGAACACTCTAAACACGTTCATGTTATCTGATAGTAATTATAGTAGCATTACTTAATACCCAAACATAATAATAATAATAATAATAATAATAATAATAATAATAATAATAATAATAATAATAATATAAATTGTAATGTGTAATTTGGGTTTATGACCCCAAAGCTTTATAACAGTCAATAGTTAACTGGCCATACAGAAAAAATAAACAGGATGTGGCATAATAATGCATAAATGGCATGTGATCACAATCATTTCTTCACGAACATTATGATATGTTACAATATCTGTAGCAGCCTCTTTGAATCTGCACTCTTCAGACGTGATGTGATTTCAACTCCTGGAAGTCCTCAAATACCCAGCTTCTTCTTTGCTACTAGTTATGAATAGATGGCAACACCGTTATTAGAATTAAAAAGGATAAACATTCAAAGGTTTTGCAATGTATTTGATGTTTTTTTTTAATTTACATGGTGTCTTTTGTCCAGGTGTTTAAGGAATTATGAATAGCACTATTTTCTCTTATTTTATTTAAACCACAATCCCATGGGGTAGTTTTGAAATAAGATAGCTTCCAGGGCTGGATGTGGATTTGAACTTGGGTCTCACTGGATTTTAGTCCAAACTCCAAGGGCTACACTACATGCTCTCCTAACTTAAGGGGCATTGATGCCTTCATAACAAAGCTGACTTTCTGCAAACTACTTTTGTAATAACTGCATAGTGAATTGCTAATGCAAGGTCACATTGTTATAAAGCTCTTTTGTTTCAAATTTAAATCCATAAAGACCAGCAATGAAATACTACTTTTAACTTATTATCTATTTAGTTGACCTAAAGCTGTAATGGCGAACCGCAGAGCCATTTGTACAGGCACGCGAGCCCCAGCCCAACCTACCTGCACTGCACATGCGTGTACCTCCCAGTGGATTTTCAGCCCATTCGAGGCAGTTTTTGCCATCCCGGAGACTTGAGGGAAGCCTCTGCAGCCTCAGGAGGCTGAAAAACGGGCCTTCCAGAAATACTGGTAGTGCCGAAATGGGCCCATTTTCAGCCTCTTGATGCTGCAGAGGCTTCCGTTGAGCATCTGGGAGGGCCAAAATGGCCTCAAACAGGCTCCAGAGGTCTTCCAGAGGCTGAAAATGGGCACTTCTGGTATTTTCAAAGGACCCGTATTTCAGCCTCCTGAGGCTGCAGAGGCTTCTCTCGAGCCTCCGGGAGGGCAAAAATGGCCTCAAATGGACCAAAAATCAGCTGGGAAGCACATGCATGCACAGTGCAGGTAAGGGAGTGGGGTGGGGATGTTGTGCATGCATGCTCAGGGGGGATGGGGCAAATTGCATTGTGGGTGCTGGCACACACACGCTTTTGGCACACCACAACAAAAAAGGTTCACCATCACTGACCTAAAGGTTCTGATACAGAATATATATAGGCATAATAATTAAATATACTTTAAGGATGTTGAGTAGAGGTAGGGAAAGTTATGCAGAAGGGATTCTTTGCTTAGTTTCCTAAACAGTGTTCCTTATTTTGTTGTGCCAAATAATCTTCAATAAACTGGAAATAAAGGGAAAAATAAATATATACTTGTCCATGTACAATAGATCCATGGGTCCCAGTGACTGCATGGACACATCTATGCAGTTTTCTTAGCAGCCAGAATTATCCATGCATTTGTGTCAAAATTTGTAAGACTGCAGGTGTGATGTTGCAATCAAAGCCTCAGCCTTTTTGTAGGCCTGGCACCACACCCACCATCTTACAAATTTTGACTCCTGTTGCAGACATCCATGTTGGCAAACTGTACAGAAGTTATTTTCTAACAGCCCAGCAAAGCCAATTGTCCTGGTAGTTCCTGGTGATCTCTGGTTCATATTTAAAAACTCAATGCTGAATATATGCTAATCACAGCTTTGGAGGCAAAAACAACCACATCCTTTCCCTTCCCCTTTCCCTTCCTTGACTAAACTACTGGCAAGCAATCCTCCAAAGGGATGTTTTTTTAAAAAAGTCTGCATAAAATACCTGGGATATCACATGGTGGTTATCAAGCGATGACATGCAGATGTGAACTCCACTTTTAATTAGGCTACAGCCTGAGATGCAGAGCATTCCTAAAATGTTTACACACAGCTTGCAGACTTTATCAGCACACTATTTCCTTCGAGACCTTTTGATCTAGATTTCTTTCTCATGGGCAAGCAGCAGTACCATTCTGATTGTTTGTGCTGTACTCTGGCCAGCCCACTAACACCCAAGACAGCAATAAGAGAGTGCATGTTAAAGTGCTCTGAGATAAATATAAACAGCTTAGGAGCAGTCTGCAGTGAACAGTAGCCCAGACCAATTTGATTTCTCTAATTGTAACCCAACTGCCGCAAATATATAGCCAGAGCACAAGGTATAGCATTTCTTTATCAACTTGTTGAGGGGAGGAATTTTTGAAGGCTTTCTCCTTAGTGGAAATATCTACTTAGAATACATGAACAAGTTGTATGCAGGGGTCTCCAAACTTGACAACTTTAAGACTTGTGGACTTCAACTCCCAGAATTCCCCAGCCAGCACAAAGTTGCCAAGTTTGGAGACCTGTAGAGCCTGATCCTGTGCTAACCTTCTTCTGATTATTTTGTTACACGCATAACTTGCTTTCATGAGAGAGCATTCCAATATGTGATCTCCAATTAAAAGTACACAGAAAGCTTTCACAAGTGAAATATAAGGGCGTATGAAGAATGTTATCTTAGTAGAAAGCTTTGTCAGTTTGTGAATACCTATAAGCATTTGTGCAGAACTGGTACAAAGAGGTGAATGTTTGAAAAAGAGCAATAGGGGTCATATTATTTATTAGAGTTTTATCCTACCTTTATTTTGACCAGACAACTTGGGCTACAAACAACAACACCTCTGTCAGTTTGTTGTGCTGAAAAAGGTTGTCTGGCCCAAATTCAACCAGCTTCATTGATTCCTATGGATACCAGAGTTTTCCTGGTTTCTAACTTTGTATCTTTAACCATTACACCATGCTGTCACTCTATTAATATATTACTCTCTTGTATTCATTGACTGATCCTAAAATATAAAACATTTAGTATCTAAAATATTTTCCTTCCTTCTTTCCATTATTACTATATCTAAAATCTTTACTTCCTAATTCCTATCGTGATAAATGCAAGCATGAATCAGAGGTGGCCAAGTTTCCCCCAATGATCATAAATGTTTTTTATGAATATGGGGGGGATGGAGAAGTGAATAGAATGAAGTTGTGGAAAAGATTCTTGAGATAATTGGTTTATCAGGAGGAAAATACATTTCAAGAGGAGGTACTTCCAATTTTCATAGAGAAACAAAAGGACGATAGTGTAATAGACAACATGTGAATGAAAAAGAAAGCATAAAAAACATCATTGGATATCTATATCTATATATCTATCTCTAATATCTCCAATATCTCATATACATGACTGGATCATAAACAATCCAATATTGGTGAAATTATATGAAGTCTAAACTTTCAAATGTTCAACTACAGATTGGCCATCCCACCTGTTTCATTGGATATACTGTAATAATGACAATACATACAATAGTCCGGTAGAACTTTTGCTGGGCATTATAGACAATAATTAAATAAATGGATTACTTGTATCACTAGGTAAAAGCTAGATTTTATGTTAGCTGTGTTAGTTATGTTACTTTTTAAAATGAATAGTTCAGGCAGTCACAGTACATAAATATATTTCATTTTAAAAATATTAATTAATCCAAAATAACCACTTGAAAATCAGATGCTTTTTCAGGAATGTGTTGCTAAAATGACAAGAGAGGGGAATTCCATCTGCTGCTAAAGAAACTTCTTCAAAGCCCTTTCTTAGCAAGTTAACTGTTAATATTGGTCCATGCATGTCTCCTAAGAAGCCATACAATTTGAAATGGCTGAACTTCCAATCCGTTTGTAATCGATCTCCTGATGTTAAGTGACGTAAAGGGCTTAGAAAATCCCAGTAGTTCCCCAATATTTTCCCAAGCTCTTTTTGCAACATCTCTACTTCTGTCGGAAATCCAGCACATTGTGCAGTCAATCTGCACAGTTACACCCTCCCCAGTGCAGTTTCCTAAGTAGATCTCAGCTGTGCTGCCTTAACTCTCAGTCCCTTAGGAAGCAAGAGACAGCAGATGGGGTTAGGGCAGAGGGTGATGCTTCTGACAGTAAACGGCCCGGTTCTTGAGTTGAAGCTGTGAGCATCAGGAAGCACCTTGTCCCTGGAGGACTCACCATTGAAGAAAGTTAAAAATGAGCCTTTTGAGAAATGTTATTAAAAGTAGTAAAATTCACAATTGTGCAGATGATGTGCTGGCGTGTGGTTATTCGGATGCTAATGAGTTTGACATTAGGGAACTCCAAGGGTTTACAGCTACTCCCTCATGTGATTTAGAGCTTTATTGGCAATCTTTGGAAAAAATAAGTGGAAACTGTATTGGTAATAAATATAGAACCTGATGGAGCATTAGAGAGTAAGGAAGCGGTGTGCGTGTGGTGGTGGTGTAGGGAAAACTGCTAAATTTGAGGATGTTGAAAGAGTTCATCTTTTATTTTAGAATAATGTATTACAAACAAAAGGACTGAAACAGGTGCAAAGTGCCTCTTGTAAGAAGCTAGATTAGTAAATTCAAATGTTATCAGGGTACACAACCTACTTTTCTAGTAGTGTGTCTATTATAAAATTAACATGCTTTTAGTTATTGGGATCCTTTATTTCCTGTCTTCCATCATGCTGTTTTCTTTTTTTGCTGTAACACTTACCCTACTCTGTCTGACACAATCAAATTTGGAAAAGAACCTTAACTCAACTTATGCCTCGGTCTATGCGCCTCTACCTCTTATCGATATAAATATTACAAACAGTATTTTCAGTTTCAACAGGAGATAATCAAACAATTATAGATGAATTGTTTTTATTAAATATTAAAATAATATGCATCAAAAATAATCTTATACCATGAAGACATTGGTGGTACCTTAATTCCAGATGTGCCATAGGATAGATCTCCAAAGTGATGGTGTTGGTAGGAAAATTTGTAATGTCCACCAATTGTGGAAATTCTAGCTGCTCATTACAGCCCTGACTGTCAGTCATGTTTGAAAATAGCCTTTCCAAAAAAAAAACAACAACAAGGAGCTAAAATGGGATATGGATAGAAAAAGGAATTTAAATGCTTCTTTCCTTTCTTCAGTTTGCTTTTTAAACAAACGTTTAAAGAAACAAATCATCAGACTTATAACTGGATATTCTGGCAAAAGATACTTTGTTCATTGTTAATTCCAAAAGACCATTGAACTGAATATTCTTTCTAAATGCTGTGATAAAAGATGTTGGGTTTTTGTTTTGTTTTTTGCAATCTAGGACGTTCAAAGGCATTCTTTCAACGAAGCATACAAATATAGTTTAAACATCTAACATATTTTTAAAATAAAGGTGAATGGATACAATCCATCACAAACTTTATTTGTATGATAGAAATGTTCTAATGTTCTCACTGAAATTATAAGAATAGCTGCATGCACTGGGATTCAGTGATATTCTTATCCAATCAAGATCACCTACAAAATATTTAAAGAGAAGGGGACTGTGATAGAATATTTATATTATCAAACTGCATTTTTAAGAAACCACTCAATGAGTGCAATTTTTCAGACAGTGGGAATAGCAGTAATTTCTGAACAAGCAACTTTTCCTCTGTTTAATCATTAGATTGTTAGAGCAGTTTGAAGTCAAAGGAAAAAGCATGATTTGGAGCTTTCTTTATTTTCTTTACCATAACTATCCTTGAATGGATTGCAATATAGATACTAATCTAATCTTATGAGTCAACTTAATTGTAGTGACAGAAATACTGATGTATGATAGGTTGACTGACAAGTAGGCAAACAGGCAGGCAAGATGTTTCCTATTTCTGTGGAATGAGGCCACCCAATTGGCTCCGATCTTCAAACTATAACAAGGTTTCTCAACTTGGGCAACTTGAAGATGTATAGCTTCAACTCCCAGAATTCCTCAGCAAGCTTAGGGAATTCTGTACCAGACCTCTTCAAATTGTCAAAGTTGAGAAACAGTGAACAATGAATATTCGACACTTTTTTCATCGTGTCTTTCCTTTACGCTGAAGCTGCAACTGTGTAACATTCTAGACTATGGAATGCTCAAGACTAAGTAGCATTCATGTTCCTGAGTAAATTGTCAAGACATATTAAAGGATATTAATGAGCCAAGGTTCTAAAATTCATTTTTTAACTGTCCAGTTTTACTTGTAGAAAAAGATATGCGTACAGGGATGTTGCAATCCAGTGTATACTATGTGTGGTGTAAATGTTTTAAATATTTTTTTAAGATGATTTTTAAAAATGGTATTGATTTCTAAGTGGAATTATGCACAAGGCACCTTGCATGCCAGCACTGACATTAATGCTAGGGCACTATCCTTTTGGGACCTTTGATCTGGTAGAACAATATTTAAAAATTACTTACACACATACATGTGTGTGTGTGTGTGTGTGTGTGTGTGTGTGTAGTAGGAATGGAGATTTTACACTATCCTTCCCCTGCCATGCCCACAGAATGAGTAGCAAAAACCATTGAATCCCACCACTGGTGTGTATGTCCATTACAAATCAATCCTCTGGAAATGAATGTCTCTTTTGCTGAAATCTATGAACTGTAATCTATCACTCTGATTCAGACTTTTCAACAACCTAATTCTATGCAGGCAGCCACCCAGGTCAAAACTAAATTTTGTTTTTAATTCAGGTTTTAACTCCTGTCATGTAATATTTATTCATTCAATGACCAGCAGCATAAAACAGTCAAAAATGAATGGAAGATACTAAGCAGAATCAGAATCAAAATAAGGCAAATGAGCACAAGTATACATTGACCAGGGTTAAGTAAATCAAATGCAGAGTACTTTGAACATCCCTATTAAAACTCTATTGTATTTGTTCACATACACACTAATAAATCCTACATATTTATACAGCAAAATATATATCCACCAAAAATTACTAATGTGCAACCGAACAAAATATTAGTGAAAATAAGAGTCATTACTTCTTTATTCAGTTTTGCCTTACTTTCATTGTAGTAACACAAAAAATTGTCTACTTTATGAGTAATGGCAAGATTTAAGCCCTACAGAAGTCATGTAAAAATTATATGATGTCTCTAGGAATCACTCTATTATGGGGAAGATGTATATTGATCTAATAGCCCCATGGTATTTGTAGCATAATAAAACATGTGAGATGTTTTCAACTTCCTTGTTACCACTTGTACATATTCATTCTGCTATGAGGATTTTATTATACCAGCCTTGCTGATATAGTGCTTAAATCTACCTCTAAAAATTCTATTTGATCTTAGGGAAGGTTGGATCTTTCAGATACCTTGCTGATTCCCATATACCCCATCTTATCCCATTTCTATTATGTAGAGGTATCCTTTTGACTTCTAATTGGAACTCCATATTTCTTATTCTGTTGAAAACCAATTGTTTGGATTGATCATAGCCTAATCAGATTGAAAACAATGGAGAAAGCCCATACAATGCCAGCTTGTGTTTCCAGAGAGAGTAGAAGTTATTTATCAGAACTATGGAAGAAAGACCAGCTGGAAAGAATTGAATTTTCAGCCAGAAGGTTATCATCATCTTCCAGGCCCAATCATGAATTTGAGGCATTCCCAGTTTTTAATTCAAATTTGTATGTAGGTCAGAACTTGTATTTAAAACAGATTGTCTATAGCAGACATTGTTGTCCTTCTTCAAGCTGACGAACTATTGAATGGACTCAGGAACTGCTGAAAACTGTTGGGAAAAGGCTGTAAATTAAAAGTGTCTGGCTTCAGCAGTTCCTGAAAGCACTGAGTGGCTTCAGAAGTTTGTCAGCTTAAGGAAGGACAACACCATCTGCCACTTTTAGTAATAGGCCAGTTCATATCTAAGGTTTATTCTTAAGTCAGACATTTGTAACCCAAGGTCTTTCTGTAAAAAAGAAAAGTGACTGTCCAAACTCACTTAAGATGCCATTAGAGGCCAAGGGAAGACTATACCTTGGTTCTCCCTGCTTCTAGATTACACATTAACCAGTATTATATATATGCTTTTCTTCTTATATTTTACACTTCTTTGCTTAAATTATAAACAGATGACAGGGTAAGAATTAAACCATTGCAGTTCTTTCAGCTGGAGAAAACCATTAGCAAACCCATTGTGTTTTCTCAGTTTATATTGTATAATGATTGACTTATAAGCCTCCCATATTATCTATTCAATGTTATTCAATATTACAGTAATAATAATGAAATTTCTATAATACTTTCCAAGTATATTTTCATGCAGTATATATATTATATAAGAAATTAATCCTTGAAGAGAGATTTATTTTCAGTTGCACTATAGATACATATTTTTGAAACAAAACTTTAGAATAGATGTACAACTCTGATTTTTCAACTATATTTTTCCACTATGTTTATCCTGTCCCTTTGTCTGAGAAAGCACAGGAGATATATTACTCTCATATATTTATATTTCTACAAATAATAACAAATCATGTTAATACTGTAATGCGAATTCCACTCCTTGTTTCACTCATTACATCATATGCAAAAATATAAGGGATGAAACTTTCATCATGACATAAACTTGCACGGTTTGCAAAAGCTTTATTTGATGTGGATGCCCAAGTTTGTTTATTGAAGATAATTTTTTATGATATGGCACATGATGTGGTCTGAGAACACACAAAGTTTCACAGATTTGTACTCTGTGGAATCTTCTTATCTTTAGTTCACATTGTCAATATTGTACTTAATATTAAACTACAAATTCTAAATAAAGATCTGTGTAATTCAACTCCAAACAAAGTTGTCTATTTATTACATTTATTGTCATACATACATACATACATACATACATACATACATACATACCAGAGGTAGTATTCAGCAGGTTCTGACCAGTTCTGGAGAACCGGTAGCAGAAATTTTGAGTAGTTCAGAAAACCGGCAAATACCACTTTTGCCTGGAGATTTTACAGTATCCTTCCCCTGCCACACCCACCAAGCCACGCCCACAGCAAAAAAATTTGAATCCCACCACTCATACATACATACATACATGGAATTATGATATAATATATATATAATATATATAGGAAACTACCAAATGTATGCTATGAATTATATCATAATTCATAGCATACATTTGGTAGTTTCCTTTGATAACACCAAACAATAAAATATGTAAAATATATTCTCTGATTAGAAAAATCCAGTTTCATTTTTTTCCTCCATCTCAAGTACAAAATCCAAAAGTTAGATGTAACATTTTATTCGGTTAGAGCAGTTAATGTAGCCATCAATGTTAGTTTCATCAATTCTTTCAGCCATTCATCCATTATGAACATTAGAATATCTTTCCATTTTTGTTCATGAAGCATTTTGCAGGACCCAATCTGGGTTGTTCACTGGGACCAGAGGTTTTGTCTTCCGAGTTTTCAGACTCATGCTGGAGCCCATCTTCAGGGAACTTGTCTCTAGCCATAAAGCACTCTTGCTGCTATCAATATGCATAACAACAAAGTTCCAGATTCCCCACCTCCCAATTCTTTGTCCATTAAGCCTGAAAAAAAAGTCTCTGACTTAATTTTATATTGATTTTAAAAATCTTCTGCAGTAAGATATCTTACCCCAGTATTTTTTTTACTTTATCACATGTCTACCAAAATGGTGAAAACTTCCTTCTTTGCATTTACATTTCTAACATACATTTGAAATAACTTTGTACATCTTTGACAATTTGGGGAATTGTTAAATACCAACTGTACATCACTTTATAAACATTTTCTTTTAGATAATAGTTTAATGTAAATTTTCAACCCTTCCTCCACATGTTTTCCCATTGTTCAAGCATTATATTATACTCCAAATTCTTTGGCCATTGAATCATGCAATGTTTCACACATTCATTGTCCAAATTCAATTTCAGTAACAATTTGTAAACCTTGCATTCTTTCTTACAGAGAATGAATTTGGGGATTATCTGTTAAGTCAAACAAGACATTTTGATCCAAGAGACGGATTTGGTCATTTGGAATTTGCACATAATTTTACTCCGAAGCAAACAAAGGTGGGATAACATTTTTGGTGTTTAGTTTTTGAATGGAAAGTATGTTATCTCATTTGTCAAACTTGTTTCATTTGGACATTTTGTTTGGATTTTAAACTTTTGATTTATTTAGATAATATGATTAGTTAATTCCCAAGGCATCTTTTAAATAATGGAATGGTGCTTCTATTTATTATCCTTTCAGACGAGGCAAGCAGCAATGATATTTTTACATACACATGTATGCCTTTGTATTAAAAACAAGTATTTTCAAATAAATAGATATTGTGAAATACATTCATTACAGATATCCATCACAGCACATTGAAGCTTTTATTCTTTAAAACTAAAAGTTCTTTTATTATATTTATACTCTGCCATTACATTAAGAATCAGTTTTCTTTCTTTTTAAATTTTGTGGTTGTAATGAATTATAGAGAAAATGGATATCCTTGTACTATAAAATCCCAAAGATATTTTTTTATTAAAATATTTTTACTGTATAGCATAAGTTTTGTGGATATTTATTCTGAAAATATAAAGTTAACACCTCCCCACCCTCATAAAGCTGTGACTTTACCCTCTGATGCCTTGGTAAAGCAGACTAATAGAAATCCTTGGCACACAGGAGTTACCTAAGGGAATAATAGAACTATTTGCTGTAATCGTTTGGCAAAAGGACATAAACATATGGCTTTGGTTTATATTCAGTCCTGCCAGTTGTGCAAAGTTGCATGGACGAGGTATACAACAGCAGTGACAACTCCAAAATCAGAAGTGAGAATCAAAATAAATCATCCTCATTAAAGAACCATCCAAGCTTGTCTCTGGTATAACATGTATTCCACTGTTAACCCAGTTTTGAATTTTAGATCCCATTTTGAAAATAGAGATACTATTTTACCATGCTATCATAGAAAGGATTACATGGTGCATAGTCTCAAAATAAAACTCTTTCTGATTTAGGTTTAGTATTTAAACTTGTTTATTCTAGTTTTGGAGAACAGGAATATTGGTACAGTAGTCAGATTCATATCATTTATTTTTCATTTTGAGGGTAAAACAGCATTAATAATAACATGAATAATACTGTATGCAAAAGAAGCTTTCAAAATCCTGAAAGCTATAGAACATCAGAGAAAATACTCTAATTACAGCTTTGATGCTATTGATGTACAGCTGATTCTTTAAAAAAACAAATATAGATAATATTCGAAAGTAACATTCCGTACTGACTTTTTATTTTATTTCATTATTAATAAGTATCTGTTAATATCCAATAATGTGATATTGTTCTTTCCTTAACCTCAAAATTATTAGGTATTATCCACATTTTAATTCTATAGCATGGGGTGTGTATGTGTATAAAATATGAAATGTAATATTCATCCAATTGTAATTAGTTTAATTAGTTTAAGAGTTCTTATAAAAAATTTATTCAGCTTTATTCTTCTCTGCTGGTAATAATTTTGTTTCAATCTACATTTTATAAAACATAATGAAATTGACATGTTGCTTACCAACAAGGCCAATAGTAGTGGACAAATTATTCACAACCTAGTAAGCACCTAGGAATTTGCTTTATACTAAGTTACAATGTGATCTTTGTGTAGACATAGACTTATTATTGTAATGTTAGGTTTTTCTGCTATAACGATAATCCTTGGCCTCTTTCGTAATAGGAAGAGTCATTTGAGATAACAATCCATCAATCTGATTTTCTTCCTTTCCAAGTCTAAATGGATACCAGTTTATCAACTTTCTTACACTAAAGCAGTTCCACTGCAGTCATTAAGCTTATCACCCAAGTCATGAAGTGTGACATCAGGTGACTACCATTTGCAATTTACTGTAGGATTTCCCATTGATTTTGCTTGTCAGAAGCCAGCAGGAAAGTTCACAAATGGTGATCACATGACCCCAGGATGCTGCAAGGGTTAGGGTTAGGGTATACTTTCTCAGTGCCATTAAAAATTTGAATGGTGACTAAACAGGATAGCTGTTAACAGAGGACCACCTGTAAGTACTTAAGGTCCTCTATCACATCATTGAGCTGATCCAAACTTAGTAATATTTAGATTAGACCTACCTCAGTCAATGAGACATTTATCATGATTGTTCAACTCAATGTACTGATTTCAGAAGATCAAATGACATAGTTTTCCAGATGATGGTTTCTGAATTGTCCCAGATGATTTATGAGAATGCAGCAGCTCCTGCCTAGACAGGCAATAAACTGAAAAACTAAGGATATGACTTTCTATCTCTATGTTGTTTCTGTTATTTGGTTCCAATTAAGCTATGTGTTCATATAAATTATTAAAATTGTCAGAATTATCCAAGCTTCAAAACACTTATACGTAAACAGGATGCATTTTGGACCAAGTATTGCTTAATAAAGGGGAAAAATCCTGAGAAATCCAATACCATTGCTATATATTGCTTCTAAACATGGCTCCTACTCTTTGGAATATCTTGCCCCCATCCTCCAGGTGAGATCTGCTCCATTTCTCCTGACCTTCTGTAAGGTCTGAAGACCTGGTACTGCCATTTGGCTTGGGAGAGTATCATAATGGAGGTGGTTGATGGACCAATTGCAGACCCCATCTCACCTTTTGCTCACCCTGTTCCCTCCCTTCCCATATTTTACCATCATTTTAATTATAATTTATAGTTCATTATATTTTATTGTATTACTATTATTTATATTTTTGTATGTTTCATACATATACACAAACTATACACCAGTATAGTTTTATTGCTTTTAACCTTGAAAGCCTTCTAAAGTCACCCTATGGCAAAATGGGCAGCAAACAAATTTAATAAATTAAAAACATAAACATATTGAAAATTTCACTTTAGGCCATTTTATTCATGAAAATTCTTTAACGTTAGAGAAACAGGATGCATTATTTTATCAATTACAAGCAAGGGCTTCAAATTGCAAGGCTCGTTTTAAGGTTCTGATCATAATCTTCATTTTCAGTTTATAAAAGGAATTAATTTAATTTGAGAACATGATGTAGGGCAGGAAACAGTTCAAATTCCTGGTTACTTTACTTGTATGCATGGAGAACAAAATCATTCCGCTGATGCTTACAACTTCTACTTTTTTGTGAATCTCTAACTTATAAAAAGATGGGCAAAAGTTTGGACGCTAACTTTTACTGCATATACGTACTCATATATGTACTTCTATAAAATGCACACTACAAACAGAAATCTAAACAAGAGCTCAGTCAAGTGTGCAGTTTACTTGGGTCTGTGTTTTGATTATCCAGGTTAAAACTGGAAACAATAAAAAAAATAGGCAAATGTTTTAGGTTTAAAAGTTAGACAATCATATTCAGTGGTGCCAAAATCATATATACTTAATTCCTTTAAGTTAAACTGAGTTTAATATTGAAGTTTAAAATGGATGTCAAAAGTTATTTGTAGACAAAACCGTGATTGTTTATGTCTGCTCATATACTCACTCATATATACATACATAGTGATACACTTACTGTCTATTGGTTACTTTGCAGAATTTATGAGGGCTTTGCTTTGCTGTATACTTTTTTTCCTTAATTGCATATGATCTCACTGCATTTTACTCCAAAATATTACAAAATGTTGCTCCCAGAAACTAAGGGCAAAGCATAATATTTTCATTTTAAGATCACATAAAACATTGCCTGTCACTAGTGAATATAAAAGCTCTTTGAAGGCGTTATTAAAATGAAAATCATTAGTCAAATGAACTCTAATGCTCTATTGTGTGAACACATACTTAAAAAAACTCTTGATTAAATCACATATTTTATGTCTGTGGGTGAAATATGCATCCCAATAAGTGTACTTAAGATGGCAGCTTTTAGTAGGATATTGGGAATTACAATGTAAATTCTTCATAAAAGTAATATATAAGCAATAGTGCTTCTTATCTTTTAAGCCTAACAAAATTCCTGGTTCTCACAGTTTTACTTTTCAAATTTCAGATCTGTTATTTTTAATAATCTCATTTTTTTAAAAAAAAATCATGCTATTAAATTAAAAATAAGAGATGCTTATCTGTTTTTCAACTTATGGCTCACATGATATAGTTCAGCTTATTTCAGCTCTGCCTTTTTTCCCCTAAAATTTTTAAAGTGCAGTTCAAAAGAATGCAGATTCAAACTATTACATATTGAACAAAGTTTGGTCAAAGAGAGGAAGGAACTAATTGGAACGTTTGCTTCTTTATGATACATTACAGGTGAAACTGAAAAAATTAGAATATTGTGCAAAAGTTCACTTATTTCAGTATGCAACTTAAAAGGTGAAACTAATATATGAGATAGACTCATTACATGCAATGCAAGATAGTTCAAGCTGTGATTTGTCTTAATTGTGATGATTATGGCTTACAGCTCATGAAAACCCCAAATCCACAATCTCAGAAAATTAGAATATTACATGCAATCAATAAAACAAGGATTGTACATAGACCAATATCGGACCACTGAAAAGTATAAGCATGCATATGTACTCAGTACTTGCTTTGGGCCCCTTTTGCAGCAATTACTGCCTCAATGTGGCGTGGCATGGAAGCTATCAGCCTGTGGCACTGCTGAGGTGTTATAGAAGACCAGGATGCTTCAGTAGTGGCCTTCAGCTCTTCTGCATTGTTTGGTCTCATGTCTCTCATCTTTCTCTTGGCAATGTCCCATAGATTCTCTATGGGGTTCAGGTCAGGCGAGTTTGCTGGCCAATCAAGCACAGTAATCCCACGGTCATTGGACCAGGTTTTGGTGCTTTTGGCAATGTGGGCAGGTGGCAAATGAAGTCAGCATCCCCATAAAGTTCGTCTGTGGAAGGAAGCATGAAGTGCTCCAAAATCTCCTGGTAGATGGCTTCGTTGACTCTGGACTTAATGAAGCACAGTGGACCAATACCAGCAGATGACATGGCTCCCCAAATCAACATAGACTTTGGAAACTTCTCACTGGACTTCAAGCCTCTTGCAGTGTGTGCCTCTCCATTCTTCCTCCAGACTCTGGGTCCTTGGTTTCCAAAGGAGATGCAAAAGGTTGCTCTCATCGGAAAAGGACTTTGGACCACTGAGCAACAGACCAGTTCTGTTTTTCTTTAGCCCAGGTAAGACGCTTCTGATGTTGTTTGTTGTTCAGGAGCAGCTTGACAGAGGAATACGACATATGAAGCCCATGTCCAGGATCCGTCTGTGTGTGGTGGCTCTTGATGCACTGACTCGAGCCTCAGTGCACTCCTTGTGAAAGTCCCCAACACTTTTGAATGGGCTTTTCCTGACAATCCTCTCCAGGCTGTGGTCATCCCTGCTGCTTGTGCACCTTTTTCTTCCACACTTTTCCCTTCCACATAACTTTCTATTAATGTGCTTTGGGAACATCCAACTTCTTTTGCAATTACCTTTTGAGGCTTTCCCTCCTTATGGAGGGTGTCAATGATGGTTTTCTGCACAACTGTAAGGTCAGCAGTCTTTCCCATGATTGTGATTCCTACTGAACCAGACTGAGAGACCATTTAAAGGCTCAGGAACCCTTTGAGGTGTTATGGCTTAATTAGCTGATTAGAGTGGGACACTTTGAGCCTAGAATATCCAACCTTTTCCCAATATTCTAATTTTCTGAGATTGTGGATTTGGGGTTTTCATGAGCTGTAAACCATAATCATCTCAATTATGACAAATCACAGCTTGAACTATCTTGCTTTGCATGTAATGAGTCTATCTCATATATTAGTTTCACCTTTTAAGTTGCATTACTGAAATAAATGAACTTTTGCACAATATTCTAATTTTTTGAGTTTCACCTGTATTGTTTCATTTGGATGACTCCAATCCAGTTAGCCTTTTGTAAGATATCAAGAACCTGGATGTTACTTCAGGCATTTGGGCATTAGAGTTAGGGTTATTATGTGAGCTATGCTGATTTGTTTTGTCTTCCTATGAGTTGGGATTATTTTTGTGTTACAGCCTACTAAATTTTTTCTAACTTTTCTATGCCATTCAGAGTTACTTTTCTACAATGGGTAACCATATGCTCTGTGTGTGTATGTGTGTGTAGCAAGCAAGTTTTTAGCGGACTATTACATGAAGCAAAGAGGCATAAGAAAACCAAACGATGGAACTGCTTTGCCATAACTCTTCTGCCTTCTTATCACCAAGCTGTTTCTTTTCAAACTGCAGATGTTTGATGTTTTGTTAGAGTCAATTAATCAAACACTCTGCACATGGAAAACTAAAAACCAAGAATAAGAATAGACTTCAATCTCAGTAAAAATATTTACTACTGGTACAATAGAGAAAGGATACCTTTTCTCTATGGTCAGATGAATTGAAAACATACACAAGTCTTGTTGATCTGATGGTATAAAGCAATTTAGACAAGGCTTTGAAGAAGATATGAAAGAACTATTAGAGTGATTTGCAAAAAAGATTACACAAAATAAGGACTGAAACAAGAAAAAGAAAGTCAAATCTGCATTGATTTTGCTTTAAATAAGGTGGAGCAGAGAGAAATTTGGAAATTTCATGAGTATGTTTTAAAACCCCACAACAATCAAATAGCATTGCTGGAATATCTTCAGGGTCTGTGTGTATGTATGTGTACCTGTATTTGTGTGCCTTTTGGCTTCTGGCAACTGTCTAGACTAGACCTTGAAGTTTTCTTGACAAGATTTTTCAGAAGTGGTTTGCCTTTGCCTCCTTCCTATAACTAAGAGGAAGGGCTTAAGATGGTTTTTTGCCTAAGGCAGGACTAGAACTCACAGACTCCCAGTTTCTAGCCTGCTGCCTGCACCAATTTGGCTCTATTCAGGCTCAGTTAGACTGAAACTGCTGATAAGTATAAATTTGGGCATATTTATAATGTGCAATGGAGAGTATGTTATATACATTATAAAATAACTCTGCTGGAATCAAAGGAACTTATCTATTGATTAGATGGCTGCTATATTTGTTGTGATCAATCACACTTACATTCCAATATAGAAGGGAAACTGATGAATTTGCTCTCTTCAATACTTTCTAGCCCTTCAAAATTTATCTAGCCCCTTGAGGTTTTGATTACCATGTCAACTCACCTTTGTCTTCCTTCTTGCACAAAATCTATATGGACTAGGCCAGGGGTGGGATTCAGCTGGTTCACACCGGTTCAAGCAAACCGGTTGTTAAAGTACCAACCCACCCGCTATCAAAGTGTATCCTGGGTGCTGTGCTGCAATGGTGAAACTGGCAACAGAGTGACTGGCATAAAGGAAGAAGGCCACTTTCCATCTTTTTTCTCCATGCTCCTCCTCCTTCCCTCATGTCAGCCGCTCCATTTCCCACTTGCCTTTTCTCCATTGCAGTGCAGTGCAGCACCCAGGATCCACTTTGATAGCATAAGGGTAATAATTTGCCTGGCCAAATTAACCCTGCAGCCTCTCCAGCTTTGATCATGCAGCCAACTTAATTCCTTCCCCCTCTGACTTTTGCCCACAGACTGGCCAACAGCCCCCGCATGTAGGTTCACAGGGAGGGGGAAGCCATCCCTCTATTTCCCTCCAATTCTTCACCTTCCTGTGCGAGCTCTCGGGAGCATCAACTCCTTGTATCTATGATAACCCCACTCCTCATTCCTTGGAAACCTCACCTCTTAAAGGAGCTGCCAGAAGGCTGAAACAGTCATGAGACCAATGTGCAGGCAACCACCCTTGGAAACAGCCTTTTGGCAAAGGATGGAAATTTAACAACCGGTTCGGCCAGGGTCAGGTTGGCCATCAAGGGAGGCTCATCATGCATGTATGCCAACCTGACTCTGGGCAAACTGGTGGTTAAATTATTTGAATCTCGCCACTGGTCTAAGCCTTTTAGTAAAACGAAAGAAAATGTTAGAAATGAGTTCTTGGTTGTACTGCTTTCCATTATCATTTTTTAATTAAAAAATTGAAAGTCAAAGTAGGGCAGGGGAACACAGACATTAAGGTGGGGTGCTCATAGATATCCTCCTGCCTCCTTCAAACTCATGCTGAAAACAGCATTATTCATTTGATTTATATGACTGCACATCTCACAAAGGTGACTTGGATAGTGTACAGAATTAAAACACAAGACTACAATGTAGAGTAACTGGCATGCAAGGATAAAATAATAATCCCATTCATACACACACCCCAAAAGAAAGAAGAAAGAAAAGAATAGAAAATGCATCAATACTAACTTAACCTCTTGATCCAGACATCTGGGGAAACAGTTAGGTCTTCAGTACCTTACAAAGGCTAACAAGATTGGGACAATCTGAATTTCCAGGGATACATATTCCACAGGGTAGGGGTAATTGCTGTTTCATTGGTCATTTCATCCTAACAACCAACCTATAAATGTTATTATTTCTCTTACAGTTATAGAACACTATTTTAGGAATGTTCATTTCAGTTCATTATCCTCTGAAAATTTAAAATATGTGCAAGCTATTTAAGGAAACATCAAATATTTTCTCTTTAGTAATGTCAATGCTTCTAGAGTTCAGAAAAATAATCATATAAGGTTGACTGATTTCTTAATTAGTTGCCCTCCAGATTTATTGTGACTTCCAAACTTCCAATCATCACACTGACTACTGTTATTATTGTCATTGTTCAGATTTCTATGATACCCCATTTAAGATTAGTTCTTTACAAGAGATGACAATGCATGAAAAACAATAGGAAAGCATGATGCAAAAACAGCAGTATAATGAAGACACTACATTTCATAGTGAGTCCTATAACATCTGGCAGGCACCAGGTTGAAAAAGTTGAATTAGGTAGTTGTTTGATGCACAAGTTGAATTAAGAAATGATATAATAATATTTATCTTTTAGTGTTCAGCAATTGAGAGAAAATGTGGTATGCTGGATTATGGTGATATCCTGCTGCTTCTTATTTGTTGTTGCTGCATACTGAAAAATGTGAAGTCTTTCAACGGAGAAAGGATGTTATATTATTATTATTTTTTAAAAAATAGTATTGCTTGAGTTAATAAAAGTCTGGTTTGGTACTATGCCGCAAAGTAGGAGGGTCTGCAAAATGTGATTTAAAAAAATCAAAATGGTGGCTGTGACAGTGTGAATGAAGCCCCACCTGTTTTTTATGTGCATCAGATAAATGAGTGGAGCTTTCTTAAGTTTTTGCGGGTACTTACATGTATGGCATTCAGCTTTGTTCAGGTATTTTCCCACGTCATTGTAGTTGTGCTTTTAAAGTTGTAGCAACGTTTTGGCAGAATCTCATCTTCCATCATCAGGCTTCTGTATTGTGTTCGTCTGTGAGTCAGACTTTCACAGCTGTTTCAGTTTTAAATTTGGGGCTAGCCTACTGCTGTGCCAGAATGTTTTTTTCTTCATCCTGATTGGTTGGGAGTCTTGGTCTGTGTTTATTGGTCTTGGAATTTGCTGTGTTCTGCTTGATTGGTGTTTCTAATATTTTCTTTCTGTTTTGTAGCATTTTTTTTGTCTTGATTGGCTGGCAACATTGTGTTCCTGTATTGGAGGCTTTTAGTGAAGCTAGGCTTCGGGTAAACGGATGGTTATCATTTATTAGGAAGCTAGGTTTCATCTGGGTGCCTGGTTGGGGTGTGTTTGAGCTGGAGGTATCAGGGGGAGTCTGTTTGTGCCCTGGTGTTTGCCTGGTTTGTGATGTGGATATTTTTTTGTTTGAGAGTGCAGGCTTCCAGATAATTGACAGTCTGGTGGAATCATCTCTTCTATTCATGCTTTCAGGTTTTTTTTCAATCCCTATGGCTTCTCTCATAATTCTGTAGCTGGGGTTTTCTATAGTGGCTAGGGTTTTGGTGCCATTGAAGTCAATGCTATGACCTATGACATAAAGACTGAACTATGCACCCTGACTAAAGTACTGACAGCCAACGGCTTCCACAAAAGCAAAATCACAGGCCTGATCCACAAAAACACACAAAGACACAATAGAGACCTAGAAGATGAACAGACCTATGGAACAGCTGTTCTGCCCTAGATAAGAGGTACTACAGACAAAATCAGTAAGATATCACAAAGGCATCACATCAAGACTGCCTTCAAAACAGACAGAAAAATAGCAGCCATCCTAAGAAACCCCAAAGATAAAATTGACCTGGAAAACCAAGGCATATATGAAGTCCCCTGTGCATCATGCCCTGCCACATACATTGGACAGACCAATAGAAGAATAGGTACGCACCTGGATGAACACAAAAATGCAGTTAAAAAGCTGGAACACAATTCCTCACTAGTCCAACACATGAAAGCAACAGGTCATAGCATTAACTTCAATGGCACCAAACCCTAGCCACTATAGAAAACCCCAGCTACAGAATTATCAGAGAAGCCATAGAGATTGAAAAAAGACCTGAAAGCATGAATAGAAGAGATGACTCTACCAGACTGTCAATTATTTGGAAGCCTGCACTCACAAACAAAAAAATCTCCACACCACAAGCCAGGCAAACACCTGGGCACAAACAGATCCCCCCTGATATCTCCAGCTCAAACAAACCCCAACCAGGCACCCAGATGAAACCTAGCTTCCTAATAAATGATAGCCATCCATTTACTCAGAGCCAAGCTGCACTAAAAGCCTCCAATACAGGAACACAATGTTGCCAGCCAATCAAGACAAAAAACGCTACAAAACAGACAGAAGATATTGAAACACCAATCAAGCAGAACACAGCAATTCCAAGACCAATAAACACAGACCAAGATTCCCAACCAATCAGAATGAAGAAAAAACCATTCTGGCACAGCAGTAGGCTAGCCCCAAATTTAAAACAGAAACATCTGTGAAAGTCTGACTCACAGACAAACACAATACAGAAGCCTGATGATGGCAGATGAGATTTTGTCGAAATGTTCCTACAACTTTAAAAGCACAACTGCAATGACGTGGGAAAATACCTGAACAAAGCTGAATACCACACACACATACACACACACACACACACACACACAGATATATATGTAACCATATCTTGAGTACATTCGTCCCTCAATTACTTTAGTGGAATAGCCAATTGATTTATTTCCATTTTTCTTATTAAGAAAGTGCTGCTTAATATTGAGCAATATGTCCTAAAACAAGGCTCCATCAAAGGGCTCAAGTAGACTTTTGAAGATAATGGAAGTAATTTTCCAACTTTGCATCACAACTCTTTAATATGCCATTGAATGGATGGAAAACTGTACTACATTGGGACATTGTAAATAACTCCAGCTTTTTGAGGAAGTTGGGGGAAGGGGAGGGTGATTTGAGTTTTCTGTGGACTACTTTATATGCAGCAGACAACCTCAGCCTGTGATGATGGGTTTACAGTGCTATGTTCATCATACTAAATAGGCCTAGCCAGATTAATCTTAATCTGTTTAAACATCTGTCATAAATTCAAATGATTTTCCTAAAGAAAGAAAATCAATAGAAAAAAAAATCACCTATATTGATTTGGCTAGTGTTTTGCACCCACTGTGTGGTATTTAAATATTCATGACTAAATAAAAACTCAAATAAATGCTGCTTAAAAAGAGCCAGAATTCCCTCCACTTTTTTTGTTTGTTTCACAATTAAAAAAAATAACTGCAGTGATTGGTGTAGTGTTTATTATGAAATGAGGATGAAATTCTAACTGTTTTAAAAAAATAATAGTTTTAGATTGTAAGAGTGGCTGTTAATTTTTTTCAGCAGAGTTGCAGGTGAAATACAGCACATTGGATAAATAGTCTGTATTGGTTTAACTGCACATAATATATAGTGTGATCTGGAGTTGTTTGTCTCAATAGACTATAGTAATCAAAAGTAATGAACCTATTATGTGCAGGACCTTGGAGAGCATGGAATGGCAGTAAAAGTGTGGCACATAAAAGGTTTATTAAAGGAAATTAAAGTCCATCATTGCCACACCTGCTCCCCTATTATAAGTCTATGGCAGGTCAGTGCCTTCAATCACGACTCAGCATCAGAGAACAGAGCCACATTTCCCATTACTATTGCAATCACACTGCAAGCTACCCCATCTAAGGTTTGAATGGCAGCAAGCAACAGAGAAGTTTTCTTTCTGATCAAACACTTTATTTTTAATTATCTATACGGATAGCCATTTTCTCTGGAGCATTTTCTATTATCCTCAATTGTCCTTCATTGCTAACACACACACACATAGACACCCACACCCAAACACATTTCTAATTTCAGATTATGCAAGATTAAAACCAAAGAAACAGACTTATTCAAGTATTTGCATAACATTTACAAAAATCTGTTCAACTGTTTGACTGCTTGTTTATTCCTGTAAAGAGCTATTTGGGTCATATGTCATACACCATATGTTATATGTCTCATATAGCCTTCTGTAATATTAGCAGGGGGAGGGACCAGAGATGCTCAAAATTCATGTTACATTTTGAAGTTGGTTAAATTAGGCCTCTTACATTTATAGTCATAATACTGAAAAAGACTGAATAATGTGAATATATGCAAATTAAAAAGTTCCTTAAATTCTCTAATTTTTGATTGCAGTAAATATGCAATCTTAAAAAGAGATTGCTGGGAATGGAAATATAGATTAATTAATATAGATACACAAGATTAAAGAGTATATAATATTCACATTATTTATTAACTCAGCAGAAGTTACTTCCTTTCTAAATTAAATGGATTAAATTTGCTATAGAGGATTAATTTTTTTGGATAATATAATACTTTGACTCCCTCTCAAATCTTACTCTATTGACTTCACTGTATCGATTTCATCATGACGGTATATGTGTTCATATGTCTATATGTTCCTGGAAAGGATAATGAAGAATTTATAATCCCAACCAGGTTAGCCAAAGCATAAAAGTCATCTCAACTAAAGGTGGCACCAGTATTAGGCAATAGTGACATAGAAAATGATGGAAGTGGATTATCATTTTAGTGTTAATGGCAAAGGTATAATTTTATGTGCAGGAAACCTTTGTACTTTACCAAGAAAACCACATAGATGTACACATAAAATTATTGATAATATACTGCTGGATAATGGGTCTTCTACATACTATCAAGAAACCATTGAGAATCATTTGGCATATTATATTGGTGCTTATGACATAGCTAGATTAGTCTTCAGACTATATAATAGCTGTTACCATACAGGACAAGAAAAATCCAGAGCTGCAAAGCTAATGAATTAGAATGGGAACATGAAATACAAAGCACATAAATAAAGGTAAACTCAGCACCTTGCTCTTTGAAAGAGGGAATGCATTGACTATACCTTGACAACTTCACCATCAGGGAACTGAATTGAGTGGAAGCAGACACTTTCAGTCAGAAAATCATAGTTTTTAGCATTTAGGATACATTAAAGAAGGAATGGCATTGTTTTTATGGTCAGGAAGTATGGATAAGGACAGTTCTTGACCACAATGCAAACAATGATCAAATATTGATTGCAGCAGCAAAGATATAATAAGGAACTGGTTGTGGAACAGATCACTAATTACTCATGTGCAAGTTCCTAGTCAAGCTAAAGAAGGCTTGAAAGAAGAAAGTTATTTATGTGCCTAATTTACCAGTTTCAACATCTGTACTACCAGATCTTAATTCAATAAGCAAACATTTCATCATCTCAAAAATGTGGTTCCTTTATATTTTTCAGAATTTAATTAGCTCTTTTACTCAAAACTTCCAATTAGTTTTTTGTCCCTTCTTGTTCAAATCCAGGACCAAAGCCTCAAATTTTCTTCGTCTGTTTAAGTGGAAAACACACAATCATGCACACAATTTAAGAACAGCTGCTCCTCTTGTTTTCATTGTCAGTCTGAAATTTTGTTTATCACCAATAATGATGGAGGAAAAATTTTCCATTTCTAGCTGGATAGTGGATTTCTTCATACTGTAAATAAAAGCTAATGTTTTTACCTTACAGAAAAATGTTAAGAGTTTTCAAATATAATAAAATGGCATTATGTATAATTGACAGAATGCTTTTATGCATAACTTCCTGGGTAATTTTAGGCAGGCAATAGGAACAAAACCAGCCTGGTTGTGGTTTTGTTGTCAGTGTATCCAAAGAAATTTCTATTAACTAATATGCTCTCTGAATTATATAGTTTGAATATATTTGTTTCAGTTGAAGCTATAATTGCTTGAAACTATACTGATGAGATGTAACCAGAAGCCTGACCAATTTTCATAGCATAATTGTACCAGATACACTGCTTTTTTAAATTACGTGAATAAATCACAGACAACAAAGTTATGATGAATTTAATTATCATATCCCAATTGTAGGAAGCATACCTCCAATGCCAAGATATGTTCCAAATTCACAACATACAGTACCACCAGAATAGTTACAATAGTTATTTTGACAATAAACTTAGCATCTCCCATAAAACAAATCTAAATAAAATCTATGATATATAGGAATGGTGGTCTAGGACCTAGGTCTTACCCATGAAAGAACACTGGATGATTAGGAATCAATCATGATCTTGTTTATTTTGCAGAGTTGTTATTGTGGATATAATAAAAAGGAACCAGAAATTCATACATTATCATGCATTCCCAGAGGAAAAGAAGGAGAACACAAATCTAAACAATTTAAACAATAAAGTAGTATTGAAAAAGAAGAATATGGAAGAATTTTTTTTAAAAAAAATCATGTGTATTACATTGTGGCTTAAGATATTTTCTCATTTCTTTCTTTAAAAAGTTTATTTAAAGTACTTGTTTATTTTCTGTCACCTCTGTGATTCCAGGGAGCGTACAGAAATACAAAAATGAATCACAATGTGGCAAATATCACAAATATAACAACATAAAATAATTAATGGGTGATCTAGTAATATGGACATAGATTTTCATATACAGTGTTAAACTTGCAAACATTTCAGCATGTTTCCGAAATGTATCAACAGACAGTACTTGTTTCTAGGGAGACAGTGTGCCAGACTGTGGTTGCTGAATCTTATAAGACCATTTCCTTAGTGGGTACCAAGAACCTATCCAATAATACACAACACTGCTGGAAAGTCTCTTATTAACCTTTTCTCTTCTCCTATAACTTTAAACTCTTCTGTGAATTTAAACAAAATTGTTATAACAGTCAATTTAGGGCAGACAAAAAATTGCCTTCTCCAGACAACAGAAATGTGTGAAATTTGCTGCCATACAATTCATCCCTCCATGAATTTAAAAGACAAATTCATCTCTTGGTAATAATGATTGTTATAGATAAATGGAACTTCAATATTTGCATGCAGTTTGTTACTGTATGCCACTTCCTGGAAGGCACCATATACAGTAGCCTTCATGCCCTGCTTGAATCTTGATGGAAACATTCATTGGGGAAGGGCAAAGTTCTAGGCTATGTTCTAGGCCAGAGGGAGTTGCCATCTGAGTACATAGACACATATATAAAATTTCTTGATTGCATTAGAATGTAAATCCCTAAATCACTTGGTCATTTGAAGCTCATTGGCAGTTGTGTTGAGAGCATATTAAAGAAATACTGTCCTGAACTGTCACTGAAAGTCATTCATGGATGACTTTTTAACTAAGTTACAACAGATTAATAAATTCTTCATTTGTAAGACATCAAAAGTGTCTTCAGTGGTAAATAGATTTAATTGAAAGCTTCCTATTTTCTTGCAGATGGATGCCGATGGAGAAGATAAAAAGCTACGTACCCGTTCAAGAGGAATCAAGGGTGAGTTAGCTTAAAAGACCCCCTTCTCTGACCCTGTGCCCACCACACCATGAAGCATAATGATCTCTGCACAGGCTCCCAAATGTGTAGTCACTGAGTCAACACCTTCCTTGGGGCTCATTTTAATCAAGCCAGGACAGAAAATGCAAGCATTATGAGGTGAAATGTTATTGCATGCATTGGGGAATGAAAGAGGAAAGACAATCTTTCTAATGCATGATAAATTTCACATAGACAATTTAAAAAATGTCCCAACAGAAGCTCTCTGATATTTTGACACTAAACGGCTTTTGCCATGCAAGCAATGATTTTGGAATAGAATATAAACTCTTCAGTGCAACTGATCCTTTTCAAATTACATGCTAACTTTGGTAAACAAGGGACATGCATTTTAGTGAATTTCTGTTCCCTGTTGAACAGACTCTGCTATAACCATTTTTTTAAATAAATATCCTTTCCAAATAAATCTTTGTCTACCTAAACACTTCTATATTGCTATTCTTTAAAATATGTGTGTGTATGTACATACATACATATACATACACACACACACACACACACACACACACATACATACCTTTTCAAATATTTGCTAAATCCATTTTCTGATTCTTGTTGGGTAAGGAGTGGAACAGATGGCAATGCAATATTGAGATTAAAAGGCCCCTTAATGATCTAAACATCTGGAAAACATGATTGACTAGTAATACAACCCCTTAAGGAAAATAACTTTTTATTATAAGTGTTAATGTTCTTTGTGACCCTTCATTGAAAATGGGATATGGGAATATATAAAAGTAAATAAATGGGGATATTTTACTTTCATTTGAAGAAGATTTTAGTTGGAAAGTTTGTGGCAGAACTTCAATGACTAAACGTAATGCTAATAAATCTAATTTGCTACAATCCATTACTTTAAGGGCACTTTAAGGGTACTTTGACATATGACTCTATGAAGGACCTTTGAAGCATCTGCTTAGTTATATCATGTTTGAATATGCTGGTGCATATAATGAACAATTCAGGGCAAGTAATCTAATTCAAGCCTTAGTTGTTGAAATGACCTAAAAGCTTGTAACATACAGCTGGAAGACACCTTCTTCTTCCTATGAGATACCATCCCATTACCACTGCTGTTACAGCTACATGGAAGATCACCATAGGCTGAACTGGAATATGTAATTTGATTTAGGGGTTAGGATGCTGAAATTAGAAGACTTTGAATCTCTATGGATCTTCTCAGTCATCCAGGTCATGGCTGTCCCAAAAGTGCTTTAAAAAAGCCAACTGGACTTTCCTGAAGATGTTTCATTTCTCATCCAACAAGAACAAAAGAAGCTTCTTGAATTAGAAGTGAAGCATCTTCAAGAAAAATCAAGAAAGATCCGTTGCCTTTTTAAAAGCACTTTTGGGACAGGAAATTCTTAGTTCTAGTCTTGCTGATCTGAGTCAGGTTATCTTACAAATATAGAAGATGGATAAGTTTATTTTGATGGGTCAGTTTATTTTACCAATAGAACCTGCAATGCAACTATTCTCAATACAATACAGTTCTCAAGTATTTATCTTTAAACCTTCTCTATGTTCCTCCCACGAACAGAGCCTGCCCAGTAGAAATTATTGGAAATGGTAATTAGCTGGATAGCCAAAGGGGGTGCTCAGTTAGGCATCCTGCTGAGCTTGCAGCAGTTTCCCCCCATTTTCTCCATATCACTTGGCTTCCTGCTTAATTAACATTGTAGTTAGAAGTGGTAGTCCCACAAAGGAAGGGATCTTTTGCTTATTCTTAAAGGGAATGTTTAGCTCAATGGGCTTGCAACCTGTGGCCAATCACAAACTCTTTCTCTGTGTAAAGGATTTCTATGTCCTAAAGATTTATTATGGGGTTTAACTGAGTTGCTAATATCTTAAGAGGAGACACACTCAGCCAGTTCAGCCCAAGAGTCTGTATGAGCAGAAAAACTTAAGTAGTTCTTTGTTTTATGACTGGGATTTACTGAGCTCAAACATGACCAAGGTTAGTGGATGATGTGCATGACAAGTATGACATAGTATACCATAAGGGGTATGGAAGTCACTTTCTTTCCACACTGCCCTAGACAAGAAAACCAGATCAGGGTTGGTCACACTTTCTCAGCCCAATCCACCTCACAAGGAAGAAGTATTATATATGTTTGCCATCTCAAGTAACTTATAAAGTAATAAAAGTAGGATAAAAATCTAATAAATGAATAAATGGTCCTGCTCAAGCATTTTCTGTCTTGATTTTTCTCATTTCAGGAAAAAAATCTCCTTTATAGTAAGGGATAGAAAATGTAGAAGGACACTAGTAGCAAAAATGTGTCCATTATTCCTGTTATGAGAATGGATTACAGACCCAATTTCAGACCCAGTAGAAAATTATGCTCTGAACATCAATTCTAACCAAAGAAAGTGGCCTAACTGGATGAATGGCCTTCCATACTCAAGGCCTTCCAAATATTTCTGTCTAAATGCTCAGAAAACTCCTTTCAGTTGATGAACAGAGGCCTGTTTGCCCATCTCTGATTTGAAGGCATTTTCTTAATGAAGTGAATTTAAAATAAGCGGTGTCAACATACATATTTTAAATAAATTATTTTATTAAAGGTCAACCATATGGCAATTTTCTTCCTTCTAATTGTAAGCAAGCATTTTCAAATACTAAGGCTGTGAAAAGATTGTGTGAAAAGCATAAATGAAATGCTTGGAAATTGGTATGAAATGTTCCATTTTGAATCACTAAAACAGCTATATCACTGCAAAGTTTTAGTTCTGCTCTGAAGCTGCTTTTCCACATACACATGCACATATGACTACTTCACTTCTTATTTGTCTAGATGACAAAAGCAGTTTCTATCATAATCACCTGAGACTTGTAACAAATGCAGCTGCTTTAACAATTCAAAAATATGTGCTTCATATTTATTTTGACAAGTTTGGGGACCCCTCTTTATAGTGCTTTGACCCCTATAAAGAATATGTTTTAAAAGATGCAGAGATACTTAACATATTACAACAGAAATCAGCAATTATCAAACTGTATGGAGCTGGGTCCTTCTAAAATAGTAGCTTTCATGTTCCTCTTAGCTAGTGAGAGTTCTTCTTTGAATTTGTTTTTCTTCTTGTAGATATTTAATAACCAGGCTAGATAACTTAATCAGTGTAGGAGAGTGAAGTTTTCTGTCTGTTTAAATGTGGAAGCTTGTCCTATTAGTCTTGACTGCTGTATTGTTTCATTGACTGCTCTTTCAACTGGGTATTGTTTCTTTCTTGATTGTTCCTGCTTATCTGGATGTGGGTTAACAAGTGATGGTGTGATGAAGATCAATGTACTTAATGTTGTTTGGTTGTTTCTGTGACCTTTAATTGTTACCTTTTTTGAATGGTTTCTAGATAGAGCTTATCACAGTGTTTTTGTTACTAGCTGATTTGTCAGAGTGCCAATTTGTTAGGAATTGTATTATATTTTTGGTCTATGTTTTCCAGTTGAAATTGTGCTGGAACTTGTCAATGTGTTATGAAATTAAGGAATTTTCATTATGTCTTCTGACTGCATGTTCACGCATATGTTCTGCCAGTTTTCCATCTGCCAGTCTTCTACCTGTTTGCAATCAAAAGACTAATCAAGGAAGAAATAATACTCCAATCAAGACTGATAGGACAAGCTACCGTATATAAACAGCCAACAAATTTCACTCTCCTATGTACTGATGATGTTACCTAGCCAGTAACAAAATGTCTTTAAAATGAAAAGCAAGTTCAGAAAAACCAAGAACCAAACAATTCAAATCAGAGCTGCATATATTTTCCTGTTGTAATGAGCTTTTTTTTTAAAGTACTGAGACAGCTAGTTTCAAATGTGTTCCTAATTGAAGAGTCATAGCCCTGTGCATGTGCAAAGTCAGAGCCTGATGAGAACTTAGTTTTACTGAGGATTTAGGAATGAGTTCTCACAGGTTCCAGGAGCACTGAATGGAGCTTTTGGATGCTGTATTCCCCAGAAGAAGATCCAGATATGCATCAGAATATGTGCACATAGGTGTGGAATGCTGAAAAAATAAATGAGAGAAGACTGGTTCTTGGAAGCCCATATGGAGTTTTGAACACATCTTTCAAATTCCTTCCTGACTTTCCTGCAATTAGATCAGGGTTCTTTACTACAATTCTGCTGAAATATATTCTGTTTTGATTGGGCAAGTCAGTAGCATTGTATATCTTCCCATGGACTTGCATCTTCCCTTGTAACTTGTTCCTGGTAGTCAATTTTCTGGAATGAAGCAGAATTCCTGCAACACATTTGGTAGTTCCAAATTGTTTCTTCAAGACCAGTTTATGGAGTCTTCTTGTCCTGTTTCTTCCCCACTGAGATGCCTACTCCTATTTCCAAACCATGCTGTTGTTGCTAATTCTGGGTCTAATGCAGTGGTGGGATTCAATTTTTTTTTTTACTATTGGTTCTGTGGGCATGGCTTGGTGGGCATGGCATGGCTTGGTGGACATGAAAGGGGAAGGATATTGCAAAATCTCCATTCCCTCCCCACTCCTGGGGAAAGGTTCCTACAAAATCCCATTCCCTCCCCACCCCGCTAACCTGCTTTCCAGCTCTGTTCTCCTGTGCAGGGCAACAAAAGAAGATCCAGCTGATCAGCTGGGACTTGGGAGGCAGAATATAGATGGGGGAAGGGCCAGTCAGAATGGCATTTGCCGGTTCTCTGAACTACTCAAAATTTCTGCTACTGGTTCTCTAGTTACCAGTTTCCAAGCCCTGCTACTTGCAATCTTGTGGAAAGGAATCAGGGCCTCTATTTATTTGTGAACTCCCAGGATATCATAACCTACCATTTGAGAACTGCTGCATTACAACATTTCAATGTGAAAGATGTCTACACATGCAGAAATTAATGTGCAAACCATGAATTTATCATTATCACATAAATATGTATTTTTCAGATGGAGCTAAATGATACAATCCAATAATTTCCTATTTTATGTTCATCTTTTTTAAAGTAAGTTGCTTAGAATTTTGTAAAGCACTCCCCAAAATTCCAAATAAATTTCTATAAAATTTGTTCATCTATGCACATTTTGGTATTCATTTTAGTGAGCATAAAGTATGGAGCTATGGTAAACTGCATACATTCAAACAGTAGATGGTAGCAAAGAGATACAGGTAAATTTGACCATTTGCTGACATCTTGTGGTTACACAGAGGTTATCAACCCAGATACCTTAGTCCTTGCAATATAACTAGTTATAATGATGTCAATCTAGGTCTATACTATTCTTTAAAAAGCTTTCCTTTACCCTAAGTTGAGATCAATGATAGCAGTTCCATTTAGATCAACAGGATGAAAAACAACTCCCAAATGAAGTGATTAATTGCAATAGAATAATGAAGTTTACTGCTGCACATCTGAACATTGTTGTGAGCTTCTACTTTACTAAATCTACTGGGAGCTACAGGCTGAGTTTCTTTAGTAGTTTCTAATCAAAGTTAACTTACTGCCATAATTTCTTTAGACATTAAGGAGGCTGTCACTCTTATTTACCAAAATGGCTAAGCGTATTTAAGCTTTAAATGCTTCTCTCTTGCACAGAGGCTTACAAGTGTAACTGTTTTCCCAAAGGTAGGGTGAAAGATGAGTAAATGATCTAATGACTTTTCCAATAAACCATCTAATCTTTTTCAGGCAGGTAAATAAATAAGTAAACACACTCTCAAATCATCACTACAAAAATGTGCTTTTTTCACTGTACAAGCAGCACTACTATTGCTATTAGTAGCAATTGTATTTATTTTAAAAGAAACTATGGGATAAATTTTATCCATTGCATAATATTTTTTATCTTTTGGTGTGGTAGAAAACCATCTGCATTTTTTTTTAAAAAAAAAATCATCATAGAATTTACTACTTAATAATTACTACTCAGAATATGGTAAGAATAATCCTATGGCTGGAGGGAAATTAAAGTAACCCTGTTAAAAAGAGGTTACTTTTCTTATCAGAAACAAGCATGTTAAAAAAACAACATATAAGTTGATTCAGTTTTCCTTTGTTTTACAGCACATGTGGATTCAATCGTGCAGGAACTCAGGTAAGATTTTAAAGTTTATATCTTGACTTTATCACTGACTATTTATGTTACGCATTTATTATAACAAAGTAACAACCAAGATAAGTAGGTGAGTTCAAGTGATTATAGTTGTTTCTTTAAAAGAAATGCCAGTGAAACAAAGTGTTAAAATTGGTTATTACATCCTAGAATTCTTCAGAAAAGTTCCAATGGATAACTTTAGTGATTAGACATGCAGGCAGTCATTTCTATTTCCATTAAGTTCTTTCATCATACCTTTCCAATAATTTCACTATACTGTACATTATATTTGAATATATCTAGTGTGAAGATATTCAGTTCAGATACAGAAACACTTTCGTATCTCCTTAGATTCCAAAATTGTAGCTTTGTATTGTGGTTCTTCTTTCTTAATAGTTTGAAATGAATAAAGTTTTTTAAAAACTCTGAAGTTACCCAAAATCTCATATTTTGTTGTTCTCTGTTACTACAAGTACAGTAGCTAGTGTTGCATGGAATTATACCTGAGAAGATATATCTCCTTTCCTGTATTCTTCAAGATGGAACTAGCAAAACCTGTGGAATGATCATGGCTTATGTAGCAATTATGCCATGATATCTCTTTATTGGCACCATTCAGCTGCCTACCTCTTCCTATTGAGCATTTTACTGAAGCCAAAGGTGACAATTGCAAAATTACTGCATATTTTTATCTAGCTTACATTGTTGTTGGTCATTGAAATGTTAAGTAAATACATGCAGTTTGCATACCAAGCAAATAGATCAACAGATGATGCTGTCAACATGGCTTTGCATTACATCCTACAACACCTTGAATCTCCAAATACCTACGCAAGGGTCCTCTTTGTAGACTTCAGTTCAGCATTCAATATCATCATTCCAGACGCTCTTCTAAGTAAATTCAACCAACTAGCGGTACCTGAACACACTTGTAAGTGGATCACAAGCTTCCTAACAGACAGGAAGCAGCAGGTGAAGCTGGGCAGAATCACATCTGATACCTGTACAATCAGCACAGGGCCCCCCAAGGCTGTGCGCTATCTCCACTTCTCTTCTCCCTATATACCATTGACTGCATCTCAAATGATCCATCTGTTAAAATACTGAAGTTTGCTGATGACACAACAGTGATTGGTTTCATTTGAGACAATGATGAATCTGCATACAGACAGGAGATTATACAACTTGCCTCGTGGTGCAACCAGAACAATCTGGAACTGAACACACTCAAAACCATAGAAATGGTGGTAGACTTTAGAAGAAACCCTCCTATACTACCACCTCTTACAATACTAGACGACACAGTATCAACAGCAGAGACCTTCAAATTTCTAGGTTCTACTATATCACATGACCTAAAATGGACACCTAACATCAAAAACATCATCAAAAAAGCACAACAAAGAATGTTCTTTCTGTACCAACTCAGAAAGCTCAAACTGCCTAAGGAGCTGCTGATACAGTTCTACAGAAGAATTATTGAGTCTATCATCTGCACCTCTGGTTTGGTTCTGCAACCCAACAGGACTGACACAGATTTCAGAGGATAATTAGGACTGCAGAAAAAAACAATTACTACCCATTTGCCTTCAGTTGAGGACCTGTATACTGCATGAATCAAAAAGAGGGCTGTGAAAATATTTACAGACCCCTCACATCCTGGACATAAACTGTTTCAACTCCTTCCCTAAAACGACAGTATAGAGCACTGCACTTCAGAACAACTAGACACAAGAACAGTTTTTTCCTGAAAGCCATCACTCTGCTAAACAAATAATTCCCTCAACACTGTTCAACTATTTACAAAGTCTGCACTACTATTACTGTTAATCTTTGCATCACTTCTTATCACCCATTCCCTCCCACTTGACTGTTTCCTAGTATGATTTGATTGTTGATTGTACCCTATGACTATCATTAAGTGTTTTACGTTATGATTTTTTATTCTTAATGAATGTACCTTTTCTTTATGTATACTGAGAGTATTTACACCAAGACAAATTCCTTGTGTGTCCAATCACGCTTGGCCAATAAAGTATTCTATCTATTCTATCTAATCTACTCCCAGTTTATTTTTCTAAGTGAGGACAAAATAACTAGCTTTCATTCTCCTAGCAGAATAATTGTGGATTCTTTTCAGTCTTTGTCTTCATTAGCTAGATAGATACCTCTCAAAAGTCTTCATAACAACATTATCCTGATTGCGTTTTCTAAAGATTGATATTTAGTGGTGTATTTTCTCAAATCTTGTAGCCCTTACATAACATCATGATTAGCCACTTTTGATAAGAAACATAGATATCAGTCATGTTACTACAAAATATAGTTGTATAGTTTAAGTGTGACATGAACTAAATCTCTCTACATTGAATAAATTGTTTATAAAGTGTTATTTTCTGCATCTTGAATATTTCGGTATTTATTAGATGATTCCATATTTGCATATCATGAAAGAATAAGATAGTTCTACATAATCTTTTTAAACTTCTCCTTTCATTTCTTTCTTTCTTCAAGTCTTATATTTGGAAGATTTCCTCTTTTGAAATCTGATATAACTTTTGAAAATGATGCTGTATTACCCATTTGTTAAGTCTCTCCTTCCAGAAGTTGGCCTTTAAAAATAAAACACACTGTATCAGAATTACATGGTGTTAGAAGAAAGTGATTGGTATTGCAATCTTTCAGAGTGATTCATTTGCTTTAGAGCCACCTAATGCCTGAACATCATGAACATATTCACAGCAAGTGATAAATGACAGGATTTACATTTTTTGGAATGCCCAGTGTGAGGATGAGCAGCCTACTGCCTATTGCTCTTTGTACAATGAACCAAATAAAATGGATAGGGCAACCAGCCAACAGTTTCATCAATCTTGTAGAAGGATGCCAATAGTTTTGTAGCACTAGACTGAACATCCAACCATATTCCACAGTTTTAGGATTGTAGATTTGAGAAATATTTTATCTCTAATACTGATAACTGAAATCACTAACTAGTTCCCCTGTTTAGAAGCTCTTAATGGGGAAGAAGTATGATTAGCACAGCCTACTAGTAACCTGAAATGGTACAGTTCAGCCAAATCATTATTATTTCATTCTGTTGATTAGGTAATTATGTTTGATATAGTTTATAAATGTTTGTCACAAAAAATATGTCTAAAGCTAATTTTAGACAAACATGAATTATCTTTATCTAAAACTATTTTGTGAAAGTTCAAAGGAAGAAGAGAAGTGTGGTGCAGGTCACATTTGAGGATAATGATAAACAGTAAACAACTTGCAATGTAGTTAAATTTTTCTGCCTGTTGAATGTTAACTGTGAGGAGACATTGAGTTAGACCAGTGATTTAACTGCTGGCTATTACAAATACATTAGCGGGCTGAGTTTTAATCCAGGGTAGAATAGAAATGCTGTTGCTCATAATGCATTTACAGTCTGAAGAATTTTCTATTAAAAATCAAGTAATTGCCATTTGGGTACTCAGCTTATATGTCAGGAGAAATCACGCTAGATAATTTTAATCTGTCACCAACAAGGCAACTCAGTAAGTATGTCTACATGTGTATGTGCCTGTGTTCATATACATTTGTTTATATATATTAAACTGAAATTATATTGGTGTGAAGCATGAGGCTAGTTTATATATTAGGATGAATACTAAAGTTCACTTATTCTTAGTATTACTCCTGTCTGTCAAGTATTCACACCTTGTGACATTTTATAAATGTATGCCATTATTGCAATAGTTTTATATACTATGCTCTTTATACCGCTTCAGCATTTCTTTTGTCTTTCAGAGCTATCATTAATTAACCACATTTTAAACTCAGGGCTGCATCTCTTATAATGCCTGGTAATTCTGCTAGTTATAATCTCATAAATTTTGTAAAGACTTCTTTTCCTAGTATTGTCAAAAGAAGAAAAATGGAATTCTGATGGATTCTTTTATAAATGTAGAATATAGAAGGGACCTTTGGGGTTTCCTAGTCCAACGCTATTCTATTTCAGACAAATGGTTTCCCAGTCTCTTTTTGAAAGCCTCCAGTGATGGAGCACCCACAACTTCTGAAAGCAAGTGATTCCTTTGGATGATTTCTCTTATTAGGAAATTTCTCCTTAATTCTAGTTTGCTTCTCTCCTTGGTTAGTTTCCAACCAATGTTTCTTGTCTTGCCTATTGATGCTTTGCAAAATAGTTTGACTCCCTCATCTTTGTAAGAGCCCTTCAGATATTGGAATAGTGCTATGATATCACCACTAGCCCTTCTTTTCATTAGACTAAACATACCCAATTCCTGTAACTGTTCTTCATATGTTTTAGTCTCCAGTCCCCTAATCCTTTTCGTTGCTCTTCTCTGCACTTTTTCCAGAGTCTCAACAACTTTTTTTATATTGTGGTGACCAGAACTGAATGCATTATTCTAAGTGTGATCTTACTAAGGCTTTGTAAAATGGTACTGCTGCCTCACACTGTTGGCTCATGTTTAAGTGATTGTCCACTAGGATTCCAATTTAAATATGAGCTAGCAGTGTGTGGTAGCCGCCGCAAAAGCCAATGCAATCCTAGGCTGCATTAAAAGAGGGATAGAATTAAGATTGGTTTATAGAGGGATAGAATCAAGATTTGGTCTGAAATAGATTTGGTTTATATAGAATAGACTCTTCCAGACACAATTACTGCTTGTTTATACAAATGACGCACTGTCACCCACCATAAATAAAGATGCCTCTTACAGTTGCATAATCACTTTGAGTGTTTAGATACTTCCCTTTGTGTACAGCTATTCTTCACCATATACAGTCCATTTGATATTATCTTCTACTTTTAACTTCATGGTCTTCAGTTCTATAATTCAGTTCTGTGATCCTGGAATGAAGACAGATAACAGAAACCAGACAACTGACCTATCTCCTTAGTGTGAATAGAATAGTGTGAAAGAATGTGAATACAATTAACAATGTTTGGTGTACCTGCTATTATTTAAGCTTGGAATCTAATGTGAAAAATAACATTGATGTCATCCCAGTAGTGTATCTGTCAAAAACATTCCTGTATAAGGGTTGTGTTTTATTTATAATATTAATTTTATCTATTCTCTGAAATATATAATCTGGGCTCTCTCTGTCCAGATGTTTGTTGGCAGGGAATCTGGTGATCACGTAGCACATTCCAATAAAAATATACTTGTTTGCATCTATCTCCAAACATTTTTATTTTTTATTTAATGTGAACATATTTTTCCAGTCTTTTTAGAACACTGCTACCATAATTTTCATTTCCATTTTCAACCTCTTTTTTTGTCATGTCCTCAATGAAGAGAGGATAGAATATAGTTTCTGTTGACTGGAAATACTTTTATCTGGAATAACCTTAAACTTGCACATGGAAAGTTTCTGTTGAATTAATTGTATTATCTGCTCAATAACTGGTTATCTCATGGCAAGAATGGTTTAGTACCATTATGGAATAATCCTCTTAGATCAATGGAGCAATCTAGGCTTTTTTTAAAAAAATTCAGACTTTCCATAATGTCAAGCTTCATTTAGGGTGATAATAAGGAGAAGGAAGAGTACTTCAAATATCAATAACAATATGGCTGTTTGTAACTGGGATAAACCAGAAAGTATATCATTAAATAATATAATAATATTTTAAGGCTAGAAATAAAAAATTAATATGCTATATTCAAAAGTGCAATTATTCTCATTAAATATTTTTCATGATATCAGTTAGATTTTCCATGATTCAATACGTAGCTTTTTCATTCAAGCATGGGCAGCCAATGACTGAAAACTAAATACAACCACATTTTGTTCTGTCCGAAATATGTTCTTCACTCTTGATTTTAAGTCATTCTGAAAGCCTCAAAATTAGTCTTCACCTGCTCCTGAAATTTTTTATTTAGCTTTATCACATATCTTCCCTGTAATTATTAGTTGTATCTTTTAAAATCCTTTTTTCTTAGGAATGAAAAATAATTTGCAAATATTTAAATATTGATGTTCATAACACTTTATCTCCTTGGACTTCCACAACCTTCTGTAAAGAGTAGAAATATTCATATGGCTTTATGTAGCAGGAACCCCATGACAAACTGATGGCATTGTTCCTTATGTAAAATGACTTTTGCCCCAAGAAATGATCAAAACTGACCATAGTATTTCAAGTGTTATAAACATAAGCAAATGGTCAAGGATTTAATATGAGAAGCAGAACTCTTTGGGTTCCTATCCCTTAGTTGTATGTCCATATTTGGTCTCCTAACCCCACCCCCATACCCATTATCAAATGAATTCAATCATACCAAGATTTCATTATGGTTGCAGGTCTTATCCGTGTTATAACCAACCTTCTATTATTCTGGCTCTTACATGCTCTTTTTGTATTTCACAGTCCAATTGTTCATCTTAGTCAGATAGCACAAAACATTCAGACAACATTTATTGTCTGAAAAACCTACAACTTCCAAGCATAATGAATCAATAGCACTATCCATTCTATCCTAGGCTTGTCTTAGAAGAACTAATAAACCCCCTATCCACAACAAGGCTATACCATCTTCTCTGCTCCTTATTTTATTCTCTTAAAGAAATTATCCTTTGATATTGAAATTGCATCCTGGTTAAATCACAATGTATTTGCTTTCTAACTTATTATACATGCCCTGGTCTCGGCATTATCTTACTTTCTTCTTTGCCAATCCTCATATTAATATCTTTGGACTTGCATATTTTAATAACTTCTATGTTACTTTTCTCTAAGATTGCTACTCATCAATCCTGATTCTTCTTTTATCTTCATTGGCAGCTAAACCTTTCTGTGTATTGCTTTCATCTCTCTGTGGTCAGTATTCCTTTTTTGACATTATAAAATGTAAATATAATTGAACTCCACTTCTGAATTTTAGTTAGTATTAGTAAGGGAACGTCATTCATTTATTTTATTGCAAAGAAATCTTTCTTTACCCTTTTTGTACTATAGATCCAGATCATTTGGTATGGCTCTGATGTATAATCTAGATAGTACAACTGATCAAACCCTTCCCCTATTAAAGGAAGCTTGGTGCACCCATGAAACTAAATATTACAGATGTCAGCCATAAAAATGACTCCAGGTTGCAAACACATGTAGAAAATCTTATTATTTAACACAGTATCCTGGGATGGATATCTCGACATGAAGTGCTATTTGCAAAACAATGTTATTATCAATCATTTTATTTTATATGTGTATCTGCAACTGTTTGACTTACATGTTCTTTCTCTGAGAAGACATGATTAGGAAAAGCAACAAACAAATGTTTAAAACAAAAAGAACATAATATTTTTTAAAAATTGAAGTGTCATCAGAACTTTGGAAGAAAAATAAATGCATGCATGCAACTTTGAAATGGTTCACTACTCTGCAGTCTCACTTCAGATTCCCCTGGGCTTCCACAAATGTTTTTGATACAAATAGTTAATAAATAATTAATGAGCAAGAGCATACGCAGGTGTGATATGCATCCATAATGAGAAATGTGGGGTGGGGGGTAGGTGGGTTTTGGGTGTGTGTGAGAGAGAATAAGAAGAAAATAATAATGTAAATATATAATATCAGTAAGTAGGAAAAACATTGGAAAAGTTATATAGTTGGTGCTCAGTGAATCACTGATGGATTAATCATAAAAAGCAGAATACACTGAGTTATATTTAACAAAGTGGGAAAAGATTTTAAAAGACTTTTTAAATCTCTGAGCTGAATGCCAATATCTCTGCTGTTTAATTATTCAAAGATAAATCAATTAACAGAAAAAATAAAAAATGTAACTAAAACACTATTCAAACTAAAACACTATTCAATAAATATTTAACTTCTAAATTGTCTTGTACTCTATAAACATTTTAAAATTTTCATGTTTCTGACTCCAGCTCTTTAATCAATTCTCCTGCTGTAATACTGTATTCTAAATGTTTATATTTGTTTTGATGCAAGTATGTGTGTGTGTGTGTGTGTGTGCGCGCACACACACATACACACACACACTTTGTTCGGGTATTTTCCCACATACATTTTCCCGCATACATTGGACAGACCAATAGAAGAATAAGTACCTGCCTGGATGAACACAAAAATTCAGTAAAAAAGCTGGAACACACTTCCTCACTAGTCCAACACATGAAAGCAACAGATCATAGCATCGACTTCAATGGCACCAAAACCCTAGCCACTATAGAAAACCCCAGCTACAGAATTATCAGAGAAGCCATAAAGATTGAAAAAAGACCTGAAAGCATCAATAGAAGAGACGACTCCACTAGACTGTCAATTATCGGGAAGCCTGCACTCTCAAACAAAAAAAATCTCCACACCACAAGCCAAAGCAAACAGACACAAACAGACCCCCCCCGATACCTCCAGCTCAGACACACCCCAACCAGGCACCCAGATGAAACCTAGCTTCCTAATAAATGATAGCTGTCCATTTACTCAGAGCTAAGCTGCACTAAAAGCCTCCAATACAGGAAACACAATGTTGCCAGCCAATCAAGACAAAAAAAATGCTACAAAACAGACAGAAGATATTAGAAACACCAATCAAGCAGAACACGCAAACCCCAAGACCAATATACACAGACCAAGACTCCCAACCAATCAGGATGAAGAAAAAACCATTCTGGCACAGCAGTAGGCTAGCACCAAATTTAAAGCAGAAACGGTTGTGAAAGCCTGACTCACAGATGAACATAAAATGGAAGCCTGATGATGGCAGATGAGATTCTGCCGAAACGTAGCTACAACTTTAAAAGCACAACTATAATGACATGGGAAAATACCCAAACAAAGCTGAATATCATATACATACATACACACACACACACACACCACACCATGTATGTATGTTTTCTGAGGTTCTCGCGGGTATTTGTATGTGGATCTTTGGTTATTCGGGTTTTCTCCTGCGTAAAATTGGAAGTATCTAGGCAACGTTTCGATGAAGTCTCATTCATCATCATCAGGATTGACTTGATTGGGTGGGGACTTGGCTGTGTTCTGATTGGGTGGGGGTGTGTTCTCATTGGTTGGGGGCCTGGCTGTGCTCTGATTGGCTGGGGGGTTGGCTGTGATCTGATTGACTGGGGGTGTGTTCTGTTCAGGTGGGGGCTTGGTTGTGCTCAGGTTAGTCTTAGTTGCTGGAGGATTTGAGCTGGTCAGCTGTGATCCTGCTGTTTGCCTTCGCGTTCGTGGTTGTGCCGCATCTTCATGGTGGGCGTCAGTTCGCTTCATGTATGGGTCAGAGGGGTTTGAAGAGGGTAGTGATGCAGCTGCAGTGCGTCTTCTGGTCCGTGGTCATGTCTCATCTTCTGTGTGGGTGTGAGTCTGCTTTCTACATGAAGTGTAGTGGTAGCATCTTGTGTGGCCCTCGTGGATGTGGGTCTGGTGTCATTCTTCATGTTAGGTACTCGTCTGTTCATGAGAGCAGGTTTCCAAATGGCTGGTAGGCGGGAGGTGTCATCTTGTTTATTCATGCTGTGTGGATTTTGGTTGGGGTTTCTTTTTGGATTAGGTGGGTAATCTTCTTTCTTTGGAATCCATTGGCTGTTAGTACATTAGTGAGAGTGTGTAGTTCAGTTTTTAGGTGTTGTTCGTTGGCTAAGCATTTTGTTCTGGAGATGAGTGTCTCAGCTACAGAATTGATCTGTGCTGGGTGGTGGTGTGAGAGTGCGTGTGGGTAGCAATTTGTATGTGTTTTCTTCTGGTAGATGGTGTGTCCTAGTGAGCCATTGGATTTTTTGTATACTAAGACATCTAGGAAGGGAAGTTGATTGTTAGCTCCTGTTTCCATGCTGAGTTGTATTTTGGGGTGTAGGCTGTTGAGGTGTGTGAGGAAGTTGTTCAGTTTTTCTTTCCCGTGTGGCCAGATTATGAAGGTGTCATCTATGTATCTTAGCCAGAGTTTGGGTTTGTGATCATATTTTTCTAGAGCTTGTGTTTCAAAGTGTTCCATGGAGAGGTTTGCGATGACAATGGATTCCAAAGAAAGAAGATTACCCACCTAATCCAAAAAGAAACCCCAACCAACATCCAAGATAGAGAACAAGAGAACGGCAAAGCCTCCTCCCATATATAAAAGGCACTACAGACAAAATCAGCAAGATCCTCCAAAAACACAACATTAAAACAGCATTCTGCACAAATATCCACCATCCTAAGAAACCCTAAAGACAAAATCGAGTTAGAAAACCAAGGAGTATACAAAATCCCTTGCACCGCCTGCCCCACCATATACATCGGACAAACTAACAGAAGAATAAGTGCACGCATTGAAGAACATAAGAACTCAATCAAAAAAGAAGAACCGACTTCTTCCCTGGTCCAACACCTCAAAGCCACAGGACATGAGATTGACTTTAAAAATACCAGAACTATCACCAAAACCGAACACTTCAACAACAGAATAATCAAAGAAGCCATAGAGATAGAAAAACGCCCACACAGCATGAATAAATGAGATGACACCTCCCGCCTACCAGCCATTTGGAAACCCACCCTCATGAACAGATGAGTACCTAACATGAAGAATGACACCAGACCCACATCCACGAGGGCCACACAAGATGCTACCACCAAACTTCCACGTAAAAAGCAGACTCACACCCACACAGAAGATGAGACATGACCACGGACCAGAAGATGCACTGCAGCTGCATCACTACCCGCTTCAAACCCCTCCGACCCATACATGAAGTGAACTGACGCCCACCATGAAGATGCAGCACGACCATGAATGCGAAGCCAAACAGCAGGATTACAGCTGACCAGCTCAAATCCCCCAGCAACTAAGACTAACCTGAGCACAACCAAGCCCCCACCTGAACAGAACACATCCCCAGCCAATCAGAGCACAGCCAACCCCCCAGCCAATCAGAGCACAGCCAAGTCCCCACCCAATCAAGTCACACCCCCACTAGCAGTTAAAAGGAAGAAGCAGCTGCAAGCTCACATTACTCTGAGAAGCACAGAGCCAAAGACACAAGCCTGAAGATGATGAATGAGACTTCATCAAAACGTTGCCTAGATACTTCCAATTTTACGCAGGAGAAAACCCGGATAACCAAAGATCGATCGATCTATCTATCTATCTATCTATCTATCTATCTATCTATCTATCTATCTATCTATCTATCTAATGTTTTCTTAAGTTTTCGCAGGTACTTACATGTATGGTATTCAGCTTTGTGCTTCCGTATAGTGGTTGTCTATAATAACTATAATGATGTGGGAAAATACCCAAACAAAGCTGAACACCACAGATATATATATATATATATATATATATATATATATATATATATATATATATATATATATATATATATATTCATAGATTTTCACGGGTACAGGTATGTAGGTCTAGGTTTATTCTGGTCTTTTCCCATGTAAGATTAAGAGTATGTTGGTGAGGTTTTGGCGAGGTCCCACTCGCCATCCTCAGGCTGGTGCTTTCGGCTTCATGCCAGTGCAAGCAGTTTGTGATCGGAGCTGCCGTCTCTCTATAAATACTGGTGGTGGGGGCTGGTGTGCTGGGCTGTTTGGCTGCGCTGCTGCCTCTTGATTGGTTGATGGAGTTTATGTTGGTATAATGGGCTGTGTGATGGCCTTGTGAGTTTTGTTGTGGAGATATCCTGGATCTTGTGCTGTAATCTCCTGGGTCATTTGTTTTGTAGTGATCTTTTTTCCATTAGCCTCTCGTGTCCCCACATGACCCCCCCTGATACCTCCAGCTCAAAGAAACCCCAACCAGGCACCCAGATGAAACCTAGCTTCCTAATAAATGATAGCTGTCCATTTACTCGGAGCCAAGCTGTACTAAACGCCTCCAATACAAGAAACACAATGTTGCCAGCCAATCAAGATAAAAAAAAATGCTACAAAACATACAGAAGATATTAGAAACACCAATCAAGCAGAACACAGCAAACTCCAAGACCAAGACTCCCAACCAATCAGGATGAAGAAAAAAACATTCTGGCACAGCAGTAGACTAGCCCCAAATTTAAAACAGAAATGGCTGTGAAAGTCTGACTCACAGACGAACACAATACAGAATCCTGATGATGGCAGATGAGATTCTGCTGTAACGTTGTTACAACTTTAAAAACACAACCATAATGACGTGGGAAAATACCCGAACAAAGCTGAATACCATATATATATATGTTTAAATTTTAAACTGTATAGGCAAACTATATAGATATATAAACTACATAGCTTAAAAAAAATTGATTGTTTTTATATTTATCTTTTTTAATTTGTAAGATATTTAGAGTCTCCTAATTGGAGAGGTGGGCAGCATATTTAATTAATCAATGTTTCAGACATGTTATTCCAATACTTATAAAGAGAGTTGTATATCAAGGATATATGTTTAGAAGATTTCATCATCTTCAAATCACTCAATGAGTTTTGTGTCATTGGGTGTCATTTTACAGTACAGAAACTGAATTGTTAGTTAAAATATTTTCTTTTATCACATTTCATACAAAAATGCCGTATCAGGCACAGGAATGAAATTGTAATAGATCCTAATTCATTAAAAAATATCTATTCTATGAGACCATCTAATAACTTTGACAGCTGAATAAATATTCCATGACAACAAGTGGACTATTGGTAAAAAAGCAACAAAACTATTAATGACAAAATGTATAAGATGCATAATAGAGATGTTACACTAGAGACTTACTATTAGCAAACTAAAATTTAACCTATCTTTGCAAATGAATATATGCATCACAGAAAGAAAGAAAAACTTTATTGATATGCTGATTTGTTATACTGAAAGAATTTAAAAAGAAGCTTTCTATAGAAGTTTTATATACCTGATATTTAAGAATTAAATATTTTCTGAAGAAACAAGGGTTTGGCTTATATTTTAAAATTATAAGGAAAATACATTGTTATTTTCAGTTTTGGAAATGGTCTAATACAATTAAGGAGTATGAGAATTTATATTTTAAATGGTCTGTATTAGTATTCTTTTTCTTTGATTCAAGAAGAATTTTTTAAACTATTTGGCTCATAAAAATATAATTTGAATAAATAGGCTATTTACATAGAGAATTACTGCAATGAGAAAAATATAGTTTGCATATTGAATAGTTAAGAATTTTTATTATAGTATAAGCTGTTCTAAATGTGGAAATTTATTTATTTTTCATTCTTTGTTTGTTTGTATCCAACCTTTATTAATTATATATATCTCAAAGTGACAGACATACCTAACGCAACTTCCTCCTCCCATTTTGCCCACAATAAGAACACTGTGAGATGGGTTGGGGTATGAGAGAGTAACTGGCCCAATTGGCTTTCATGGCTAAGGCAGGTCTGAATTTATGGCCTCCTGGTTTCCAGCCTGGTGCCTTTGTCTTATCCAAATCTACCTATGGCATTAGCAATGATTATCTCCCATTTTCTGCTGCTCCTGTTTTCTTGAATCATTCCTCCTGCAGGCTAAACTGCCTTTTATAGCACAGTTTAATCCATGCCCTGCAAGACCTTCAGCTATTAATTGTAAAACTCTTGTCCTTCTCCTTCTTCTTTTCCTCCTCCCCTCTCTCCCTTTTTTCCCTTCTCTTCCTCCTCCTCCTCCTCCTTTCTCCTTCCTAGCTTTTCTTTTAATGGAAAAGTTGGGGGAGATTCAGATTTTTTTTTTAAAAAAATCTGAAAACAAATAGTAGTCAAGTAGTTTTCATGTACATTCAATGAAGAAACAGTTTTACTGTGGATCAATAGGACAAGTTTTTCTCTGTGTAGGAAGTATGGATATACATCACTAAAACTCATATACAAATAGATATACCCAAGGCAAGATCTCTTTATTGAATTCTTTAGCAGAAGGCAACACTATGGCAAATTTTGAACAAAGCATACATTATAATCAGAAATATGATAATAGATTATATGACATGTTCTGTACCACCAGAATAAAAGGCAACATTTTAATATGCAAATTATTGATAAAAAGTAAAGCCATTCTTTTTGTATATGCATAGCCTTAATTCTCATTATGTTATTAATTACTATATGAATGCAAATAAGAGCTACAAGAACAGCTGAAACAGACCTCTTTCTTTGGAAAATATTAATACATATGGTTGGTGTCCTGGTTTTTGTTTGTTCATGGTATCAAAATGATCAAATGACAGGAACATAAATGACTTCCCACTTCAAAGTTAAAGATTAAATACATGTTTGCCATATGCTGGGTGCTGAATCACATACTGATAACTTGGTTATAAGAAAGCAAGTCCTGAAAGTATTTAATATAGTTGAAGTTGGAAACCACAGGTTCACATTTAAACTGCTAGATTGGGATCAAATTAATTTGAAGGAATGAGATCACATATGAAATCAAAAAGATGGGAAGAATCAGGAGATGGGAAAGGGAAGGCCAGAAAGTAGGAGCAAAATGGAAAGCTGAAATGCACAAGAGCTAAATTCATATCTTGTATTGACACTATTCCTATAAATCTGTGATCCAGAAGTGGTATTCAGCAGGTACTGATCAGTTCTACAGAACCAGTAGCGGAAATTTTGAGTAGTTCAGAGAACAGGTAAATACCATCTTTGGTTGGCTCTGCCCCCATCTATTCGCTGCCTCCTGAGTCCCAGCTGATCAGAGTCCCAGCTGATCGACTGGGTCTTCTTTTGTTACCTTGCACAGGAGAACAGAGCTGGAAAGCAGGTTAGTGGAGTGGGAAGGGAATAGGGATTTTATAGTATCTTTCCCCTGCTACGTCCACCAAGCCACACCCACCAAATCAAACCACACCAATCAAGCCACACCACACCCACCAAACCACACCCACAGAACTGTAGTTAAAAACAATTGAATATCACCACTGCTGTGATCTCATAATATTCCCACTAGACAACTGAGCCAATTTACTTTCAGCTCACCTGAACCACAAGAATAAACAATCTGAGGCCAATTTACAATTAGAAATGCTGCAGGCCTTATAGAGATTTGGGAAAGTGTATTTTCCCATTTGTGAAAATTCATGGTTTCTTTACTTCTGGGCTGTTAGATACTTCCATGTACAGCATAATTTCATTAGTTGACTGACACAGTTGGATGCGCTTAACACACATGCATGATTAATAAATACATACAAAGAAACTTGCATGTAAATTTATTATCTATTACTCTGTTGTAAAGCATTTCCAGTTTCTTTCTTTTTTTCTTTATAGCAATTTTAAGATTCAGGGTACCTTACAGTTTTCAGTTACTTATCAATTCTCCCACCACCACCTGTTCCCAGTCAATATTAGATAGTTTTGCCCATGGGATATTGATTTGGATAAAGAAGAAAGTAGATGAAAGGGAACAGAAAAGTAATTATCTCCAAGTTCTTTGAATCATGCCTATCATAAATGTCAGTATAAAACCAGTCTATTTTTACTTTTTGGATTGCAGAGCTCCTTCTATTTATAAAAAATTGAGATGACTAGGAACAAACATGTTCAAGTAAATAAATAGGCTAAATATCACAAATATCAAAGTTTATGGCAGCCACTTGTATGCTTAAATGGAAGCCCAACACATTTTTGTGTTATTATAGTAGCTGTAGAATAAAGGATTAAAACCCACAAGATCATGAACAATAAGTGAGGTGAATATTTCTCTTTTACTTTCCATTGAAAGTAATTTCATATAGTTTGTATATGCAACCTGAGAAAAAAACCTGCTTGTTTTGAATTCCTAATATAACTAGCACAGCCTAATTGGCAAATATTTTTTTCAAAAGTTACATGAAGGAAAATACAACTTGATGCACACTTTTAATTATTCCAATCCAACCAATTATACTTCTTTACCTGTATACTATGTACTCCTAGAATTATGTACATTGAGAAAGATCATTACTGCCTTGTGCATTTGCTTTGCTGTAGCAGATAATATGCCACATAAACCATAGTCATTTTAAATAGAGGGATTGGAATAAATCCATTATTTTGGTATCTTGCTTTGTGCAACATTGTGACAGAGCAAAAGAATTTACAATTTAAAATGCATTTGGTTGTGCTTTAACTTTTGCCGCAGTGAAGAACTTCACATTTTTTTTCCCTGTCCTTCATATTTGTAATGGTAGCTTGCCAAGAAGAAGCGTTGCCAACTTGGATTTAAAAAGAAAAAGTAAAAAGCTTAAGTTAGTCATATGCCATCATCCAAAACAATCCAAACTGGAGCCAATTTAGTGCACATAAGTTAAAGATGAATTTATGCTGTTGAGCCTCATAATATCTGTAACCAACAGGGAGCTGTCTGGAGAGAGGGATTTTTGCAAATCTTTCTGCTAGATCAATGAGCCAAATGCAAAATTTAACAACCAGTGGTATCATGTTGAATTGTCATATTCCCTAGGGGAGTTGAGTCCAGCAACCAATGAGTGGATTACACTGATCCATAAATGCAATTTTTCATCTGTGACAGATATAATGGTTTTATTCATATTGCATAACTGAGAGAGAACAACAGATAATGAATCTTTTTTTTTTAAAGAGTAAATGTAGAATTTTTAGCAGGTGACACTGGACTTTTCAAAGAACATATATATCAAATCTGATTCAAGTTTTTTCAAGTTTTTTCATGACCCTTCTGATTGAGAGATACTTATTTCCAGCCATTCAACTTTGTTAACAAATAATAAAACATTTTTATACTTTCTTAGAATGTAATACATGTATGTATGTATGTATGTATGTATGTATGTATGTATGTATGTATGTATGTATGTATGTATCTCTTTGGATGGAATGTTGTTACCACAGTCCAGAAAGTGAAGCCAAAATAAAGAAGCGAATGGGATCAGGATACATATTAAATGTGGTTTTATTTTCATTTAAATTTAATACAATTAAGTCACAGACTCAATTCTGTACAGATCCCAACAGTCAAGGAATTTTGGTGGGCGGGGTCTAGGAGAAGATCTTTGTCTGCCATGGTTCCTGCCCTTTGGAACATCTTACCACTGAGATGAGATTGGTTCCCAACCTCCTGACTTTTTGTAAGAGCCTTAAAATCTGGTTCTTCCAGATGGGTTGGGGTCCCAATGGGGGAATTTTACACTGGAGGTGGTTGACTAAATAATTACACCTCCCCCTACCCCATATATATGGCTCCCTCCTTTTCCATGATTTTGTAGAGGATGCAATAATGCAGTGGCTTAATGATACTGGAACTGCTGGCCAGAAATGGTTTGCACTCCAGCAGTTCGAGCCTGGCTCTGTGTGATTGGGTGAGCTCCTGTCACTTGTTCCTCAGTTCCTGCCCACCAGGCAGTTTGAAAACATGCAACCCGGGTGCTGCTAGTCAGCTGGTGTAAACTCGTTCACCCCTTGTGGTGCACCAAGGATAGGCATGCAAGCACATTTTGTCTTGCACTTGTACATTGCTTTGACATTGTATGCCATACACTAAATAAATAAATTAATGATTTGTCTCTTCTATAATTTTATATTCTATGATTTTAATGTTTTTAATGTGTATTATGTTGTAAGCTTCCCAGATTCTTTTGAAATGAGATAAGTGGCAAATAAATTTAATTAATAAATAAATTTAAATGCAATTAATATGTTACTCCTTGAATGTTGCTGGTAAAGTTTAAAAGAGTAATGGTGGTTAATTGCAAATCTTTCACATCTTCAGAACTTGTGGCTCTGTGCCCTTGGGTTGTGGCACTTGTAGATTATAAGACAAAAAAAAGGAACTTCATAAATATATACGATATTATAATTGAAGATGCAGCATAAATCTATTTAGCCCCCAAAACAATTATCTTGAAATCTGATCTATATAGCCATAATATAGATCAAAGTGGGGCTAGAAAATAATTGCCAGAACCATAGAAACTTAATCCAATGAAAAACAAATTGCAAAAACTGACTTCAGCGAACAATTAGAAAAAACAATTACTACCAACCTACCTTCAATCAAGAACCTGTATACTGCACGAATCAAAAAGAGGGCCGTGAAAATATTTACAGACCCCTCACATCCTGGACATAAACTGCTTCAACTCCTTCCCTCAAAACGACACTATAGAGCACTGCACACCAGAACAACTAGTTACAAGAACAGGTTTTTCTCAAACGCCATCACTCTGCTAAAGAAATAATTCCCTTAACAATAATTGTTAAACTGTAAAAACTGTACTCATCTGAGCAAAACAAAGAAATTAGGCGCATTCAACTGGAATTTTCATATTAGCTTTCTCTGGGGATTAACAAATCATTATTTATATTTCCTTATCTACTTCTGGACACATATAATCTAGTCAAGAGCTGGGATTATATTAACACACGTTCTATTAAAAATTAAGGATGACTTTTTCTTTTTCTTAAAACTTATGTATTACGCCTCTGTAGGCTTGTGGTTACATTAGAAAATAAAACTTTCTGAAAAGAGACTTCACCTTTAGTTCTATCCAGTAAAATTGAATATATACCCACATATGTCCATGTACATACATACACACTTTTACAGGACCCATTCATTTAAAGCTTTGATTACACTATTTCTCTTGTGCAATGTCTTTCATGTTATTTTTTTCCATTATTAAAAGATTTTGTATAAATACAGTGCCTACAAAAACTCCATGGCTAAGAAGAGAAAAGCTGAAGAACAGATTTTGGAAGTTCCAATCAACAAAAGGAAATCTCTGTTAATGAAGCCTCGCCACTACAATCCCATCTTGGAAGGCAAAGGAGAGAATGAAGGCAGGACACACTTTCAGGACAATAATAATGTTCTCCAAACAGGTATGAAAAAGTATGGATTCTAACTTAATCAATATTTCCTAACACTCTCCAAAGAACAGAAGGGAAATCCTATCACTAGACACACTTCAAAATTATATCAGAAAGCCAATGTAGTATTGTTGTTAGCCTGTAAAACAACTGGGGACATAGCTCACTGGAGGACTTTGGACCAGACATTCTTATTATTTTTATTGACCTAACTTGTGCTGCAAGAATGGTACATTGGTGAGAATGATAATGGTAGTGATGATGATGATGATGATGATGATGATGATGATGATGATAACGATAAAATTAAAATTGGATCATGTTTAGGATTTAGGGTGTGTAAAATATTCTAAGCTGGAAACATTCTGAGCTCAAAACAACCATTCCAACTATTTGGTGCTCCAAGCAAAACATGCTCAGTGTTTATCCCAAAGGTGCTTTTTCCAGAGGTAACTAAACTTTCTGTTTTTTCTTTGAAGACTTTTGCTTCTCATCCAAGAAACTCCTTTGACTCTGACTGGGTGGTGGGGAATGGAAGGATTTATACTCCTTGCAGACAGCTGGTCATTTGTAAGATAATAAATCCTTCCATTCCCCACCATCCAATCAGAGCTGAAGAAGCTTCTTCGATGAGAAGCAAAATGTCTTCAAAGAAAAACCAGAAAGTCTAGTTACCTCTTGAAAAAAGCACCTTTGGGACAACCATGACCTGGATGACTGAGAATCTTCATAGGGTTTCATACACCAGAATGGAATATTCTAGATTCTTCTCAGAACTATATTTAGATTTCATTTTCTAGCTTGTGATTAGGTTATTGTTTAAAAATAAATATCCCAGCCCAGCCAGTAGAGCAAGAGTTATAACAGATACTACTATTGGTTTACCACATGGGGTGAAATGGTTGGTGGGATGGTGGGACAAATAGCAGTTATATCATGACTATTATGTTGGTTTACATTTGTGCATTTATTTGTGCTCATACGTACTCATGTCTGCTGTTGATATTGAGTTTTTAGTGTACATTTAAAATGGTAAAACCTGGGTGTTGATTCTGTTTTATACTGAGTTTTGGTGCATATGTGCACTATATGTATTATATATATGCATGTATTTGTGACCTGTAGTATTTTGATTTTGCTTTACTAAAATACTACTCAACATCCCCTCCTTTTTTAAAATTATAACAAAAACTTTTTTTTTACTGGCCTTGGGTTAGAGTTAAACAGGCAGGCTACCAATAGAAATACGGAAATTGTTACTTGGCTTTACTAAGCAGAAACTGTTACTATTTGGGTATTTTAAATAAATACACTTGGTCAAATTTCATATAAATTAGGTGGCTGATAGCAATCAAAATGGATTGTCGTCCCATCTAATTATATAATCCCAAAGAAAAATGGGAAGAATTTGTTTCAAATTTCTGAAATAGTCAAACACACTTTAAGTTTATTAGATTGGTATATGGTCTTTTCAAGCCATGTTTAGTTTTGTTCTGTAAGAACACTTCAATTTAAACAAAAAAACATCTTGAGTAAAAGTGTTTCATTCCAAGTTCAAAACAAAGCATATTTTCTCTTGTGTGAATGCCTCTGCTTTGTTGATCAAAATCCTGATGAATCATTTCTTTAAATACAGTAAATACAGTGTGAGTCAGGAAAACAAACCAGTTGAACAAGTCTGCTCAAATCAAAATTCCTGTAAATTTATAGAAATCTAATAACAAATTAATACAGAATTAATCATTGAAAATTGTTTTGTCAAATATCTAAAACAATGAGATTATAAATTCATTTTGTGTAAGATTCAAGTTATAGGTAGCAGGATCTCTTAGTCTGCAATCGTACACATGAGAATAAATTTCATTACATTTATTGGATCAGATTTAGTAACTTGTTTTTATAATTGCGTACAAGTTACCTAATCTTTTTCAGTCTAATGTATTTTTCAGGATTGTTGTCAGAAAATAGGAAGTGGGGGTATGTTCTAAAATAATAATAATCAAACATATACTTGATCTATACAAACCCAACATCACCTAAAGAACTGGTAGCTGTGATTTTACATTTTCTCTGTATTATAATGATAATATATTGCCATGAGAGGGGGAGAGAAGACCAGAGGTGGTATTCAGCAGGTTCTGACCAGTTCTGGAGAACCGGTAGCAGAAATTTTGAGTAGTTTGGAGAACCAGCAGATATCACCTCTGATTGGAGATTTTACAGTTTCCTACCCTGCCATGCCCACCAATCCACGTCCACAGAACCAGTAGTAAAAAAAATTGAATCCCATCACTGGAACAGACATAGGATTATGCACACTACTAAATCCCTCCAAAATGACAGGGGGCAGGTACAATAGCTTGTTTCATAGTTCATTTAATTTATTAAATTTAGACTGTAATTGTTATGATTCCCAGAAATTCAAGCTAAAGAACAGAAGGGCATTAAAAATATTAAAAGTTATAAATTAAGAGAATTAAAATCAAAACAAACTACAAAAAATGCAAACATAAAAATTCAAAAAAATGAAAACTGGGGGGGGGGGAGAGTGAAACAGGAAAAAAAGGGAAAATGGAAAATGGAAGAAGAAAGAAAAAAAGAAGTGACTTCATCCTGGCAGGGTTTTTAAATAGCTTATCACTTATCTCTGAATAAAGCATAATCTCCATTCTCCCCATAGCTAATCTCATAGTTAAGGAAAACAAAGTTCAAATCCTACTTCAATCAATCTTTCTTATCAAAAGTCCATTAGGGACAACTAGTTACAACTGTTTTCCTCTTTTAGGCCTGGTCAAACAAGACAATCTTATAAATCTTTGTTGATTTAAAAAAAAAAATCAATCCATTTTTTTAAAAAGTCCCAGACGTAGTTTGCTTCTCATCTGTCTTTCAAAACAAAATTCCATCAAAAATTTAACAGATTTCTTTTACACCAATAAGTAAAATTTATCCTTCTGTTTGTCACTTCTAAAATAGTCCTCCCAAATTTTAGCAAAGCTGTTTTGTGCATCCAGAAAAAAAAATTCAGATCAGTTTCGTAGTTTAATATCTGCTTGTTTCCTTTAGGGAATGAGTCATCTAACAGATTCATTTGTTTTACATTTAAATCCTGCTTCAAATTAATTTGATACGCATTCATTGCAACCCATTCTTGTTTCACAACTTCATCACAATACGCTCTGTCAATTTTATTAAGCATTTGCTCCATTATGTCCTAAAACATGGCTGAAAAGTACTCAAAACTTTGCACCAAAGATTTATGCTCCCATTTCTTTATCCTCTGGCTCTAATGTCTGACCTTCAAAGTCTCCTTATCATTTAAAAAAAAGGATCCTCATTTTCCCATAAAGAAATAATTACCTTTTAAATAATCAAAACTATAATTCCAAATCTTTCTGCCCATTAATCAGTTTTTAAATTTCAAATATATATATATTAAGCATCCTTTTGCTGCAAAGTCCAAAAAAGCCATATATTTTTAAAACTTTTAAAATCAAAATTATCACACTGTCTTTTAAGGAGGTGGAAACTCACCTGATGAGTTCATTAAAACCTTGCCAATCCAAAGGGTCTTCATTTCTCCAATATTCAAACACATTTTTAAAAATCCAAAAATATATTAATGATTATACGTTTCCTAAGTGGTACAAGTTAATAGTCCAGCTATAGAATTCTAAAACATTTGGATTTTTTGAAACATTTGGATTTTTTGAAATATTTTTCAAAAGTCATCCCATAGAGAATTCAAATAATGTGTACTTAAGGTACATGTCGTCCTAACTAATTCTGACTTAATAGTCTAAAACTGATATTACATGAGCAGATACAGTATGATTGACACTGACAGTTGCATAGCACGGGTCATGGCAGATTCTAGAAATAAATCCAAAGTGTAAAAATAAGACATAATGTTTTCTTTCCTCTGAGCTATTTTTTAATTGATTAACTCTGTCTTAAGTGGACTAAAATTCAATCCTCACACTCAATCCACTGCCCCCACTTTATTGTTTTAAAATATTGATTTGGAACTTGAATTTTTTATTGGATTTGAATAGATAGAAGAAATCTGAATTAGGTTTCATGACTATTTTAATACACTATCAAGACCTTGGATACAGGCAAATCACTATTTTTCCTATGTTGCACATGGATTTACCATACTGATCTATGTCTATCAATCCATATTCTTAGCAGAACAGAGGTATAGCCATTAGAAGACCTTTTAGCCTTCTCTGTCAGCCTTAGAATGAACTATTGCATCCATTCATAAGTGAGAAGGTTTCTCTGCAGTGATATGTAGGCTAACATGTATAGGATTAATCAACTTGTCTTCTGGCTCTATAACTAACAATGCATGCCTGACTGATTCATATTTCCAGACACCAAGCATTGAAGAAAAGTCATTTATATTCATGCTAGTTCTACATAACAGTGATCCTGTGCAGTTAAGTGTTTAAGATGTACTGAGGAATTCCATAAAATAAAATGGCCCCCCAGTCTCAAAGTTGGAGTGATAGAAGAGGTATAATTTAGATCCTTTTAATTCTCAAGTAGTTCTTCACATAGAGCTTTTGTTTGATTGTTGATGGTCAAGTCATAATGTTATCTTACTTCTTTACATGAGCATGTGGGTGTGAATACATGTGTTCATGCTCAGAATTTACTGGTAATTGTATTTGTCCAACTGGGTAAATAATCTTTGTATATGGTTCAGAGTCCATTCGAGAAACAGATTTAAGCAATGCCAATGCTAGGAGGCTGCCTTGCATTAGTATTTTCATGAATTTAATGGACATTTATAGATCAAGGGACATATCATATTGGTATACAGCAAGTTTCATGTTGTTTCAGCCCTTCAGTTATTATTGTGATAATTATATGTACTTATATGTGATTAATAGTCACATGCATTCTTCTTCTATGGGGGAAGAGGAGTGTATTGCTAGAATAAATCATGCCCTATTTCCTATTTCTGAATAGCTGTTAGGGTAGTAATGATCTCTTCTGAATAACCTCAAACTGATTTCATATGACATAAACTCCAATTCATGCATCTATCTACAAGAAAAATAGCTCTATAGGACATTTCTGTACTATTGACTCATGAATGTTAGATTGGCTGTTGGGGAATTTTTTGTTGTGAAAATGTAAAACATTCAATAAGAGTTTTCCCTCTATTTACCACTTTCCTCTATTTATTAAAATTTAATTAATTTAACTGGAGAAAAGGGGGAACAATAGGAACTTTACGCAGACTTTGCCTGTCCTTTATTAGAACATCCATTAATAAGTGTTTGAATTTTTGTTATGTTGCCTGATGTTCTTGATTGCTCCCTTCTATCCCCTGAAGAAAGAACATCTACAAATAAAGTTGTGTTGGAGTTTTCAAGTCAGGCAATAACAGCAACAGTAACAACAAATGCCTGACAAGTAGTTCAGAAAGGGCTCCATCCTTTGGTATGGGGCCCAGTTTCTGGAAGAAAATGTGTAAGAAACAATTAATAAATATTTTTCTTTTAATGTATAACAAACAGTTGAATCAAACAATTATGTAAACTGGAAATGACCCAAAATGCTAACAGTTTGGCAGCTATAAAGTGAAACACATTGTAGAGGCACATGTGCACTTTTATCCTCCTCCCCCCTTCCACAATAATCTGCACTTAATAGGAATATTTTAAACTATGTAGCTAAGCAACAGAGGTAATTGTTGCTTTCTAGAGCTTTTGTTAGGCACTCCACCATAGCCCAAATATGCATAATTAGGTATAATGTCTATAAATCATTATTGTACACATGTGGGTAGTTAAGTGGCTTGAGAGAATAGTTCAATGAATTGGACATATTCACCGAAAATGCTTTTTATTTGTTTTCGGTAGTTGATAATACTTTGAAATTATGATAACCCTTTATACTTTCTCTTAATAGCTTACTGCTGCTGAGACAAAACTTGATTTACATTTCTGGATGATATTTAAGTTAATATTTAAACCCAGAGTTGGTTTGACATGGATTCCGCAAAGAACCAGACTGTCTTATTTTTTATTATGCACTTGTTTATCTCATTTTTTTCTCTTCTAGGAAGTAAAGTGCAAAACGTTCCAGTTTATATTGAATGCATCCCAACAAAAGAATGCACCCTATAATCAGCATTATTGAAGGGGCTAGTGTTGTGGCTAAATTCTTCCCTTCATCCAAAAATGCTTTTAGTTACTATGGTAATATTTACTTGATCCTGGCAGACCAGTGTTGATTTTAGGGAGATAATTACCAGAAAGGAAGATGATGGAGATGTATTTTGGAGTGTCCTTGTCAGGAAAAAAAAATGTTTAGAAAAAAAAGTAGATAACACAAAGGATTTGTTGTCTTTTGGCATTTGAGATTCTTTTCCTTGTAGCTACTACCAATTGTTTTGTCATGTAATCTCAAAGAAAAAGTGCTTCTCAGTAAAGGACATGTATATGTTGAAATTCTTTAAGAAATCTAATACATCATCTTTTAATAATATAATCAATTGGAAATATAGAGAATTGGAAAAGAATTAGCATTGTCAAAGAAGATTCAGAAAAAAAAAATGTTTTCATCAACACGAGAAAAGTGTCAGCTGCCAGTTTCTGTATTATATTTGTGTTTTTGCAAGCTCTATTGCTTCAGAGCAAAAATTAAATACGCCCATAAGTAAGAGAGGCATTTTTCCCACTGTTCAGCATATCCATGTTCATATTGATAGTAACCAATTTAGCACACAATAATTCACTAATCAATTCAGTGATTTCATTCTGAATTCAATTATGAAGTTGCCTTTAGCTTTGCTTTGTATCTATGGATTGTTTTTCCATGAATTCAGTAATCCAGGTACAAAATATCTCTTTTACATAGCGTTGCATACAAACCAAGTCTCTTTCTGATAATATTTAACTTAAGAAGAATTATAGATATATCTGTCTGTCTGCCTTAACATATGAAGCAGTGGTCACAATACAAGTCACATCTCACAATATTATAGCTGTTTTATATTTTGGGACCAATTATATAATTTTATCATGGATAATAGTTTGGTTATTTAGTGTACTTTATGTTTATTTCTTTAAAGGAATGTTTTGCACAGTATAATTTCATATAAATCAAGAAAGAAACTTTAAATGAATTTTAAGAATGTTTGACCTGGAGTATTCTCACTGACATTGATTGATTGATTTTGTGCCATCAAGTTTTTGCCAGTTCTTAAAAACCACATAGGAAGAATTTTCCCAGGATCTCTTTGACATAGGTAGATTAATTTATAGTTAACAGATTTGTTGATTGTGGCCAAAACAGAAGTACTTTAACTTAGTCTTCTCTGTTTCTCTCTATCTAGAAAACACCACTTTAATGTCCGCAAAAAGTATCTCATATTTCAACATGCAAGAAAATGATCTTCAAAAGGTCAATTTCACAAACTGCCAGGACACAATGACCAATACATTAATTAATTTTGAAAAAATAGCAAAAAATGCACCAAATTCCCTAGAGAATGATAAACTAAGTGATAGTGACAACCATCCCTTAAAAACAGAGAATAAGAACATTGCTGCATGTTATGGAATTAATTCTTCTGTAAGAAGGGACAGAATTACTGTTCCACATCCACAATACTGTTCTTCAGAAGATAATGAAAGTAGCTCTGAAATTCTGGACAATGAATGGGATAGTTCCTCAAATTTTTCTGAAGAGATAAGTATAAAACTACCTTTAAATAAAACATATCTTGTAGGATGTAATCAGGAAGAAGTTCTAAAAACATCTGGTGTCAAAGCTGAAGAAAAAGATGTTAACAATTCCGAAACTTTTGGTAGTTTGAGATCTGAGCTGCAAGAATCACAGGACTCACATGTTGACACTTTCAGCAATAGAATGCAGAATCCATTTCCAGATTGTGAAGAAGATGATTATCTATCAGAAAATACAGAACAGTCATTTGACTTGGATAAAACAAAACAGAACTTAAATTTGTTGGAACAAGCGATAGCTCTTCAGGCAGAGCAGGGTAACATCTTTAATAGCACCTACAAAGAACTGGACAGGTTCCTACTGGAGCATCTTGCAACTGAAAGAAGACAAGCCAAAATAGTTGACCTTGGTGGTAGAGCAGTCTTTAACCACAAGCGTAAGTCTACTTCCTTTGTACACAGTAAATTACACATTCAGTTAAACTGTTTTGAGTTTTAGCTAGAACATTGGGTTTTGAGCACTCAGTTGGGTTTTTCATTCATGTTTAATATGATATAAAAAGTTTTGATAAGGAATTTCATGCTTTCCTGCCTCCATGGCTATTACAAAAATGATACCAATAAATGGGAGATTTTCTCCAGGGCTTCAACAACATGGCTGCCTCCCAAAATTCCTTTCCATTCCCTTTCCCCTGCCCCCTGTGTTGAAAAGTACTGCTTGAATGGTTATTTATACAATTTATACATGACTTCTATTTGTGAAAGATTTCAACTTATCATGGAAACACTTAGTGGACTACATTCCCATCACTAGTTTGCAATGGTGCAGTATCCTCTTCTTCCAAACATCTCATTATTGTGTCATGATTCAGGTAATGGGGAGAACAGAAAGAGATAACTTTCTTTACTTCCACAATACTATAGGTAATCCTCGATTCATCATCAAAATTGAGCCCCAAATTCCCATTACTAAGCAAGAGAATTGCAAAGTGAGTTCCAGTTCATTTTACAGCCTTTCCTGCCAGAGATGTCAAGTAAATCATTGTAGTTGTTAAATTAGTATCACAATTTTTAAATACATCTGGCTTCCTCATTGACTTTGCTTATCAGAAGGTCACAGAAGATGATCACCTGACCCTGGTACACTAAATATGAACCAGATGCCAGGCATCTGAATTTTGGTCACGTAACCCTGGGGATGCTATAATGGTGAAAAAGAGTCATAACTCACTTTTTTCAGTGTCATTGTAACTTCAAATGGTCACTAAATTAATGGTTGTAAGTCAGGGATTACTTGCATTTGATCCAGTTGGAAGTGCAACAAAGCTCTTTGGATTGACCCAGTGACAAAAAAAAAACAACCCCCCTCCCCCCAAAAAACCAGTGCACTACACATAGAGAAAACACTCCTGTGGGTGTGTATTTCTGATCCAAAATTATATTTTAAACAATAAAATCATTTTAGAGGAAATATTACCATACCATATAGGTACAGTATGTGTAACTAAATCATCTCTGAATATAATATCTATCCTTGCATATTCCACTGGGTTTGTTAAATGATAAGTTTCTAGTAAAAGCTAGATCATTCACAGTTATAGGATGGATTTCAAAATGTTTTTAGCTATGAATTTTAGAATTTTCACTGCCAAACTTATCAATAGGTAAGTTTTATGATGTTAATTGTTTGAGCAATGGAAGATCTTTAGGAGAAAATAATCCCATGTAAAAGAATGAATGTAATTTTACTTTGAATTGTATTGTATATTGTATCTATTAATAATATTTTATCTGAAGTTATTATACTAAAGAAGACTATACAATGTATGGGTTCCAAAATATGCCTGCTATATTAAAGGATAGTTTCTTTGTAAACTTTTATCAGCCTGACTGGCTTTTATCTATTATAGAAATATGGTATTGTTACATTATCTTTATTTCTGCTAAATGATACCTTCCAAGTCTATTTTCATGTTTTCGTGACAGTAGCATAGGCTTTGTTAACTCAGAATATGAGATAGAGAATCCACATTCACTGACCTAAGCAATCTATGTATCCAGGGTCCCAGAAATGTCATACAGGGCCTGAAATGGCATCATTTAAGCCAGGGGTGTCAAACTCATGTCATCACAGTGATGTCATGTGACATATCAGGACATTTTCTCCTTTGCTAAACCGGCCGTGGGCGTGGCCAGCACATGACTCATCTGGTCCACTGGCCAGGAGTTTGACAGACCTGATTTAAGCATTCCATCAAGTCAACAAAGATTTATCATGTATTACTGGAACATATAAACATATCATTACAGGAAATGCATGTAAAGCCAAAGGCCCACAATATAAAGATGTTGGGGATCTGATGCCTGGTAACATTTTGACATGGAGTGTCTAGAAATTGTATATGAGAAAGACCTTGAGAAAATGAAAAAGGTTATGTCTAGGGAATAGTCACATAAGACAGAGCATAGTCTACAGCTGCATAATTAAAAAGAGGCTCAGGAGGGACCCTCCCTAACTTCTCAACATGTAAAGGACACGGCGTAAGATCTGTACTTTCAAAGTTGTAAGATTCTGTTAATATAATCTTTCAATAAAGTAGAGTTAGTTCATCTACTCACCTTTCTTGTCTAATCTACCTAAGAAGGCTGACATCTCTTCACTGGAGCCATTTAATTTTGATTGGAGAAGTATACCAGAGATGGAATTCTTGAGAGCGGCCATGGGTTTCTTCAGTAAGATGATATGAAGGGCACATTATGGAGAAAACTTGAATAAGAGCTATTAAATTAACTGCATGGAAAAAAGACAGGAAGCCATAATTGTATACTTACTGAATATTCCAATTATAACTGCAAACTATTTGCCTTACTGTTAGAGACAAACATCCAGACTCACACGTGAAGAAATCAGTTCGTTGTTTTGTTCAAGCCTATACACAGGAATTTTCTCAAACTAACAGTTTGCATGTGAGTGAGATTAGATAAAGTTCAGTGACTTTCAAAGGTGGGATGGGATTATAGTTTTGCCTTCTTGTGAGCCCATAGGGATTTCTGGCTAATTCCTGGTTTGATTCTGCCCTCTGGCTTAGCCAGTCTCTCTCCAAAACTTACCACTGTAATTTGAAAATATTATGGAAGCAAACAGCTCACTTGGTGTTGGTGGAGACAGTTAAAGACATTAAAATGTGTATGTGCCAAAAATGCAACTGGTTAATATAGAAGATATACTAAATTATTTCATTTTGATAAACTGATCAAACTATATCTACATAATGGATCCAGTCCTTTTTAATTATATATATCTGTAGAAGAACTCTTATTTATTTTCAGTTTGCCATTTTATTGAAGATGCAGAGATGACTCTTGAAAGTTATTTAAATTTAATTCAGTGGCATTTCCTTATTTTGAAGAAAAATGCATACATGTTTAAGATTTTAAAAGTTATATTTAAGGATGGGACAGATAGATCCAGACAATTTTGTGTTTAATTTGTCTGCAAAGAATGGAAAAAAGTCAAACAATAATATTTCAGTTTTTTGTGTCCCTTTTTCAGAGAGAGAAGTGAAATGTTCTGTTTATCTTAAATATATGTTAAAATCATGTATTTGAATAGCAAGAATAACAAATAATTTTAAACTTTATCATTCTATTAGTTTCGAAATTCAGATGCTTATATGATCACTATATTTATCCTTTTTCAAAAGCAAGAAAGGTCCATTTGTTTTAGAATAAATAAATGCAATATATAAGGCAAACAGAACTTTTTACAGTGTTTAATGGAGAGATTAGCATACTTTGTATGCTTATTTTTGCTGCACAAACAGGAGCTTCACATCTAATAAGAACGAAATATTATATAATTATAGCTTTAGCTTGTCAAAAAATCTTGCACTATACTTTTAGCCATGCTGGTATATTGATTATATACAATTCCTTGTATAAATTCCTTAATAAAGCATCTTGATAAAAAAAAAATCAACATAAGAATCTAAAACATTGTTAGGGTTCTATATTTTGGGATGGATGTATGATTTTGTTCACAGCAATCCAACTTTCCCAAAGCCTGATAGCTAGTTGTTTAGCTAGTTATTTTTCCACTCATAGATAGTTCCAATTTTTTGGCACATGACGCAAATGTCATTGCAAATTCTAACACCATATGTCTTAGTGCAAAAATAACAAGTCATTATTTAAAGTAGGAAGTTAAATGTTGTCTAGCATTTCAGGATTTATTAACACCTTGAAAGAAAATTGCTTTCTATCCTATTACTTAAAAGTGCTCAGCTATATATAAATATATAATTTACAGTGTTCTAGCCAGACTGTCTGTTCTGTTTTTTTCATAGATGTACCCAGGCCTGAAAAAAGAGAGACCAAATGTCCCATTCCAGGGTGTGATGGAACAGGTCATGTGACTGGATTGTATCCTCACCATCGCAGTCTTTCGGGCTGTCCTCATAAAGTCAGAGTGCCACTTGAAAGTAAGTAGAAAGTCTTCAGTACAGAAAACACTATGTCACACCACTGGCATGATGACACAAGGCATAGCCTTTTATAAGGGTCATAACTGTATTAACCAATAGCAAGGATCTGCATTATAACAGTGGTATAATTTCATGTCCATTTCAGTGATGAAGATACACTATTATTTATGGGATGAAAAGTCACTAAAGCACCTGAAATTAATATTCCAGAAAAATCTCAGATCCAGAAGGGTGTTGCTTAAGCTGAATACAGTCCATTGCTGAGCAAAACCAGCCTGGCCTAAGGGACCAGATCAGATAAAAACCATGCCATCATAACTAAATGATAATCTTATATCTACTTCACCCTACCACTGCTGGGTAATACTGCATGGGTAAAACTCCAGAACAAAAGCTCAGCACTATGAAACTTAATTGGGTAAGTATCCCTCAACTTCTAGGTATCTCATAGTGTTTACCAGAGTATTCTATTTCAAGTGCCCAGGCTCCTAGATTAAGTAAACGAGTGCCAAGATTTTACAAATAAATACATAAAGTCAAGTCTTGTTTGAGCCAAGCTGGAAATGGATGTGGAGACCTCTTGGAATGACTCCAGAAATGGTTTGACATTGATGACTTTTTGACGATTTTTCAGCTTCCCAGTCTCTCACATAGCCTTGATATTTCTTGGTACCAGACCTGATTACCAACACTAACCAGGTCTGAACCTGCTTAGCCTTTAAAAGTTTAGCTAAAAGAAACAAACACATTCACTGAACATCTTTCAAGAGCAATAAACACTACAATTTGATAAAGCTTTAACATTTGGTGCATTTTCCTCTTATTTGTATTTTACACCTTACATTGTGTAAGGTGTACATTGTGCACTTACCTATTGTGATCTTCTTCCCTTCGCTTACAGGTAACCTCTTGTAATTTTTTTTCTTTCTTTCCTCCCTCTTTGAAGGGTAGTGAGCAATAAGTATTGGTGGTAAGAAAACAGAGTTCTAAAAAGCCTTCCAACTGTACAATTTGAGACAAAAAGAGAAGTGCGAGGTAGCACACACTATGCAGGTTATAACATGGACACCTAGTTTGTATGCTGGCCCAAAGCCAAGTTTATGCAACTTTTTATTGGTCTTGGGGAATGGAGGCTGGAGGTTCTTTGCTGCTACAAATCCTCAATATTGCTCCCCTCATGTTTTGCATGAACACCTTGGCCATCGTCAGGATTACTTTACCTTCATAACTATATCTATAATTCAAGAAGATTAGACAAATCAGAACACTATCATGATATCAAGCCATACCAAGTTAAATCAAAGGATGGGCAAAGCACCAACTTATTATCCATTAGGCACAATGCCTAGGGCCTACAAAAGTTTGGGGTATTCTAAAATTAATTATATTTAAGTTTGTATTATTATTTTATGATGCATGAATTTATTACAATAATAAGCAAACAGTCTAGTTCAATACAGGTAGTTAACTGAAGTAAAATTTCTGTTGCTTAAGCAAAGCAGATTTTAAATGGGTTGCACTCCCATTTTTTGCTGCAGTTGTGAAGTGAATCACTGCAGTTATTAAGTGAATCATGTAGTTGCTAAGCAGATCTGGCTTCCACCATTGGTTTTGCTCGTTGGAAACTGGCTGGGAAATGGTGATCACGTGACCTCACTAAACAATTGATTGCAAGTTGAAGACTACCTGTACTGACTAAATTTGTATCATTCCAATTTTATTGGAATTAAATTTGATTGGGACTTAAAATCAAATTTTCATCCTGAAAATAAAAATTAAATTGGATGCTATTTTGTTTCTCAAATGCAAAAACTAATCAGGTCTAGTATCACTGAGCATGCACATACACACTCACATTCTGACACACCTACTAGGATGTAAGTGAATTGAACTTCCACTTTGCAATCACTCTAGGAAATAAACATAAGTGGGCATTTGAAATGAAAATACTGCCTTATGCTCTTGGTCAAAATAAAATTCCCTATGATTTATTGAAGAATATATACCTAGGGAATATCTTTATAACCCTAAGCCTTTTGCCTCTCTTGGCAGATTGATTTTTATGGCCTCTCATTGTGCTAAAAATAATTGCTACACTGATAGACCAAGAAAATAATGTGCTTGGCGCCTCCTGGGGAAAAGGGTTTATATATTTGGCTATTTATTTCAAATATAAAATAGGTGTGTTACACTTATGGGGAGGATCACAAATCTGTTATTTCCTGTAGGATTTTTTTTTTACATATTTCATGATCGGTCTAACAGAACAGAAGAAAATTTCCAAGCAATCTTGCAAAAGGGGATAATTTAATTCCAACTTCTTGTTGAAAGCAGAAATAAGCTACAGGAAGAGAATTATTTATTAAATTTATACAATCCCTTTCTAATGATATGAATAGGCATTGTGCCTTGGAATGGTAGGTGTGCTGCCTTTGGTGTTTTCATTTCCCTGAATATATGGAGTATAATTCCATTGAGTAACAGTCAGATCAACAATTATGTGGAACAGAGCTGGTGATTTGGGGTTTCTTCAAGACTGTATGATGACTCGGAAAATATTCCATCAACTTCAGAGCTTTTAAATGGCACAGCCATGCTGTTCTGTGAATTTAAGCAAAGACTGAGGCCAGTAATAGCCTTGTAATTCAAGGGATATCTATTATGAATGAAGGTGAATATACATATCCCAGGATAATGCTTCAGGATCCAATCTGGGTTAAAAGTTTTGTCTTCTGACCTTTGGATTCATATGACAGCCCATTCTCAGAGAACTACCACATACAGAACAGCCTAAAGCACACAAAGTAGTAAGGATGGGCTCCAGCACGAGTTGGAATGCTCAGTAGAAAAAAACTCTGGTCCCGGTGACCGACTCAGTTTGGGTCCTGGATATCTATTATACTTGTCATCACTATCCTCTTCTTTTCTATGACCAGCAACAGATAACCTGATCCAAAATTTATTTATTTTATTTATTTGTCAAACATGTACAAGGTAACAAGTATAGGTATGAACATAAAGGAAGTAAATACAAATAAATGGGGACTGTAAGACAGGGATGGTAGGCACATTGGTGCGCTTATGCACGCCCCCTTTAAGGACCTCTTAAGAATGGGTTGAGGTCCATGGTAGACAGTTTGAGATTGAAGCTGTGAGGGTTTGAGGCAGTAACAATGGAGTTGGGTAGAGCATTCCAGGAGTTAACCACTTTGTTGCTGAAGTCCTATTTCCTGCAATCGAGTTTGAAGCGAGTTTACCTTGAGTTTGTATTGATTGTTTGCCTATGTATTATTGTGGTTGAAGCTGACGAAGTCATTGATGGGCAAGACGTTGTAGCAGACAATTTTGTGTACTATGCTTAGATTGGACTTCAGGCAGTGCAGTTCCAGATTGTTCAAGCCCAAAATATCAAGCCTGGAGGCATAGGGAATTCTATTGTAAATAGAGGAGTTGAGTACTCTTCTTGAGAAATACCTCTGAACCCGCTCAATCATATTAATGTCTGATACACAGCGTGGGTTCCAGGCAGACAAGCTGTATTAAGAATTAGTCCGTATGCCCTAGTTAGCAATTCAATGTTACTAGAGAAGAAGCTTCTATATCTATATATATTATATATCTATATATAGAAGAAAAATCAATCTATATCCCAAATTCAACTGCTTAAATTTAAATAAAATCCTATGTAGTTAATATTGAAGCTTTGGTGATAAATTTTATAATATCTATAGAAGTAAAATTACTTTGCTATGATTGGAACTTAATGCTAGGAAAAATGTATTTTAGTTATATTTGCCATAGCTGTTTACAAAGTGCCTTAAATATATCTTTGAATCAGAGGTGATCTTCAGCAGGTTCTGACCAGTTCTGGAGAACCAATAGCAAAATTATGAGTAGTTTGGAGAACTAACAAATACCAGCTCTGACTGGAGATTTTATAGTATCTTTCCCCTGCCACGCCCACCAAGCCATGCCCATAGAACCGGTATTAAAAAAATTTGAATCCCACCACTGCTTTGAATCATTTTATTTTATCAAGAATTACTGAGGTAAATTACAGAATGCAACTGCATGGAATGAACAAAAATAGTTTAGTAGCTCATTATCCTCAGTTTGAGAGGATAATGCAGCTATTATTCCACAGCTGGGAAGTCAGTTTGCCAGTAAAACTACCTTCTACCTTCCAATATCCATTCAAGATTAACAGTGTTAAACTCAAATAGATAGATAAAAGATGTTGGATAGATAGACAGACAGACAGACCGACTATATCTATATATTATCAATCAATCAATCAATTTATTTATCTGTCTAATCTCAGATATAGGAACACTCAGATGATGAGGGCTTTTCAAGAAGTGGACACAAATTTCTATTCTCTAAGAAAGATGGGCAATTATTTAACAAATATTAGGTTTGTTATCTTGGGTGATGTATAGTGGTTCAAACTCTTAAATTCTCCACTTATTTTGAATTATGTAATAACTGTTTGAGATGGTTTCTTGTTTATGTATTTATTCATCCATTTAATCCCTTTACATAGCTACCCCTTTTGCAGTTGTGACTGGTCTTAATATTTTTTTGGTTGAAACTTCACTAGTATAAACTTAAGGGTGTAAATCTTGCCCTAGTTGCCAGCTCTGAACTATTCTGTAACATTAGCATGGATTTCAGGATTTTTTGTTTGTTTGTTTTTTCTTTTTATTTAGTCCTTGCCATGCATGAAAATGTTTTAAAGTGCCCCACTCCTGGATGTACAGGAAGAGGACATGTCAATAGCAACCGCAACACTCACAGAAGGTAATCGAAGTCTGCTTCCATTGGTGATAATCTAGTATCTTCAAAAATGGTATGTTTTTTAAAATATCTGTCACTTCATATAAAGCAACAATATAGGTAATCCTTAGATAATGACCATTTATTCAGCAACTATTTGAAGTTACAATGACACTGAATAAGGAGATTTATGACAGGTCCTTGAAGTTATGGCTATTGCAGCATGCCCACATTCACATGATTGGGATTTGGGCACTTGGCAACCCACAATTATAATTATCACACTGTCCTGTAGTCATATGATCACCATCTAAGGCCTTCACTGCTGGCTACTGACAAGAAAATTCATGGGAAAGCTAGCAGGAGATCACAAATGGAGATTTTGCAGCAACATTGCACCTGACAACTGTGTGGGATTTTCCTAAAACCTGAAACTGGGACTGTTGTAACTGTCATCATAAATCAGCATAGTCACATGATGTCACACTTTACAATTGCCTCACTTAGCAATGGAATTCCTGGGTCCAACTATTGTAGATAACTGAGGACTATCAATATAACCTTTTAACTCCTAAAAGAAAACTTCCTTACACAAACATCTTCAGTCAAAATGAAATATTTTTAGTTTTCAAGGTTTTTACTGAAAGACAATGACACATATAATTAATTCTCCTGTTGAAAGCAATGAAAAAGATAAGTACCTAATTGAAGAAATTATTTCATTTTACAGTATTAAGATATGTTAGAATTGAATCAAATACATTTATTCCTAAATCATAATCTATTGACAACTCCACTTAAGAAAGTCAGGATGCCAATATAAATACGTGCTATGCAAATGTCAGATAATGTATGCCCTCCCCATTTTTTTGCTTTCAATTATATACTTACTGTATATATACTTTATACAGGAATGTGGCATCATCTTCATTTCACATGAAATCCTAAATGTAAACTGGATATTAAAACATCTAAAACCACAAAGAATTTAAAATTAACCATACAAAGAACCATAAAGACTGATCAAGTGATCAGTTCTGAATAGTGAAAATATCTGATTTGATTCAAACTTGATATACCTTGGCATACTGATTTATTCTTCTAAGAACTTATGATCCATTTATGATAGACCATGATTTAATTTAGTGCATTAAAATCATTGATAAGGTATACTTGGCTGATTTCCCAGAGAAAAAAAGAAACAAGTATTATATCCCAAAATGTTCAAGATCAACATTGCTACTAGAGAGGTCAAAGATCTTACAAGTCTAAAGAGATAATGATGGTATGGAAGTAATGGAATAATTGTGTTTGCAACATTCAGGTGGAAAGAATGGACAGCCTCCTAGTATGTGAATGGGCATGGGAACTTAGCTGAATTAAAATCATCAGGGGATGTATAGGAGAGGAAGATCTAACAGGCAAAATAGCTTGAAAAAGAAGATATAGCTAGTTTTTAAAGGCTGTTATAACAATTGACATGATAATCAGAATAAAAAGGGCAACAAGCTGAATAATATTTTATTTTTGATGCAAAATGCATATTAGAAATCCTAATACCTCTGAGTATAAATTGTTAACAATTACTTTTGTATAACAAATATTTTCAATAGTCTTTCTGGATGTCCAATTGCTGCAGCTGAGAAAATGGCAATGTCTCAGGAAAAAGGTCAACATGAATCACTCAAAACAGGGCAGTGCCACGATCAGATCTACAGGTAAAAAATTTAAATCATATTTATAGTAGATTCATTCTGGAAAAAGACATTTATAATTAATATTACATTCATACTATAATTTGTAATGTTCTGAAATATTTTGAATTGATAGTGTAGGTAGAGGTTCACAGATATTAAGTTAATACATTATAAAATGTAAAAGGTGCAGATGAGACCTCATTATTCATTATTATAAACAATATATTCCTAATGCACCCCCAAACCCCTGAGAATTTTGCTACTGAAATTCAATAACAATTTCGATGATCTAAGCACCATAATAGCATTTAGACTTATATACCACTTCACAGTGTTTTACAGCCCTCTCTAAGCAGTTTATAGAATCAACATATATTGCTCTAACAATCTGGGTCTTCATTTTACCAACTTCAGAAGGATGGAAGGCTGAGTCAACCTTGAGCCAGTCAGGATCGAACTGCTGGCAGTTGGCAGAGTTAGCCTACAATACTGCATTCTAACCACTGCACCACCACCGAATGCTTGCATTTACACTCATCATGTCTTGCCACCTGAAAGATCACCACAACCCACCAATTGACCATGGTTACGATGCAGAGAAATTGGGACTTATTTCATTTATAAATCTGTTTGTTATAAGTACTCTTTGATTTACGAACACAATTGAGCCTAGAATTTATGTTGCTAAGTGAGAAATTTGTTAAGTGAGTTTTGCCCCATTTTATGACTTTTGCAGATGTTAAATTAGTAACACGATTCTTAAGTGAATCTGGCTTCCCCATTAACTTTGCTTGTCAGAAGGTTGCAAGAGGTTGTCGTGACCCCGGGACAAAGCAACCATCATAAATATGAACTATCTGTCAAGCATCTAAATGAAAATCATGTGAGCATGGGGATGCTGCAAAGTTCATAAGTGTGAAAAATGGTCATGTCACTTTTTCAGTGGCATTGTAACTTTGAACAGTTGCTAAATGAACTGTTGTAAATTGAGAACTATCTGTACTAACTCAAATTCATTATTTGTTAGTATTAACTCATATTCATTAACCTATTTATATTCAGAATACCATTAAATTTCTTATTTATTACAAAAAATATAAAGAAAATGTATGATATATTAAAATGTATAAAGGGAGGGGAAAAGCCCAGTCTACACAGGGAAGACCTAGATGAAAAGATATGTCTTTAGGAGGTACCCTCTAATTTCAAAGGAAAGCCTTCCAAAGAATATTTGCTACCACTAAAAAGACTGAAATGTCTGGAATTTCTGACAATTCCCAGTTGAAATCAGCAGTAAGACCTCTCAAGTTGACCATAGTGATTTTACAGATTAATTAAAGGAAAGATAGGCATATTGAGATTATGATTCCAAGTTGTTCTGAGCTTTATAAAGAAGTAAAGTCTCCCTGCACTTGAGTTCACATCCACATCCATATCTTGCCATGCCTTTCTTCCAGAATGCTGTTTGACATGTCAGACTAGTCCATAACCCTATGCTTTTGTGGTGATCTTCCATTCAAATAAAAAGCAGGTCCAAACCTGCTTAGCTTTTTCAAAATCATCCAAGGTCAGTTAGGAGATGCCATCTGTTGTAACTCAGGACATTATAAGCCAGTACTAATTGGCATGGTAGCTAATGGGTAGCCAGTGCTGTAGCTTCAATATATGAATACTATAAATATGGCTAGGAGCTCACCAAGAAGACTGGCCACTCATCTGCATCTTCCACGACAGAAACAAATAAGCCCCACATATAGTTTATTTCAGGAATTCAAATGTGAGCTCACCTACTCTTGAACAACAATTACCAGGCTATTCTTTTCCAGAAAAGGGACTGGTCTTTTCCAGAAGTATGGACAGCTATGAAGGATTCAGAATGATCAATGGCATGTAGGAAAAAAAACACCTGATGCTGGCAATGCTAGTGTTACCATCACCAACATTAGAGAGAAATTCAAAAGAAACTTCAAAACTTTGAAACTTCCTGACAAAAGTAAAAAATGCAAGGGCCTTTCTTTTAGGTATATGATAAATGCCAGGTTGGTTCACAATATAACTAGTTATCCATTATTTGGGTCAGGATGAAGAACTGACCTAAAAGAATAAATTCAACTCAAGTTTATCCTTCTAATTTCTCAGAGAAACACCAACCAAGGGTAGGTGTGGAGCACTAAATTTAGGAAAAGACATAATAGATGAATCAGTCAAAGCTGGTAACAGGTATGCCTAAACAAAAAACCCACTACATTTTTTTGCTTCAGCTGTGAGGAGTTTTATGGTGAGAAAGATAATTCTGTAGATCAGGGGTGTCAGACTTGTGCCCCACAGACCGGATGCGTCACATGCTGGCCCTGTCCCCACCCAGTTTGGCAAAGGGGGGAAAGTCCGATATGTCGTGTGATGCCACTGTGACAATGTGAGTTTGACACCCTTGCTGTAGACTAATGTTCTCAAGCTGACCTGGCTGGGAAATCTAAGAGTTGAAATCGGCAGAGCTGTAGACTAATGTTTCTCAGGTCTATCTCTCTTAGAGAATGAATCTAATAATAATTGTTATTATTCTGATATTTTATGTCTTCATTGTGAAGGACAAACTTGGTGAAACATTTTGAGTTATCTCAGTACAGCTGCCGATCTGCCCAAGCACTCCCTTCCTCCAGAATCACTTTTACAAGAGAGCAAGAGAAATATGGGAAAGTACCCTTTGACTATGCTAGCTTTGATGCCCAAGTCTTTGGCAAATGCACAATGATGCCAACTATACAAGGACAAAAGCCCACACAATCCTTTGAATGTAAGTAAGAGACTGACAAAATTAAACTGGTTTTTTGTTTACTTGTTTTATCTCCCAGGGTGTACATACCAAGCAAAACAAGTTATAGTTAAAAGTTTCACTATGGTAAAGGAGGAGGGAGGGAGGGAGGGAGAGAGGGGGGAGGGAGGGAGGGAGAGAGAGAGAGAGATGATTCCTTTAATATTTGTATTGTGATCTCCTGTAATCCTTTATCTGATGTAATGGTTGCTTATTGGCTGCTTTTTGCATTTGTCTATACAATTCTGTGGTTAAATTATCCATCTACTTTTATCTCTTTGCTCAGTCCTCCTGCTAAAGAAGTTTCAGTGCAGCTTGTTTAAATAAATCTGTAGTTGAGGTGATTTTAAAAAAAGATTGTTTTGAAATGGATACAATTTTAGCTATCTCTAAAGAGAAGGTGAACATAATCCTCAAAGTATAAATTTTATTTCCTCTAAATTTAAAACCTTATTTTACATCTATCAGAGTGTGAAGAATATTTTTCAGAATCTCCCAATTAATTATGCTTTCTGCCTTAAGTTAATCAAAATATTTTTTAAAAGGCAGATAGAAATCTAATAATAATAATAATTGACAAAAACATAATCAGTCAGTTGCAAGTTTTCTTGGAACAGCTTACAACCTGTGAGTATAACTTAAACAGCATCAAACAACAACATCTGCTTATCCCAGGTCCTTGGGAAGGACTTGATCAGAGGACAAATGCCAAATCCAATCTAAACATCTGGTGGACTGTGCAATAAACCATAATAATAATAATGAGTCTTTGGCTTCATATTTCTTAAGAGTATCCAATGCTTTGGCAACATGATTTTCAGTGCATAGTGGGGAGAAGATACTGATAAATTATGTGTCATGCACATTTTGAAAACTCATGTTCTAGGGTGTTATTAACTAGCAAATCCAGTTGATTACTGAGATACAGATAGACACAATATTGTGTTGTACCCCACATGAATTGCCATCTTATAAATATCCACTTTTAAATTCTTGGTTAAAGATACAATTATATAGGAACTTAACTGGCAGCACACTCAAACTGAATAACTGAAACTCAACTGCATTCTGAGTGGTTGTGCAGTTGATAATATGAAAAAGATAATACATCCCAAGAGATTCAATTCAAGAACCAAAATGAATATTGCATGAACTATTGAGTTCAGGCTAAACATATATAAAATATCAATAAAACTTTTTTAAAGAGACAAAACTCTACCAAAAAGCAGGAATGTCCATGAGGGAGGGCTTAAGAATTTGCTAGATGGCAGGCATGGCATCATAATCAGACTTCTACAAAGTTTCCTTCACATGGCATTAGAACATTTTAGGAAATGGATTTACAATGTTGTCCTCTACTGATTTTGGAAGTACCTGAACATTTATATGACAACACCATCTAATGTTTTAAACCTATTAATTTCTGAAACTTAAAAAAAATGTTGAGTTTTGTGTCAAGAGTAGCTTTTATTTCATATATTCTTTGTCTATTTTACTGTATGAACTGATTGCCTTTGTCCCTTTAATAGGAGGACAGTTGCATAGAACTACTTCTAATCAAATCTCTCTTCAACAGCAAAGCATTTTTCAAATCCAGGGAAATTTACTAATCGGCAGCCTACTGCTAGCGCCCACACACAGAGTCCTTGCCATGCCAGCTCTTATCGCTACAGTCAATGTAGTGAAGACACCCACATAGCAGCAGCTGCTGCAATTCTGAACCTTTCCACCCACTGTAGGGAAGCTACAGAGATCCTCTCCAGCAAACCACGGAGTCTGTCTGCCAAGGTAGGCAAATCCAGAAACCTGGAGGGTGCGTTAGCTACTGAACTGTGTGAATAAACTGTCTTTCATATTAGTGATTGCATTCAATTGTTTCCCCTTCCTACCCCTGAAAAGAGCAGCATCTTTCTGAGTATTCCTTTGAAAAGTGAAAGGACCATGTTCTGGAGAGTTGTCATAAATGGCTTCTACATGGAAAAGAACTATGGAAGGACATGGTGCAAAACTGGTTTAAAAGGCTTCTTCTCACATGAAATAAAAACTACTATAAAATTAATCAAAATATTAAGAGATTCAAGTTTGGATACATTGGAGATATATACAGGTTTTGGTGAGATGGTGATTGACGAAACTGTGTAGCTGTTAACTTTTTATTTTAATTAGGCTTTGTTTTCATTGATTATAAGGCAACGGATTCATTGTTTTTGTTGTTTTGTTACTTAATAAAATCAACCTTCTTCTAGATTTTCTGGACTTCAGTTTTGCTAAGGAATCCCAAAAATGTTTAACAAGGCAGTCTTGCTAGTAGGCAAATTAGGTTGCATTAGTATCATTCACAACTAATGTAGTAGCAAGAACATCATTAAATAGTGCCAGTAGTGCCTTGAACAAGCACATTGAGAAGGTCTTGTAGAAAAGATGAACAGGCAAAGATGTGTAGAGCTAGATAGGTTAATAAAGAAGTATTATACAGTGACATGTCTTTGGGCTGGAAAAGATAAATGACTTTTCCCAGTCCTTATACTAAACACTTTAGCCATAGTTCTCAGTCCTGCTATCTGAGCAGCCATTAATCTGGTGCCAGAGGATCTTCTTGAGTAAGATTGTTTCCTTCTGGCAAATGTATCATTTTAATAGCATAGCAAAATATGGAAAATCAATTGAAGCTCACAGACATTCAACAAGAATATTCTACTTTGCCTTTTCCAAAAAACCAAAGAAGTTAAGAGTCTTATTTTCTAAGCCCAACTATCCAGGCAATTTCTTTTTAACAAGTTTTATCTGGAGCCACAATTTTATTTGCTACCTTGGACCAAGAAAGTATTGTAGTATTAGCTATGGCAATCCCTACTCTCATCCCACTGTGTGGAAAGAGGTTGATGCCAGAAGCAATATTAAACTGCTGCCCCCACCTTTGGCTGACCTTAGAAACACACCATTCTTGCCAAAGAACAGTAATTGTGTGTGTGTGTGTGTGTGTGTGTGTGTGTGTGATGTTCAATTATACACCTGCTTTGTATTTGCCAAAGAGAATGTGATTGAAGCAATTCCTAGTCACAATTGGAGCACATAGTAAGAATAACAAGCATACAAAAAAGTTTTTAATATACAGTTAAAATATAATATGTTCTTCCTCTGTCAGTTCTTACTTTTGCCAAACTTATAGCAGAGAAAACTGACAACCAGGGTTACAGAAGGGCCTAGAAAATTAGTTTTTGACTAAAACAAAGCAAAGAAAGGTTGAAAAAGATGGACTTGCCAGAATCAAAGATATTCTTTTTATTTTGTTAAAATAATATCCCTTTTAGAGAAATTGAGATTTTAAACAAGATAATATACATTATGATATTTTTTGTTGCTTATGTGTGAAAGAAAAAAAAACATGATCCAAAACTTATTCTAAAACTGTATGGTTTTATTTTGTGATAATCACTCTGATTTTCAGTCTTGTCTCCAAAAATATTTATAATTTATTTTTTAATTATGCATATAATTTTCTCAGAAGGTATTGTTATTACATTTAAAATATTATAAAGCAAGGAATCTAAAATTCTGTAGTTCCCTCTCCACTAAGCTGGGAACATTTTCTGTGAAATAAAAAATAAAAATGAATTTGGGAACTAGCTTTCCTCTCCAATCTTTTTGCAGAGAAAAAGTGCTAATCTAACAGCTCATAACTCATCGAAAGTACAATAAGGAGAAAATCTCTCAATAAGCCACATACTTTAATCTAGCAAAGAGAGAGACACAGATGGACAGAGAGAGAAAGAACCAAGCAAAATTATTTAGATTGTTTATCATGTTTTTCTATTGTGTATTTTCTGTTCACCATCATCCAATAAAAAATTATCTTCATGTGGAAAATTATATGAGGAAAAATGACTGTCCACTTCAAACTTAACCTCAAGAATGAGAATAAATTTAGTGAGGCTTATATTAATAATTTAGTTGTAATGCTTTTTACATTGCTGTATAATTAATTCCTAAATTCCTTTTAATGCACTTAGAAATAAAGCATCTTTCATTGAAAAAAATACGTGTTTTGATTAACCTATCAAAACAATATATTTCTAAAGTTTGAGATCTTTAATCTGTTTTTATAACAGATCTTTTAAGGGATTTTTTATTTCCATGTTAAGAAAAAATAGAAGTGATCTGTAATCAAACTGCGTATTTATTTAAGAACACAGATCTCCATAACTTAGTTTTCTGTATGAAATGAAGCAAGGAAGAAATCAACATCAATGAAATACAACATATTTAAATGCAGAGTTATGAATTCTTACAAAGAATTCTCTGGATCAGTTTGAATAACCAAATAAATTAAACCAGATTGTGCTCAAAATCTTACGTTTTCTATCACTACATGCAAAAGATATGGCACTTTCCCAGCATTGTTTTTAATGGTTCCAATACATTTAAATAATTACAAATGGTTCAATATAAATATTTTATATTATAGGTACCACAGTAGAATATGAGCTTGAATCACCAATTTATCCCCAGATTTAAAGAAATTGGTTGTTTAGTTTGCATTAGAGAATATTCTGAAAAAGATTTAGGAAATGGTGACACACTTAACTTCCCTTCTATTTAAATTCTTGGAAATATGCCTGTTGTGATATCACTTCTTGCCACAGTTTTGTCTGATATGATCTCATACCTTGTGTAATTGCAATTCAAAGAAGAAGATGCATGCAGTATATTTTATCTTTATTTTTCTGTGGTGTTTTGCCAAGAAATCTATTTAATGTTTGGGTGTCCCCCGCACAGGTTTAGACAGACTGGCATATGTGTACTGTATCTTGAAAGAAAACACAACAGGAAAACAAACAGCATGAAATATTTAGCAGAACAAGCATATCTGATGTCTCTTAATTATGCCTGGTGCTGAAACTGATGAATAGATAACAAAACAGAACCCAGGAATCTGGATTGTGGTATTAAGGTATATTTAAATATAAGTCAGGGATACCACTGCAGTCAATACATTTAAAGCTGTTACACTGCAGTATAAATGCTGAGCAGAATAATTTATTTTAATTTTTTTAAAAAAACTAATTCTTGCAGTTTACTTTTTGATGATTATTTTTTTAATCAACAGATTTTTAATTAAATAGAATAGCATGAGACATTAGGCATTTACAGGCCCATTCAATGAATTTTGAGTAAATTTGTTTGGTTAAATTTGTCTCATATTCTTAATTGATGAATGATGAACAGTAATGGGATTTAAATGCTGAATGGCCAAACTATCAGGATGGAGCTTATAACTATCTGGGTACTTTATAGTTGTATAATATCAATCATGGACAAGTTAAAATATGATTAGTAAAGAATACAATTGAACAGTGGAAACACCACCATGAATTCCTTAGCCATACCTGTGATATGATACACTGCCAGAATTATTAACTATCTACAAGCTCATTTGGACAGTTTGGACTGAAAAACAAGAAATTGATGACTATTCACTATGTATATCATTCCTGTAATGATATTAATAAATTATACCCATCCTGCATAAATGGAGAAAGTTTATTTCAAGTCAAACAAACAGTCAAAGAAGAAAAGCCTGCATTAGCTGATTATGTAAAAGATGGCCAAGGACAAGCACCAATGCAAGTTAAAAATTGGAACTTATTAAATGTACAGGAAATGAACATGAATATTGAAATTTAATAAAAACAAGAATAAAATACTAACAAGGAGAAATATTCCATGGTCAATTTTTACAAAAGATTAAGGGAAAATGGATAAAGATAAAACCTGGCAATGGTTTACAACTGGGACATTAAAAAAAGCAACTGAATGCTTAATTTTGACTGCTCAAGAGCACGGCATTTGAACTAATGCAATTAAGGCCAAAACTGAAAAATCACCAAATGATTCAAAGTGCAGATTGTGCAAAGATACAGAAGAAACAGCAGATCATACACTCAGTTTGAGCAAGAAAATCACTCTACATAATAAAGTCGCCAGAAAACTGTTTTGGTCGCTTTATTGTGAAACAGGATGCACAAATAGAATAATGAATTATTGGATTAGACATATTTTAAATGTGGTGTTACAAGACACATTTCTGCAGGAGTTTGTATTGGAAAAAAATATTTTCGGGCGATAATAGTCTGAAATGTGATATGACCATTGGCTCAGATTATTTTAAAAGAGATAGATGCATGTAACTCAATGATCAGAAATTATTATGAACAATATGTATATACGAATAATTATTATGAATTATACGTATATCCATATTTATTGCGTTATACCTCTGGTACTTTATTCCTAATAGAAGGAAACAAAAATATTGCTGATGAAATGCAACTGTTGATAGTACAGAAGCAAGAAATTGATTCCGCTTCATTCCTCTTGTAAATTTTGTTGAAACATCAAAAGCTCACTGTGGAAATAGGATACCAGACTAGGCAAGTCCTTGACTTAATTTAGCATAATTCTTATATGTGCCATGAGATTTGTGTTCCATACTGAGATTATAGGATTGAGTAGGTTTAAGAATATTCATAATCTTTTAGATTATCAGCTGCATTAGTATTGGGATCCCCAGATATTATTCTCCATAATTCCCATCATACTATGTCTAATATTTAAGGATGATGGGGATTGTAAACCAGTAATAACTGATATGTCTTAAACTTGGTAACCACTGCTGCAGTTAATCTTCCTTATTCCAAACATGTTGTGGTGCATGTTTTAGGACTATATGACTTCAGAATAACAGTCAGGTAACATTCTTAACCAGATCAGGTAAAGCTAGCTGACACATTTGCACAATTTATTAAGTAGCATAGTTAGTGTTAACTTTGGGCAGATGATTTTGCTTGTTTGTTTGTTTGTTTGTGACCCAGAATGCTGGTTGGGGAATTCTGGGAGTTGAAATCCACAAATTTTAAAGTTGCCAAGATTGAAAAACTGTGATATATATTATAATCTTTTTTTAATTCTATTTTTATATTATTAAAAATAAGTTAAAATATAAATACATTTTTAAAAAAATAAGAAAAAGACCCACAAAACAGACATTTAAAAAGTGCGTTAAAAAAAGAAAAAAACACTAACACATGGGCACATATTATCCCCTCTAATTGAATTGTTACAAAACAATGTAAAAACTATGTTACAAAAATATTAGCTTCCCACCCCTTGAGAAACAGACCCCCCCAATTTTTAAACTACTAAATATATTTGCATCTATATATATATTAATGACATAATAGTTAACAAAAAGAACAATAGTAATAAAAAAGCCAAGACTAAGGTTTCAAAACTCTCTGTTAACAAACTGTTATTGTAATCAACACGTAAAATTTTGGCATTTTATCAATTCCAAATCATCCCAAAAGATAATAGTGTTTCATCCTGGATCAAATTTCCATGTTTGTTTCTTAATACCATCTCTTATCAATGGTTGATATTATAGTCTAATATATCAATCAAGGTGAAGTATGTTGTGTGAATGCAGCCAATACATAGAACACCCACTTGTTCTGTCAACTATTATGCCTATCAAATCCTAACATGACAGAAAAATATCTTTGCCTAGCCCTAGATTTTGATATGCTACGTAACAAATTTATTGGTTGGGAAGAAATCAAAGAGTTGTCCCATGTGGATCTTTTAAAATCTTCCAGAGTTGTCTAAGCACATCTTGGATATTTTGGCAAGATGAAAATTAAAAAAATATTATAAAACCAGGCTTTCTTATTATTTGAATAAGTGTCCATCGTTTTCTAGCAATCTATGTTTAAGATGTTTTGATAATTTGATTAAAAGATTAATTCATGAAACAGAAAGATGGATTTCATAGTGGTATTCCTTTGGCATTTGCTATGACTGTAGAATATGTTGGATGAAATGTATCATTTAATAAATGGTCAAGATGTAAAATGGGGTCCATTCTTTTACAAACCCAAGACCCATTTCTCAATTTGATCATTGTGTTAAACAGTGAGCTCTCTTATATGCCAACTACCCCTTTTTTTTTTCAAATGCACAACCTTCTGATCATAATTAAATTTGTGTTCACCAATGTTTACACATCAGAAGAAACCCTAGCTACTTTATTAATTTTATTTACTTGAAAAGATTTATATGGCCACCCATTTTTTGGCACACCACTCTGGCCAGTTAACAATAATGATAAAAACACAAGCAATAAAATTATAAATGTTAAAAAAGAAAAAAATCAAGAATGTTCACATCTCTGGATATGAATTGCCTTCCAACCAGACCTTTTTGGTTCAGTTAAATACGGCTTGGTTCCCAGTCGTCAGATGTGTTTCCTAACAAATTTGGATTTGTGTTTTAATTTGAGAAGACTTTGACTGTTTTATGGCATTTGTTTGCTGTTGTCTCTGCCTTCCCTATAGATGGTATTTTATTTAGTGACAGAAAATCTGAACTATTTATGGGTTTTTTTTCACTATAAAACTACTGCAGCCCTATCACATGGCATCTTCTCCTAAGCCATCTGTCACAGAGGTCTGGCATTTTATGTGAATGTTGGTCAGGCAGACTTAACCCAAGTTTTTTTATTATGAAAAATGTTTGCAACTACAATATTTAGCATTTTACTTTACAGTGGTTATTAAACTTGATTACTTGTAGCTCCGTTTCATGGCTGCACTTATATATCAACTATGAAGCCAAAAAAACACAAGGGTAATTATGGCAATGCAGTCAGACCCTGGAAAGTTCAGCTGGCAATGATACAGTTAATATCTTGGATTTTTGGAAGTAAGGGTTATTAATACTGATATAAAACTGTATGTGATTTTATACAGATGGCATAAGATGTGGTTACTAAGTTATTATCCGGGATAAGCTGTACTGGCAAATTCAGGGCTTAAAACTATCACAGGAGATTAAATTATTTACTAAAAAGGGACAGAAAGATATAGTGAAAGCATCTTAGCATGATCATATTATAAGTATATTTACTTCCCATAAATATAATGAAGTATATCTCTCTTAAAATGAGGGATTAAAATGTGATTGTTGTCATAGAAGAGTTTCTCATTTGTACACAGAGAAGTAATTGGCCCGATTGTTTTCAGCTTTTTCCGAGGAAAGCAAGAGACTTGATATTTTTAAAACCTTACAGAAGTATCATGATAACTTCATATTTTCTGGATTATTTTTTAACAATACATTGTATGAGCATCATTCTCTTTAAAAGGTTGATATTTTAACAGCTATACCAAAATAGTTTGTTCTTTTGTAAATTTTTTTCACAATTTATTTTGTTTGGTTGTCTTTATCTTTTTCTCAGTAAACAAACATATTGAATGGGTAGCCAAGCATGTATGGTGCAGCAATTAATCATACAGCAGATATATTTGCAGTCAGGATTTATAATAAAACTTTTTATAAGAACAATTCCAGAACATTTTAGTTACTAAAGCAGTAGCTGATCGGATTAGGCAACATGTGGTTCACAGGTTAAGGAAAATAACCACCAAAAAAGCCAGCTAATCATACCAAAGAAGTAGTTTCATATATTTATTTATTTAGCATATGGCATATCATACATGGACTTGCAATATATGTAACATTTCACCTACATTAAAAACAACAAAATATGAACGTTAAAAAGAGCTACATTCAGATACTAAAGTCTAGGCCATTTAACCATTGAAGCACAGCATCATTTATAGGAAGAAAAAAAGAGATACTGGACCAGTATATGCCCTGTATTTTTACCTCATTTCCTGTACTTTCCTATTACCTAGGAGAAATTCAGGATAATCCAGTAAAAGAGTTTAGCATTGTATTTTGTCAAAAATGTAATGTCAAGGTTTATTGAGATAATTTGGTATAAACATTCCCACAATGCATTTGGCCAATTTGTTGCTCAAAATGTATGTCCAGGTTGTGATGGGAGGGCGAACAAAAATTACACTGAATCACTGACAGGGCTTCCTCTTGAAATCAGACCACTACTACTCCTCTGGAGGGTTGCAGACATCTCATATGGAAATGTTTATTTTGTCATTTGCTTTACTTGTTATTCCTGTTACATGAGCTGATTTAGATGTCTATTTTATTGAAAATATTATTGAGGGAATTTTTTATACATTTCTCTACTCTCAACATTATATATTTATGAAGGACATCATCATCATTTCTTTCCACCATCCCCTCCCTTTAACGTAAGCCCCTTAAAGTTGACCCCAAATTCCTTCAAGCTACCTGTGTAAAATTTACTAGGAATATCTTTTCCATGAAATCCCATTTTACTACAAATGTTGAGATTTATAGCAAAAGATTTTTATGAAAGTGGAAACTTTTTATAACTTCCTTATAAACTTTTTGTCTGACTTTCCTGAAAATATTATAGCTGTTTTGATATTACTTCCAATACTAAATTATGGGATGGTTCAATTTTGTTTTTTGTTTTTTTCTGAATAAGTTTTCGATCCAGGAAGGGAGTGTAATAATCCAGCCTCTGATTGGGTTTAACAATTTCTCTAAATAAACCATTTGTAGTTTTGCAATATTATATAAAGGGACTATTTAAAGCTATTTCATCCATCCATCTTTAAACAAAAGTTATCTATCTATTGGAATCCCCTTTCTCAATTCTACAAGTCTACAATTTGTATTTTAATTTGTATTGTATTGATTTTGTTTTGTCATGGAATTAATAGTTGTTTTCCACATTCTGACTGTTTTGTCCTTCTTGTTGTATTAATTTATTAAAGCCTATTTTAATCTTAGTTACAAAATCTATTAAAAATATGTTGACAATTGCATTGTTCCTGAATTTTGTAGCATAGTTCCTGGGGTACCTTGGCCACAAAAAAGAAGCAGGAATAATAGAGTTCATTTGTTATAGATTGAGTACCCCTGAATTAGAGAATATCCTGAAATTTCCCATTCTTTCTCTGTACCAAAGGATGCTGAGATAAATGTAAAGACAGCAATCCTAACTGGTTTGGCCTATAGGGTTGCCTCAAACCTGGAAACATATTTTAACTCCCCCCAAACCTCAGTCAATAGGACCTAAAGGAAATTGTGGCCTTTAGCTCACACATCTGCGGAAGCATCAGATTAAAAATCCTAATTGAACCTATGTAGGTCAAAACCTTTCAATAGTTCAGTTAAGATAATTTTTGTAGATACCATAGGAAAAATCATATGGAAAAATATACATAATTTGGCCATAATGCAAGCTATGGATCAACAAGAACAATTTATATCTGATTTTGTTCTTCATTCTTTCTAGTGAGATATTATATTTAAGAGAGGGATACCACCCACATTTATTACGATAATCCTTTAACATGATCTTTTAATTCAGAATGCATTTTAGATCAAGTGAGATTGTAGCTCCTATGTAAAAGACAAACGTTTTTGCATTTCTTTACCCTCCTCTAATGCAAATGTACGGTTTCTAGTGTATGAGGGAAGGAAGGAATGCAAGAATAAGATTGATAAGCAATGAATTTATGCTTTGATCCACAAGTGATCATAATTCTTTGCAAATAAAATGAGCAAGATTTAAATTAAATTAAATACCCACTGATTCAGCATATACAGTTTATATTTAGGAAGCCTCTTTTCCAATTCTGCTTGTAATATGTAAGTGTTCAAACACAGAAAGAGCATTATTGAAGTATCACTTAAGTCTGCCTAAGAATTAAATATTAATGGGTGTAAACAGTAAAGCTGGTTTTAGATTTAGATATATTTGAATAATAGGAGGCATTTTCATTTATCCCTTAAAAGCTCCACATGTCTTATGGTGCCTCTGCACACAGCTCTTTAAACATTTCTCTCTTTATGTTTCAGGGAACTGAAATAGAAGTAGATGAAAATGGCACTTTGGATTTGAGCATGAAAAAGAACCGAAGTCAAGAAAATATTACTTCTCCAAGTTCCTTCAGTGCCAATGTCCCCACTCCTTCCTCCTCTCCTTTCAAAACAGGCAGCATTCTGGTCAATGCCACTTTCTACCAAGCTTTGAATGAAAAAGAAGGTTGGGATACACCAATCAATTATAGCAAGAGCCAGGGCAAAAAAGAGGAAGAGAAAGAGGTATTTTGTTTTATTTTACTTGATAATACCCAGGGGTGATGGAAATCATCTCTAATTTTGGACTGTTTATTTCCAATACATAACTTGAGTCAATGATAGATACTGCTGCACCCCTAAATATAAATAGAAACAAATGCAATTCATTTCTTGGTTTACTGTCTTAAGGACTGGTCAAGGTTAATTCTGCCTATCTGATGATGGTAAAAAGAGATATTTAGAATGATGTGCCCTTTAATTGTTACGTCATGTTCATTTCTGAATGTGTGGTGGTATTCCTAGAAATCAGCAACAGCTTTAGGCTGCCAGTTTTTATGAGAATGAAGAGAAAATATTCAACCCTCTACACATATCTGTACTTTAAAAATATTGCTCATAGTGACCATGGCTGATAGGGTTGTAGTTTAGCAACATCTGAAGGACCAGCTCAATAAGTTCTTTAACCCTATTTTAGGAAGACAGATATGCATTTTTAAATATTTCTAGGCTGGAGGCCATGTCTAAAGTTTAGAAAGTATATTGTGAGTTTCCTTAAAATGGCTGCTACAGAACAATTTGTTCATCTACACAAATACACATAATGGGGATACTTCTTGTCTCTGATTTAGTCATTCTAGGACACTTCTTGCACTTTTACAAAATAGATGAACATGCTTCCAAACAACACAGTCATTCTCTATTTTATTTTCCAAGAAATATTGTGTAGAACCTAATAGCATTCTTGTACACACAGATTAATGTTTTAGGCTGGTGTTCTGCTTTGTAGCATGATAAATCTCTGATTAATTTTGTTCTTAAAAGCTTAGGTCTAAAAAAGCTCCTATTCAGTCTCAAGGAAGAGGCCACATACTTCTGTTCTTGCTGCTTTCTATCTTGTTGGTATTCATCATATAGAAGCCAAAACCCATCTGGATCTAATATTTATTATATGTAAGCCTTTGACTTTAAGCCGTACTATATAACAGCATAATAATGTTCAACTAGGAGATTTAACCAACCCTCAGTCAAATAAAATGGAGGGACAATTAAGGTATGCAGATCAAAGATACTAGGGTAGATATCCATCTACTGTTCTCTAACATCTATATTTTCAACCCAGTTTTGATCCTGGGAATATGCCTAGGTTTGATGTAGGGAGTGGAATAAGACAGTAATACAATAGATACGTATGGATTCTATACTGCTTGGCTATGTATTTCTTTGAATTTGAAATCTCAATTGCCAGAAACATATAAATCATATAGAAATTGGCTCTTGGACAGTTATCATCAAAGAAATCAATGAAGCACTTAAAACATAAGCCATATCTCATTTGTTCCTCTGTATTCTTCATCAAGGCATTTACAAAACATCAACATGCATATCAGTATCGTGCATCAATTTGGTTTACAATAGAAACTGAACAGGAAACAAAAATGCAGCTGTGGGCTGATACTCTCATATAAATAAGACAAATATTTACATAAAGGGAATCATCATTTGAAACAGATACTGTACTAAATTATAATTTAAAACCTGATGATTTCCTTGATTTTTGTTATGCCCTTTTCATTTATATGTTTATTGACTGTTGATGGTACATTTCTTGTTTGTTTTCTCCCTTCCCCCAACTTTTTGCTCATGTTTTCTGTACGAATATTGTTGCCAAAATTAAGCAAAGTAGAATATTATTTAGACCTGCTCTTATGATGAATAATCAGCATCAGATTCTTATAATGCGAGTTGAATGACACTTAGATAAATTAACAGGAATCAGCACTGTTTATTCAGATTTATCTTTGTGTACAACATAAGAACAACGCATGTATAATGACTTCCAGGTGGAGACCATATTAATTATATGAAAATTAGTGCAGAAAGTGGGAGATTTATTTCCATGTCATTGCAATCTTGCATTGCAAAGAAAGATTGCAGTTGTGTAGGAAGAGCCATCACCCCAATCTCTGGCTTTCTGCAGTTAAACAGCTGCTTTAAAGCTTTACAATAAAGCATTCTGTGTTTTACTTCAATAAAACACATAAAAACAGAATGGTACAATTTGAAGTACCAATAGAAGAGAATATTTGTAGCTCAGGGTTGAACTGTGGGGTCTTTGGGACTTTCTGAGCTCGGTGGTTTTCTTGCAGACATTTTATTACCAAATTAGGTAACATCATCTGTGCTAAAGAAATGTCTGCAAGAAAACCACCAAACTCAAAGAGCACCAAGGACCCCACAATTTGATGTCCTAGGACCTCAAGTGGCCCTTCTAGCCTTAGGAAAGAAAACAAAATTAAATTGTGTCTCTACCATACCCTTTCTAGTTCTGACTAAGATGAAAGACTAGAGACCAAGCTTTTTCTTTAAGACTTCTCTGGGAAAATACAAGTGTTACATAAGAATGTTCTTCATGATATTAGCCAGCAGAATAACATCTCAAGGAGGACCAGGCAGATGCAGGTGTCTAGGAGCAAAAGAGATGTGAAAGAAGGAAGCTCAGTGGAAATAGTGAGTTCAAAAAAATCAAGAAAGGCTTATGTCTCTGAGCTGACCAATCAGTCTGAAGATATGGACATGAACTCCAACTTTCTGAGATATTTCTTCCTTCTGAATCTCACTAGAACAATGGATTTTATAGCCATTATTAATAAATAAAAGAAAGTTAGTGTACTATTGTATGTGGATCAAAAAAGTGTGCTATCTTCCTGAATCCAAGATATAATGGAACAATGGCAAAGTTTTATAAAATCAACTATTGAAGTAATATATATGACTTCCTCTAAAAATATAGCAGTTTTAGGTCATTGTAAAAATGTGTTTGAATGAAACATTATTCTTACCATGTCTTAAACAACATGATGAAAATTAATACCTTTCCAGGAAAAATACAATAGATCCAATTTATTTTAATGAAATGTGGCATAATCTAGGAACTATTTAATTTTTATATATGAAAATTCCTTGAGAAGGGAAACGGGGACCTCCAATTCTTTGTTCTTTGTTCTATTTAGTTTTTAATATTTGTGTATTCAATTAATTCATTGACAAAGATTTGTAAAGGTTAATTGTGGTATCTTTTACTTTTATAATTTTGGTAATCACTTCTAATAATTTAAGTGTCTCTGAAGCTGAAAATATTGCAGGCCCAAACCAAGGTGTCACTAGAAGTTATAATTGTAAATATTGCCTGTGGGCATATGAAAATGAATTAAGTAATTGGTTAAAAATAAAAATCCCATTAACCATTCAAACATTTCACATAACAATTTTAAACAATATCTATTAGCTCATAATGTCAATTTTGCATGAACAAAAGATCAAAATGCAATTTTCTATTAATATTATATCATGATATTCAAGCTGATTTGTTAGTGGAATGATTTATATCTAATCTGTTACACTTTGAGTCACAAACAGTCCAAGTAAATTAACTTAATATGTGTGAATATTTCAAAAGATTGAAAGAAGGAGAGTTTATACTGAATAAAGCCATTCAATTTTGGTAATAGTAAAAATATATAATATTATAATTTAAGGTATAGAAAATATCCACTACCTCCCATCTTCAAATGAAAATTTCATTTTTAAAGCTATCTTTGGAACTGAGGGGGAAGAATATTATATTCAGAATATACTGAGTTTTTGAAAATGATTTAAAGAATAAATCTATACATTGATGGTCAAGGGGTCAAAATGGAAAGCAAAATCCTGGAACTGAGCAACTGACTAAAATGAAGATAGCATCCAGACTCCTAGTTCATAGCCTACATCAGGGATGTCAAACTCAAGGCCCAGGGGCTGGATCCAGCCTGCTAGGTGCTTAGATTTGGCCCATGGGGCCGCCCCAGAAACAGCAAAGGACTGGCCTGCAGTGCTTCTGTCAGTAAAAATGGAGCTTGGGAGGGTCATGTGCAGAGGGTTGCAGGAGGTCAGAGCAGTTGAAAATGAAGCTCGAGATACTTTGTTCATGTCATGCAAACTGACTCAAGCATATTGTGAATGATCAATGGAAAAAGGAGAAGAGACCACCCTAATATCTTTGGCTGGACACTATAAAGGATACCAGGATGACCATGGTGGATCTGAAATGGTGCAAGACAGAGTGGTATGGAAAGTACTGATCCATAGAGTGGTCAAGGGTTGGACATGACTGAAAGCTGACATCAGCAAACATTGTGTCAATATTTAAAAAGTGGAGAAAGAAGGCTTTGGGAGACTACAGACCAGTTAGTTTTATATCTATACTGGGCAAGTTGTTAGAACATACTATCAAACTTTGCCTCTGTGGACAAGTAGAAAAAAAGAGTGCCATTAACAAGACCCAGCATCAGTTTCAGAAGAACAAGTTCTATTCAGGTACACCTTTATCTTCTTATGACAGAAAACAATAGTTTGATAGATGAATTAGATAGATGTAGTAAATTGATCTCAGTAAAGTAATCCTTTGATATAGACTCTCTTTATCTTATGGACAAGATGAACTTATCTGACTTAGAGAGTTCTGCAGTCTAAACAACCAAATGCAAAGAGCATACATTAAACAATTCTCCATCATCATGGAAATAAATATTGTGGTTCTATCACTAGCTAGGTACCATTGAGCTTCTTTGTACGTATCCTTACAAGATGGGATAGGAAAGGTGCTTATCAAATCCGTGGTTGATACCAGGCTTGGAGGCAGGCTAATTCCTTAGATGGAACCACAGTCCAAATTATCTTCTCTTTCACCAGTTTGGAGGATGGTCTCCAGCACAAGTCTAAAAAGTCCAGGAGACTAAACCTCCAGTCCCAGTGACTGATCCAGATTGAATCCTGCAACATTACCTGGGGACACATTCATTTGCCTTCACTCATCTAATAGAGATGTTTATACTGTCATTTATAATATAAAGATAAAAGTATGGTAGCATACATGAACCAAAATAATTCTCCAAATAGGCCTTGGGAATACAGGAAGGAAGAGACAAAATATTTATCTTTTTATCTGAATAATTTGGTATCTGATCTATGTCTAAAATGTATTAGATCCAAATAATATTGGCTATAAATGAAAAAAAATCTTAGGTCAAAAACAGCATACTATAGTATAAAGGTACTATATTAGATGCAGCAAGTAATCATTATTATATCTAGTTTAATATATATACATACATACACACATACACACCAGTGGTGGGATTCATTTTTTTTTATACTATCGGTTCTGTGGGTGTGGCTTGGTGGGAGTGGCAAGGGAAGGAAACTGTAAAATCTTCAGTCAGAGGTGGTATTTGCCGGTTCTCCAAACTACTCAACTTTTCTGCTACTGGTTCTCCAGAAATGGAGAACCACCTCTCATACCACCTCTGACACACACACACACACACACACACACACACACACACACACACACACACAAATAGAACTGTCAACTTAAAGGTCATTTCTAGAAGTTTTTTTTTTCCTAACAAAGAAATAGTCTGTCCAAATGTCCTCCTCAAAAATAAATAAATAAATAATAAAATTCTGAATTAGAAAAAGCTGATATTCTTTTTAAAAGGAAGCAAAAAAAAAAAAAAAAAAACCTGAGAAATAACTGGAGCTTTTTAGTTTAGTTCAACTGTCAGTTTTCCAAAGATTTCAGGGCTTAAAATGTTAAAAGTGCCAGATGCTATTATCTGTTATTTGTGTTGTCATTATGTTCTGGTCTTTGCAAAAATCAATATAAATGTCCATCTGTACATTAATGGAATTTCATTTGATTTTTCCCCCCTCCTCCTGAATGGATAGGAATATGGAGGCTGGCAAGGATCCTAAGAAGTATATAATTCAGCTTCCCAAATAACGCTCACACATACAGGCAGCCTAAGAGATCACTTAGAAACAGAATAGGGAGAGGTTAATTAAAAGAAAAACAAACAAACAACTCATACTTGTGGAAGACTTTTAGTTTACTTTATACTAGCTTTCTGGACCTTACCACTGTCTGTCTAATATACCAGATTGTACAAGCATACAGAAAAGGTCACATTAATAAACTTATTTCCAATAGCTATCTCTTGTATTTGAGTAGATACAACAAACTCTGAGTACAGACTTTGATCTAAGATGACAGATAATGTAAGGTGACCATGACATTATTATTTGGTGTTGAATTACTCCAGCATGGTGAACGTGTTGATTATTTTTTCTTCCCAGACAATATGGTTAGATTCATATGACTTGTTAAGCCATAGTTTGAGGAACAAATCATAGTAGCATGCAAATACGACATAGAAATTGAATGACCCTGGCTGCAATCAGACATCTTGTTAAACCAAACCCAAATAAACCACATCATGGTTTATCACAAACCAAGAATCAGCTTATAAAATCAGACATTCCTTTATTTTGACTAACTTCTGTTGGTAAAGTAAGTAGAAAACAGATAATAAAGCAAATGGAAAAGCGTAATACTGGGTTTATATTTATGAACAATTTGTGCAATTTTCCCGTAACCTAACAAATGATCTGTTCCAATGAGTACATATGAATACAAATTAAAAAGTAAAATTTCCATGAATTTTCCCACGACATTTAAAGATTTTTGTGAAATAGCACTAAACTAAAAATATGTTTCTTTTCAACAGTTTCTATTTACCACGAGTTAGCTAAGTAGATTAGGTAACAGAAACTGTGCATTCCACGAGTTGTGGGTGGAATCAGGTTGGGGGAAAATGAATTAAAAGATAGCAGTTTTTCAAAGTAACAGTCTCTTTTATTATTTCAGAAAGATCTTGCAATTTGTCCTGAAAGCCTGGAGGAAAAAAAATCCTCAGATGTCTCGGAACCCAGTCCAAAACCCAAGGTCCATTCAAGAGATCTCAAAAAGGAACTGATCACGTGAGTAGACAGACAGACAGACAGGCAGACAGACAGACAGACATTGCATCAATTATGACTTAGTTTTCCTGTATGAAGAAAACATTAATAAAATTTATTGGATAAAAATATTTTTTATTCAGTGATCCAAGAACTCCACTTATAGGATGTTAATTCTCAGGATCCCCAATGGTTTTACACAATAAACATAGAATACTGTGTAATTAAACTCTGCTATAATAACTTACATGCCTTTTAAACCTTGCATTAGATTTTAAAGCACATGGAAATAGTTGTTTTGCTTGCTAATGTGCATCCAAAATATGCTTAGCTCTGCAATTTAACTGAAATATGTTTAAATACAAGTATGTAAAAGGTCTAAAAGTAACACTCGGGGCAAGGAACTTTTACCAAATATTTGCAAACAGAATTGGTAATGCAAATGGCTCCATCATGAGGAAATACCAAGAATGACAACAGTATTTATAAAGAGAAATTCTGCCTGAAGCTCAATTACAATACAAATATAAATATGGATTATATAGTTTAGAATATTAATGACCTCTTCAATTATTATATTATACCAAGGCAAATTGTACTCTGCAGAATGAACTAGATTATCAAATGTGTCATACTGCTACTTAAAAGAAACTATACATTGTCTATTTTTGAAATACTATTAAACAGCTACAATGGGGTGATTCACTGATAGTTTAAGGATATTACCGAAAGTTGTAATCAGTTGTTTATTAGAAAATAAAATAGAAAAAAATATTAGAAAGTTCAACTCATTCGTGGACAACTGCCAGAATAATTAAATGGTTTACTTACTTTATGAGAAAACAACACATTTTCATCTCTACAATCTTCAAGCTATATACCTTTGCAGGTTTATTTTCCCTCTGTAAAAAAATACAGATGCATCCCAGTGAAAATATTTATACTATTACAATTCATGTTTATTATATTAAAGCCGTATTTTCCCATACAATCTAGTCTTTCCCTCCTCTTCTTGGGACCTCACTTCAGCTGCTCTTGTTATACTAATTATTAATCATTATAATGTCACTAGCTACCATTAAGTAAGGCAGCTAGAAAGGAAGATAATCACGAGAAGGTATTTTACAGAATTAAACTAAATGCATCTCCAATTAAAACACCATTAAAATAAACAATAATATTATCTGATTTCTCAGCGAGTCTATATTTTCACTCTTACATGCTTTTCCATCATACAGACATAGACTTCTATGTTTGTTTTTCTCTTTCTCCATCCCTTCCTTTCATATATGTGGAACTTTTGGCTTTTTACAACAGGTAATAGCAGCATCGGCTATACCAGTAGTAAACTTCATTTATTTTTCTTTTAAAGGATTTAGAAGCTTGCCCCAGACTCAACTATATATTTTGCCATGTGAATTTCCTTTCTGCATAATTCATTGCATCTAGCCACATCCTATAGGGTATTTGGGCTGCTACAAAAATAGGGACAACCATTACATGGAAAGCAACAAGATACAGAAAGGTCTAACTCTAGTGGTCAGCCAGATTATTGTGGTTTAGGTAGAGGAGACCTACTGGAAAAGTGGAATAGACAAATAAGGGTAATAAAAAGTAAGTTAGCCAGAAGGTAGAAGTGAACCAAGGGGCGGGGTGGAATGGACTTCTAAAGTTCCAGGTGTCACTGGATGTCACTGTTTCCAATATAAGGAGCAGAAGTTTAATTTTTTTTTTCAAATCAGGATTTGAACTAAGGTTCAGATCCTGACAAAGAGGAATTAAACCAGGTTCCTGATCGGCATATATAGAAAATTTCTCTCTCCATCTCCCTTCCTCCCAGAAATATTGGAAATATGAGCTTGCTTAGCCATACAAACAGTCTTCACAAAAGTTCTTTGCAAGGATAGAGAAAAGAGAGATAGCTTCTTCATTACTAACATAAACAGAAAGCATAGTGGCTTGAATGGAATGCATCTCCACAAAGCCCAGAGGCGGGAACATCCTCTAGAAAAGTGTTTCTCAACCTTAGCAACTTTAAGATGTCTGGACTTCAATTCCCAGAATTCTGCAGCTATTTGCTTGAAGAATGCTGAGTGTTGAAGTCCAGATACCTCAAAGTCGATAAGGTTGAGAAACACTCTTCTAGAAGACTTTGTGCAGTTGCTTCAAGGATTTTCCCAAATTATCCATGCATGTCAACGAATATATAGCCACTTCATATTGTTGGCACCATGGGTTTTACTTGTACACAGGCACATAGGTACCTCCCAAAACAATTGTGCCAGGCCTATTGGAGGACAGACTATTGCAATACATCAAATCTTTTGCACAGCCCAACGATCATGGAAAACAGCAGAACATGGTTCTCCAGCAGAACAAAGATATTTCCCCTTATGCTTTTTTTTTCTTAAATAGACCCATTTGTTTTCTCTCCCTTTCCCAATTAATTTGTACCTGACTGGTTCATTTTTTCTTAGATGTCCAACTCCAGGATGCGATGGCAGTGGTCATGTAACAGGAAATTATGCATCTCACCGCAGGTAAAAAAAATGAAATGTGAGATCATTTGACAAACTATAAAGATACAAGATTGCAATTGGAAGTTCATAATATGTATTTACCAAGACCAACATGGGCCCAAGTTAAAATAATTTTAATCTGTAAGATCCTAAATAGATTTGGTAATTCACAAGATCTCCTTCACCTGCATGTACTTAATGAAACTTATGCTACCAAAAAAAAAAAAATTCTTAAGCCTTAGATTCGTTGAGGCTTACTTTGGTTAAGCTTTTAATTTATTTTTAAAAAGAAAAAAACAGTAATCTTTTTTATTATTTTATTACAGTATCCTTAAAATTCTCTTGCATTTAATTTTCTTAGTGTTTCTGGATGTCCTTTGGCTGACAAGACGTTAAAATCCTTAATGGCGGCCAATTCTCAAGAGCTTAAGTATGTATTTGTTCCAAAGAAAGGGGAGGTATTGACTGATATGTTTCTTTACAAAGTTTTCTTTTCTCAAAATCCATTATTTAATAAGAGCAGTAAGTAAGGTTATTTGTAGTCTCTTTTTTCAAACACCATAAATCACTTTTACCAGGGATATTTTCTTTCTTCAGCTTAATTAAGCCATTCCAATCTCATGTAATTAAAATTGCATGATGGAAAGTCCAGATGGATGTGCTCATGGGTAGGAAAGGATTCAATTAGATAAATATTGGGGTAAAACCCTTGTCCTCTAGTCTATCTCCTGAAGGACTACAATGACACCAGTGGTGATAATGTTGGAGGCTTTTTCCAGCCCCATTTTTCAGATGAGTTTCTAAACATGAAACATTAAAATGATCCAGACCCATCAGTTTAATTGTATGGAGGATAGGCTGACTTTCTTTCAGTTCTAAAAATAAATAGCTTAGAGTTTAACAAATTAAGGGTCCAAATGAAATATTCAAGTTGCTGGTTATTATATATAGTTAGGTAGTCTAAGCTACCTAACTTCTTCACTTTCTGCCCATCTGATACAATATTGCAAAGTGGTATGCTTTGGGTCATCTCAATTAAATGGTATCCGCTTTCAATACCTAGGGAATTCATAAATTAGATGCGGCTATGAGTCAATAAAGCAAGGAAAAGTAACTCTATAAGGATCATTAACAATAGTTGAACATTATATTAGGATCAATAATAATAGCTGAATCTTAACTTTAAAAGAAACCAATGGTAAACCTCACTGACAGAGAATAATAAGAGGATGAAGAGGAGGGACAAACTTAACCATTGACATTTGAATGTTTTATACTCACCTGGTCACCTGCTGCTTTTAGAGTAGCTTTGAGTTGAAGAATAAGACTTTTGTCCAAGGTCAAGTTTAAAGTGCATGATGGAAGTGCATAACTATGCCTGTTGCAGAATGAGGAATAAGCTCTTCTGAAAATGAATGGCTGAAAATTCTGTTCTAGTGGACAGAACTGACCCTAGACAGTTTCAAAGACTGGCTCCTGAGTTGATCTGTTCAGTGCATTTGGTCCAGAAGAATATGTTAAGAACCTCTTCTCAAAGGAGATCAAAGGAGAGAGACATAGCAAGCTGCTGTATAAGTTACTTCTCTTTCCTTTGGAACACCTGACTTCGGAGGCCCAGACAATGTTCTTACAGTTTTCTATAGGCCAGTCAAACCTGAGTTCTTTTACTTGGCATTTCATGTTTGAAGAGTGCAGACATTACTATGGGCCAGGCTATGGATACCACAATTTTTGGATGGTAGAGTAATGTGTTTACGTTTTATCAATACTTTTATATGACTGTACAGATAGTGAAGCTGGAAGCATAAAAATATATAATTAAAAAAATTAATACATGTACTATAGATACAGATGCATACATATTCTACCTTCAGATTTTTTAGTCAAAACAACTGATTGCCCAGCTAAGATATATGTCAGAAGTTACTTGTGGGCTTTAGTTTACTTTAGTTTACAACAACCATTGAAGCTTCCTAATAAATTACTAACAGAACAATTCATAAGAAAAGTTGCAGCTTGATTAAAAGAAAGCACTGAACCACTATTCATACAGTAACAGTGTAAGAACTAGAATCAAGCACCAAATCCAAAGAAGAAAGGGTCTACCACACTAGACACAATCCAAGGTGCAGGCTGTGAAGAGAGGCCTCAGATACAGTGGAAACCATAGTGGCAGGTGTAAGATACAGGTACGGACAGTGGCACAACCAAGCAGCTGGCATTGTTTACAGGAATATCTGCACTGTGTATGTGTTGGACTGTCCCCAGTTCAGATGGGATATTCAACAGAAAGTCATAGAGAATAACAGAACTAAGATCTTGTGGGGTTTTCAGATCCAGATACTGGCCAATCAATCAGACAACATGATGGTAGACAAGCAGAAGACAGAGTTGGTGATAGATTTAATGGTGCCAAATGACAGCAACATCAGGAAAAGGGAATATGAGAAGCTGGAGAAGTATCAGACCAGAAGTGTAAACTGGAGAGGATGTTGAAAGTAAAGGGCGAATGGTCCCTGTGGTGATAGGAGCATTTCAGGGCTGCCAAACTGAAACAATGGTTCCAAGAGATTTCAGGAAGAAGATCAAAGCTATCTGTCCAGATGCATGAAGTGCTAGGAACGGCTAAGATACTGTGCAGAATCTTCAAACTCCCAGGCCTCTGGCAGAGTCCTCAAGATTGAGAAAGACACATATCACTCATAGGGATGAGAAGGACTTTTTAAAAATACATATAAAAGGTTTTTTTCACTATTTTTTTTTCAAATAATACAAACTTTAAGTTAAAGATAAAAGATAAGATATTAAAGCACTTTCTGTATTTCCACCATGAAGTGGCAAAACTGCAAAGAAAGTCCTAATGAAACTTTTGCTAAAGTTCTCAATTTAATAAGGTAGGAGTCATTTAAATATTTCTTTTTTTTCTCTGTATTTTCTTTGATAGGTGCCCCACCCCTGGATGTGATGGCTCTGGTCATGTGACGGGAAATTATGCCTCTCACAGAAGGTACAGACCCTTTACTTATTCAAAAGTAAACGATTAGGAAGTCAGGAAGAGAAATAAACTGCTTTGCATACTTTTCTTTAGTTTGTCTGGCTGTCCTCGGGCCAGGAAAAGTGGTTTAAAAGTGACTCCTACAAAGGAAGAGAAAGAAGATCCCGAACTTAAGTAAGTAGACTTCCAAAGGTTTGTGGTAAATCACAAAACACACGGCAGTTGATCTCATTAACATATGCATGCTTATATAATAACAAATTGAAATAAAGTTACAAAAGCTAGTTTTATGGGTTCAGTGAACACCACTGTTCCTGATATTGCAAAAAAGGTGTAACGCAGGAAAGTTTCTAAGCCCTGAATACAATCTCTTCTACCATGAGTTTATGATTAGCAATTATCCATGCAGATACATATGCTGATAAGTTTAATAATTGTCAAGTCTTTATGATGAAATATAATTGGGTATTTTAAATCTTTTAAAGTGGCTCTGGTAGACTAACCTTGGCTTGTCCATTAAATGCAATGAGTGGGTTAACACAAAAGTTAAGTTCACAAAAAATGCCAAGATATAATGTGGGTTAACACAGGACACTCATTTCAAAGCAACCCACATTATAGCTCTGGTCACTTATGTCATTTGTGAGATCAAATATGCTAAGAGCTTTCCATTAAGTCCTGCATGTGCATATTATTTTGCTAATTTGAATGTATTTTCCTTCTAAAGAGAGATCTTTGGACAAATATCAGTTTTGCTGTGCTCCTACAGATGCCCAGTGCTAGGTTGTGATGGCCAAGGTCATGTATCAGGTAAATACACTTCCCATCGCACAGCTTCAGGTTGTCCCATGGCTGCCAAGAGACAGAAGGAAAGTCCTCTCAATGGATCTTCACTACCCTGGAAGTTGAACAAGCAAGAGCTGCCACACTGCCCTTTGCCAGGCTGCAATGGGCTGGGTCACGTTAATAATGTTTTTGTCACCCACAGAAGGTATCCCTTTGTTTTTATTCCCCTTCCCCCCCCTTCTCTCAGCAAATATCTATAAATCAATGGAGTTTTGCTCATTTGACAATCCTATTCAACTGATTTTCTAAGCTTTTTAAATAGCTCATCTTTCAGGGATGATCGAGGCTAGAATCTTTAATGAATACTTATGCATACTATATAACAATACATTATTCCTAGGATCAAATCACTGAACTAATATTTTATAGACCTTTGAAGAATGGGCATCATAAGCTGTTCATAATTTGTTCTGTTGAGTTTCTAATGTGACTTCAAGGTCATAGATTTCCTAGCATGAATGTAGCTGGTTTGGCTGTAAGTAAAACAGTAGTGCAAAAATATCAGATTTGGTGCTTTGAAGCAAGTACTATCAAGGTACAGCCATAATAGAACTGAACACTGAGTTGAAAGAGAATACAGTTGTAGCATGTCATTGGAAATCATATACAACAAATGATATTGTAGTAACAGTATTATAAGGGTGGAGCATAATGGACAGCACAGTAAAACAGATTTATACTGACAAGATGTTGGAAGCTGAGTTGTGGCAATCAAAATATGTTTCAACTTTCATATAGGTCCCCTTTCCTACTCTTTTTAGTTTGTCTGGATGTCCCCTGAATGCACAAGCCTTAAAAAAAGGCAAAATATCTGAAGAACTAATGGCTGTTAAATTGAAAGCAAACGGAGGTAAGGAAATTAGATTGCAGAAATATAGTATCAAGTGTATCTGTGTGATACACTTTGCTCTCTGTCTTCCATCAATAGATATTGACTATAGGTAATATGTAATCCTTTTGATTAGCCACTATGGATTCCCTTTTCAAAGCTATTAAAGTTTATGATCAGGCATATGCATAGTTGTACTTGCATTAATTATAAATTTACATTTACCATGTTATCACTTTACTGATATCCAAGGGGAAGATCAGCAGTTCCTACTTCTATATAATTCAACACATATAGCTTATTTTTTGCACCTGTTTCATATAACGTAGCTGAAATTGATAAATAAAAATAGCTGAAATTGATGCATAGATTACATACCAAAATTGTGTTTTCTTTAATCAGGGATGTCAAACTGGCGGCCACGGGCCGGATGTGTCATGTGCAGGCCACGCCCATGCCAGCTACATGAAGGGAGAAAACGTCATATGTCACATGAAAGTGATGTGACCCTCGAGTTCTGACAGCTGTGCTTTAGATCCTCAACCATAGGCACCTAACAATAGGCACTTCACTTCCTCAACAATAGGCACCTAAATCAGTAGTAATCCGCTACACACAGGTCATACAGACCATGTTAGCTCCTAATAAATCCTTTGAAGTTTTTGAAGCTTGGCTTGAAGCTCATGATTTAATTAGGGCCACTGCCGGAATCCTGACAGCAGGAAGATGAGAAAAATATGATTCTGATAAGTGTAGAATAAAATTACTAATATGTAGTTTTGATTCGTGTTAAATGGGTGGGTATCTAACAAATTTAAGCCTCAATTTCACAGTGTTTCTAAAGACAGATGTGGATATTTTCAGGATGAAATTTTATACTTGATTTGAACTAGTAAATCTTGTGCAGGTTTAGAAAATGAAGAGGAAATCAGACACTTGGATGAAGAAATTAAAGAACTAAATGAATCCAACCTTAAAATTGAAGCTGACATGATGAAGCTCCAGACACAGGTAAGGACATAACTACTTCAATGAGATACAGCAATAATAAATATTTTTCCCCAGTGACCCCTTTTAGTGTTTAAAAGGATCTGGTCTCCTGCTCTTCAGAAAGTTAGCTTGGTTTGGGAGGGAAATGAAGGCCATTGCTAAGGAAGAATACTGGTGACCAGTCAGAGCAGACATTCTCTATGTGCAGCCCATCCTCAGAAGAACAGGAAAAGGGGCCATAGTGACAGATGGTAACAGCATGAACAACACATGAACACTTCCCTGTGTGCTATTTGCCAGTTGGCACATGCTCTGCCTCTTCCTGGTTGGACCACACTAAGGCCTTGGCTGCCACTGAGCACTACCAGCTGAGTTTTAAAATGCTGACTATCCTGACATGGCAAGTGGTTCATATTGCTTGAGGCTGAGTCTAGGAATGCTTGTTTGCCAGATCTATCGGAAAGAAAGGAAGGAGAAAAGTGAAATATTTTAAAGTGATGTGTTATGAAAGAGCATGTGAAGAGAAGGAAAGGACTGGAAAAAAAGGAATTAAAAGAGCTAATATGTCATTGTACATGTTCCTCACTATGGATAGTAATTCAGACAAAGATTATAGTATAGAATATAGATGATCTCAAAGAGCCATCCCTGGTGGGATGATGTTCTGAGACAGTTTGGGATTTCATAGTCATCATGACAACTGTGGGTCTGTGCCAAGTTATTATAGTCCAATGCTTAGGAGGCCACATATGAGACCTGGTTTATACTTTGGAGCAATTGAGGCATGATCTGGTGGTGGTAGATATAAGAGGTACTCCATTGTCATTGACAGATCACTTTTCAGTGACCATGGAATTGAATGGTTTTACTGATCACTACAAGGAGATAAATCTAATTAGATCAGTCCATCCCAGCATAGAATAGATTCTACTGGCTGCCAAATAGCATTTGGAGAGTTACCCAGCAGTCTTTAGGATGGTTTTGTTAGGATTCCAGTTGTCTTCTGAAGTATAGATTGTAGAAAGGATTATATGCAATCTTTTCAGTCACAATACAGGTCTGGGCAGAGGTTAGAAATTAGAGTGTTCATTATTGATGATTGTTGAGGTTTAGATAACTGAGAACATGATCGTCTTAGTCCTTATGCATCTTTCAGAAGTCTTGAATACTATTAGTCAAACTATCCTTCTGGATCATCTGTGAGTCTTAGAAGTCAGGGGTTCATTTTGTGCTAGTTTATTTGTTTCCTATGGTTTGACATGGGTTGGGGCAAAACATAGTTTGATCCCTTCAACACTGTAGTACAGGATGCCACAGAGATTAGCTTTCTTTCCTATCTTATTTAACATTTACATGAAGCCTCTGGAAGAGATCTACCAGTTTGGGGTTGGTATCATTAATATATGGTGGAATCTAAATCCAGGGTCTGGAGACTGTAGTAGTGGCTTCTGAACAGAGGTAGTATTCAACCGGTTTGCACCTATTCGGGCGAACTGGTAGCGGTTATTTGGTGTGGGTTGCTGAACCAGTGGTGACCCCTGGCTGGCCATGCCCCCAACCTGGTCGCCTGGTCACTCACTTGCGATTGGTCTCCTACCTTTCCATTCACCACGTCCTCTTTCTTCCCGTGGGAAAGGAAGAAAGGCACAGATGCTGCAAGTATTGCTTTCCCCGTGTAAGTAAAGTGCCTGGAGTGAGAAAGAGTGTGGTCTGACAGAGGGGGTGGGGGTGAATCGAGCCTTGGAGCACTTTTGCAATGTAAAAGAAATGCATTTTGGAAGCAGGTCCTTTAAAAACTTCTCCAAGGATTCCCCATGGACACTGCAAGTATCGCTTTCCTCTTGTGAGTTAAAGTGCTGGAGTGAAAAGGAATGCGGTCTGACAGAGGAGGTGGGGGAATCCACTCCAGCCTTGGAGAAATTTAAAGGAGCTGCTTCCAAAATGCTTGTCTGTTAAGTGCTGTGTGTGTGTGTGTGTGTGTGTGTGTGTATGTATGGGAGAGAGGGGAGGGAGGGAGGGAGGGAAGGAGGAAAGAAGGAAGGAAGGAAGGAAGGAAGGAAGGAAGGAAGGAAGGAAGGAAGGAAGGGAAAAAAAATAGGAAGAGAGAGAGAGATAAAACTCTGTGCTATTATTTTTAATTGTTCCATTATTTATCGTGTGTTAATATATTACACTGTCCCTAGACCTAGAGTGATTTTTCTGCCTTTCTTTTGCCCGGGGCTACCACATATTTTTCAGGGTTTACATGCATTCAATGTCAATAGTCCAGAGCATAAAATACACATGTGTTTAACAAGAGTTGAAAGAGACCTTGGAGGTCTTCTAGTCCAACTCCCAGCTCAGGCAAGAAAACTGAGGATGCCAAAGTCTGAGTAGAAATCCTGGGAAAGATGTCAAAATAATACTTAGAAGGGACCTTGGGGTGAACCCTATACCATTTCAGAGAAATGGCTGTCCAGTCTTTTCTTAAAAACTTCCAGTTATTGAGCACCCAGAACTTCTGGAGACAGGCAGTTCCACTGGTTAATTGATCTCACTGTCAGGAAGTTTTTAGGTTGCTTCTCTCTGTTCAGTTTCTATCCATTGCTTCTTGTTTGCATTCTGCTTCTTTGGAAAATACATTGTCCCCCTTTCTTTTTGGCAGCCCCTTAAAAGCCTGTTGCCTCTCAGACTCTTGAGTAAAGCATGTGAGCCATTTCCTCCTTTCAGTGGTCCATGAAAGTACATCTATAGTATGCAGATAATAAAGTCAAAAGAGGTGAACAACATTTTTACAGAACTATAGATAGGTTGAGGCTGGGTAACAAGGAATGGCTGGGAGGGGAGGGGCCAGGTGAGGCACTCCTTGATGTGAGCGACATTGAGTTGGCCACGCCCACCCAGTCACATGACCACCAAGCCATGCCCACCCAGTCACATGTCCACTAAGCCACACCCACCCAGTCACATGACCACCAAGCCATGCCCACCAAATAAGCCACGCCCACAGAACCGGTAGTAAAAAAAATTGAATTCCACCACTGCTTCTGAAGCTGACTGATTCCAGAATAAAACCAACTTTAGGCTGTGAAAAGAATTGGATTCCCCTAGAAAAAGCTAGTGAGCAATTTCAGAATCCTGTACTCTCATCTCCTAGTAGAACAGAAGTTAGAAGCTGTGACCAGTAAGTCCTTTGCCCACCTCTGACTGGGGTGTCAGTTGTTGCCAATCTTAGAGCAGAAGACTGTGGCTAATGTCATATCCGCATCATGGTAGGATGCAACTAGACAGTCTGTGACCTGTTGGGTCATTCTTTCATAGATACCCCATTCCTTATCAGATACCCCATTCCTTATCAATACCTTCAACACTGGCAGAACTTCTTTGGTACTGGAAAAGTGCTTTAAAAATTCAGAGCGATGTCCAGAGTTGCCTTGAAAATGTAGCAATGAACTGTAGCACAGCAATCAAACATCAGAGGTTGCCTACAAGAAATATTTTGTCTCATTTTGTTTGATGTCATAAAATGCTTTAGAATAAAAACTGTACATCATAAAATGTTTTATAAAATTTGCCAAATTTCAATTCCACTGGTTTTTTTGACGCATTCTGTAAGTTAGCCTATTTGAGGCGGAAAAGTTCTGCTCCATGGTAAACCGTTTTGCCCTATTAAAGGATATAGGCATGAGAATTTAAATGGTATATAGATATGTAACGAGCAGTTAACAACCATCAAGAAATTGCAATCAGTGCACAATGCAGCATGCTGTCATTATAAGACTAGTACCATAGGACCTGCATAGGTTTATTTCTGGCTTAAAGACAAATGTTGTTTGTAACCTTTAAAATCCTATCTGGCTTGCGCCTGATTATCTGCAGACCACTAATTCTAAATGGAACCTGCTTGCTGAGTGCCCCTGAAATATGGTGAGAATGAATTTGTAGGCAACTTGCAGGGGCTCTTCTCTTATGAAATGCCTTCTTTTCTTCCTGAGCACAGAAGAGTTATCAGATGTTTCCACTGTAACAAATAGTTATCATGTTCACAAGGAGTGACTAAATCTCTAACTTTGGAATGCTAACTACACACCACATATTACCTAAATATAGATTTGTTTGTAGTGTATAATGTGCACTGTGCAGTCCTATAATTGCACTCATAAATCTGGCACTGTAGCAGCATGCAAACAGTGGTGAGAATTGCAAAGTGATCAGAAGGAAACTCATGGAAAGTGTGCAGCTTGTTGTGATGACCAGTGGAGCCTGAACAAAATGTGCCCTCTAATCTAGGATTATTTATTCTGATATATCATTCAGTCAAGATGGTATTTTTGTTAGCCTTTCTTGTCAAGAGGGTTCTTCTTTTTTTTTTTCTATTCTGTTTCTTTTATTTTTAGCCTTTTACATTCAGAAGTGTTATAATCTCAGTTATCACAGCATTGCCTTATCTAGCTCTAGTGTGAATACCAAGGTTGTTATTATTGTAGGGAGTCAGCAGGGATGCTGCAAAGGAAAAAAAAAATCAGCAATGTAAACAGCAGTTTGTTTGCTTCTTTTTTTGTATGCCCAACAGCAAAATTCCTTTTTTTAACCAGGCAGTTTTGAGCAACCACTAAGCTTTCTCCTATTTTGTCAAATTGGGGCCTTTCATCCACCTGTGAACTCCCACAAAACAAGCAAGGAAACAAATACTTGTTTTTTTCATCAGAAAGGTTTTCTGCTACCGTTTAAAGTGGAGACAAGCAACTTTCCACAAGTTGGAGCTGGGTGGAAGCGTGGGAAGGGGAAATGGAAGCAGGAACCAAACCAATTCAATTACTTTACACTTTTTCAAAAAGAATGTGTTGTTATAATTAGCCATTTTTCTGATGAATATTGTTAACACAATTTTGTGAGCCTCAAGGTTGCATTTCCTCTGCTTGGTCTTTCTGAGATTGTTCTTATACATAGTTGTAGCTTTATATCAAGAGCCTAACTGTTCATTTTGCCATCTCTCATTTTTATTTATGGATTCAGATCACATCAATGGAAAGCAATCTGAAAACCATAGAAGAAGAAAATAAACTGATAGAGCAGAATAATGAGAGCCTATTGAAGGAACTAGCTGGCTTAAGCCAAGCTCTCATCTCCAGTCTTGCCGACATTCAACTTCCACAAATGGTACAGTATGTTTGTGACTAAGAATTCTGCACTTTCTGTACAAGTCTAAGAATAGAGAAGTTTATGGTAGCATCTTGCAGGGCTGTCAAATGGAAAATTATGATGTAGAATCCATTCATCCCACTGTGAAATTATGGAAAAATCTTTATTAGCAATTCCAGGTAGAATAATGCTTTAAATAGAAAAGAATAATATTTTTGGAGTGGCACAACCCATCTTGTAGAGAGATAAGAGATATACAGGTATTCTGAATTTACAACTGCAATTAAAAATCCAAAATTAAAATCCAAAATTAATATTGCTAAGTGAAAAATTTGTTCAGTGAGCTTCACCCATTTTATGGTATTTCTTGTCACAATTGTTAACAGTCAGTTATAACAATCAGTTAACAACTGCAGTTGTTAAATAGGCAACACAGTTTTTAAGTGAATTTGACTTCCCCATTGACTTGGCTTGTCAGAAGGTTGCAAAAGCAGATCACATGATTCCGAGACATTGCAACCGTCATAAATATGAACCAGTTGTCAAGCATCCGAATGTAAATCAGATGACATAGGGATGCTGCAAGGGTCATATGTGTGAAAAACAGTCATAAGTCACTTTTTTCAGTGCCATTGTAACTTTGGTCACTAAATAAACTGTTGCAAGTCGAGGATTACATAGCTAACATGAAGATGGATGATTTTTTTTTCGAATGTATAATCCAGGGGTGTCAAACTCAATTTCACTGAGGGCCACATCAGGATTGTGTTTGACCTCATGGGGGCCAGCTAGGCATGGCCAACTCGCTGTCACTCATGTTGGGGGTACCTGCGGTAGCCCGAGCACTCTGCCAGTGAAAACGGGCCCTCCCAAGCTCCACTTTCACTGGCAGAGGCATCACGGGCTGGTCCTTCACTGTTTGTGAGGGCCTGTTTTCACTGACAGAGTGCTCAGGCTACCACAGATGCCCCCAGCATGAGTGGGCCTTGAATTTGACACCCCTGGTCCAATCCAAGGGTTGAACTTATACACATACAATAACTTTGCCAATGGCATACTGTGTACTGCTTTTATTTGACAACATTGCCAATGGGAAACCAGCATCTGGTCCCTTCTCTCCCCCCCCCCCCACTGAACAGGAGTTCAATATAGACCAAGTTACTTGGTCCCTTTCCGTTAATGGCAGCAGGGAAATAAGATTCCATTCTTGCTGCAAACCAGATGACAGTGATCAATTGGCAATTGTTCTATGGCCACAATATCTGTGGCCAAAGGCCACATGTTGAAACAGGGAAGTAGATAAATACTGTATGGGTAACCCACAAAAGAACCACTCCAGTGGTGGGATTTGATTTTTTTTACAACCGGTCCTGTGGGTGTGGCTTGGTGGGCATGGCAGAGGAAAGATAAAATCTCCAGTCATAGGTGGCTTTGCCTATTCTCCGAACTACTCAAAATTTCCGCTATTGGTTCTCCAGAACTGGTCAGAACCTGCTGAATACCAGCTCTGAACCACTGGCATTATCATCACATCACCTATGTATATTCAAAGATTTAAACACACATACTGACACACAAACAGAGCCCCCGGGCAAAAAAAAAAAAAATCACTTGCCTCTGCTTTGAATCATATAGCAACTCAATCACAATCAAACCTCCATATGCCTGTTGTTTTAAGACCAAAAACAGGTGATATCTTTATTTTATTTTTATTTTATTTGGTTTGTCAATTGCTTACAAGATAATAGGTTTAAGTAAAAACATAGTTATGAATACATAGATACATATAAGAAAAATAAAAGAAACAATAGGACAGAGATGGTAGGCACGTTGGTGCGCTTATGCACACCCCCTACAGACCTCTTAGGAAAGGGGTGAGGTCAATAGTAGAAAGTCTAAAATTGAAGTTTTTTGGGTTTGGGGAAAAAACCACAGTCAGGTAGAGTATTCCAGACATTGATCACTCCGTTGCTGAAGTCGTATTTCCTGCAATCAAGTTTGGTGCGATTAACCTTGAGTTTGTATCTATTGTGTGCTCTTGTATTGTTATGGTTGAAGCTGAAGTATTCATTGACAGGTAAGTCATTGCAATGTATGATTTTATATACTATACATAGATCGGACTGAAGGCAGCATAGTTCTAGGTTTTCTAGGTCTGGAATTTCAAGTCTGGTGGAATAAGGTATTCTGCAATGAATAGAGGAGTGGAGAACTCTTCTTGTGAAATATTTCTGGACTTTCTCGACTGTGTTAATATCAGATACATAATGTGGGTTCCAGACTGATGAGCTGTATTCGAGTATTGGTCTAGCAAATGTTTTGTATGATCTAGTTAGTAGTGTAATATTACCAGAGAAAAAGCTATGTAAGATTAGGTTAACAACTCTTAATGCCTTTTTGGCTGTGTAGTTAAAGTGGGCTTTAAGCACTTAGATCATTAGAGAGGAGTACTCCAAGGTCCTTGACAGAGTTTGGATCATCAACAAGGTCTTGACTATTTAGCCTGTATTTTATTTTCTGATTATTTTTTTGCCAATATGTAAGAGAGCATTTGTTTGTTGAGATTTGAAGTTGCCATTTGTTTGACCATTCTGATACATATTTGAGGTCTTTTTGAAGGGTAGCAGTATTGCCTGTGGTGATGAATAGCTTTACATCGTCAGCAAAGAGGACACAGTTGCTCTTAATATGATCACAGAGGTCATTTATGTAGAGTATGAAGAGAGTTGGTCCTAGAACACTGCCTTGTGGGACACCACTGTTGACAGGTACAGAATTTGATAGGATACTCCCAATTTTGACCATTTGTTGTCTGTTTGACAGGAATGCTTCTATCCAGTTATGCAGGTGTCCAAAGATACCATAAAATTTTAGTTTTAGTAGTAGTTTATCATGTACCACTGAATCAAAGGCTTTACAGAAGTCTACGTAGATTGTGTCTATTGCTTTGCCCTGATCAAGTTGTGTAGTCCATATGTTTTTGCAGTGTAAGAGTTGCAAATTCAGGATAGTTTTTTTCTGAAACCAAATTGTTTATTGGAGAGTAGGTTGTTTGTCTCTAAGTGGAGGATAATGGATTGGTTAATAATTGATTCCATAACTTTACAGGTGACGCAGCATAAAGAGATTGGTTTGTAATTTTCAACTAGGCTGGGGTCTCTCTTTTTTGAAGATGGGGATGACCGTGACTTGTGACCATAGTTTTGGCAAGGTGCTGGTCCTGAAAGATTTTTCAAAGATTATGCTTAGAGGTTCGGCTATGGCAATGGATAGCTTTTTTAAGAAGCTAGACAGATGTCCATGTGATGTTGAAGTAGCTGCCATGGATGACAAAGAATTACAAATCTCTATCTGCAGCAACTTGCTGGGACATCCAAGTCAGGTGGTATAGAGAGGTCTTTTACTTGTTTGTAATATGGCAAGTATACTAGCATTACAAGTGAATGCTCTTACACAGGGATAGGCATGGAGAAAAGGGATGTCTATTTAACATGATTCCAGCTGATTGCTTTTACCAGAAAAAAAGTTCTGACTTAGATTTTAAAAACTCAGTTCCCATGCATCTCAGCCAGATTCAGATCTGCAGTCCACAGGTAAGAAATCTTCTCTCTCTTGCTAATGTCCCACTGATCTTTGATTTCTTTGTTTTATGTTATGCCTTTGTCTTTATTTAGGGCCCGATCAGCGAGCAGAATTTTGAAGCGTACGTGAATACGCTTACAGATATGTACAACAATCTGGAAAGGGACTATTCCCCAGACTGCAAGGCTCTGCTGGAAAGTATCAAGCAAGCAGTGAAGGGTATTCATGTGTAGGATGGAAGAACTGCTGGGCACAAGAAAGTCTCAGCAGCTGCAAATTCCAGATGAATCCATGAAAAGCACCTGGACTGCTTGGAAATATTGGTTGCTGTGCTGCATTTAATAATTACAACATTGCACTATTTTTTTCCAGCTGACATAAAAAGGACATTAAACATAACAGACTATTGTATTAACAGCAATGAGTTATATCATCAAACATATTTATTTTCTGTACAAATCCTTTTTGTTGCCATTGTCGTTTTGCACTTGTTTCATTTTTGTAAAGTGAATGTACAAAGTGTGTGTAACTATTTTTTTACATTTTTAATTTATTTTCAATCAAAGAGTTGTATGGATTTTTTTTAAAGAAAAGATTGTTTAACAGCATTTCTTGCAGCCTGCCATATTTTTACAAATGTGTTTGTTAATTTATTTTCCAATGGGATTTTAAATAGATTGAAAGTTATTGTGTAAATTAAATAATGTGCTGGGTTTGTACAGGAAGAAAAAAAATACTATGAAAGAAACAAAGTAACAGAACCGTGATTCTAGTTTATTTTCACCACATCCTGCTTTTTATAACAATTTTTTTTATGAAATAAGAAATGGGTTTGCAAATAGCATGAGAGGCAAAGACCCAGTGATACCAAGGTGAAGGGTGCCCTCTAGTGATAATCGCCTTGAGCACAGCATGCAGTAAGAGTTCAAGAATTTTTGTAGCAATAATGAAATATAGCAATCAGCAAACCACTGGATCCAGCTACAGCCTTAGCTTACATGAAATAATTGTTTGAAACCATTCAGGGGAAGACTGGATTGATTGAAGGATACTTTCTCATTGTCCCAATTTCATGCTCATTCATGAAGGAAGATCAAACTGTTTAATCGTTCAAATAAGATAGGTTCGAAGTACAGAAGCTGGTGGGGGAAAATTGTTCTGTTTACCACTATCAATATAATTTCATATTGGAAAAGTGCTTCCCAAGTTGATAATTTTGTACATATCACAAAGCAAGGACATTAAACACTACTTATCATTCATCTCAATACTGTCAACATCAACTGGTAGTAAATCTTAGGAGTGGCTTAGTTGATAAAACTTATTTTTACACCGAGGAAAACAGAGAACATCCAGAAGTGACTAGTGTGCATATTGGAGTCTTGTATAACTTTGAATCAGGTGGCAGCAAGTTTTAGTTTCCACTGATTATGGCAAGGAAGGCCTTCAAATATTGCAGTCTGTAAACCTCATTCAGAAATACACATTTGTCCAAGGTGAGCCCTTTCATAATCTGTATTCAGTTCCTGTTTTGTAACTGCTCTGAACAAAGATCCAACATTTATTTTAGGGAGTGTAAAAATAATAAATAATTCCCCCCCCTCCAGAATGTTAACATTATTTTTTTTTAAAGAAAAAGAAAATACAAGCCACCAGCTGAACTGCCTTTACCCATTAATACATATCTCATGTGCATATGTGCCTCAGTGGAAAGTGTATAATGGCTACGGCATAGGCTTTATTTTTTTGGTGCTACGATGACCATGGTTAGTTTTATTTGCCAACATTATATCTCAATCAAGTATGACCCTGCTCACAGTCTTCATTCATACATAGAGTGTTCCTATCCACAGATTGCCTTTCGGTCATTCTCCAATTTTCATATGCTGTGATTGCTCTTTGGCATTAGGTGAGCTTGCTGTTTGTGTGTGGAGGGACTGGCTTGGCCCTCCAACCTTAGTTTAGACAGAAGAGGTGTATGTTCTTAGAAGCTGTGCTTATTTTTTAAAGAAAACAATTTGACAAAGCTACAGTATGTGCTAATATAAATTAGAACACCAAATTGCTATTAAATTATTGTACTTGTTGGTTCGTTTGTTTGTTATAAGACATTTGCTGATGCCAGTTTAAGGCATACAAAGGCATTTACCCATGACAAAAAGTAAGAAGTAATGTACTAAATATTTTAAGAAAGTAATCCTATATTTTATTTAAATTAAATTAAGCAATCTCTTTTTAATCTATTTATTATTATTTACTATGGCTTTCAGTTAATTTATCTGTGTTTGGATTTTTGCTCAAGATGTACCTTCATATTTATTTGCCTTCTTTGTATTTGATGTTCTGTAATGTGAGCTGTGATTCTTCCCTTCCTCTGTCTTCCCATTTTTCTTTCTTTTTCCTTTCCTTTTTTCTGGGTTAATTTGCTTTGATGAGCTATCCTGTAAATTCGACCTTTTGTAAAGGACAATGATGTATGCATTTTTTTTTTTAAATTTTTGGGTAGTTTGTATACTGTTTCTTCATACAGTTAATATTTCTTACATCAAAGCAACAAAACTGTGTTCTGTGCTGTACATTTGGTGTATGGTAGGAAATAAAAACTGATACTGGAACGGCTTCCACAAGTTATTTGGCATTTTTTAAAATTCCACACGCTGCATGCTGCTTTTTAAAAGTACTCTCAGGAACTCTCATGTTGACAGATGTATGACTTGCATCCCGAGACTTCAGAGTAGAAAAACTCCTTAATCAGAGGCAACTGCTCAGGGGCACAGGATATATATAGATGAGTCACACATATTTTGACTTCACTATGGTTAGGAACAGATGTCTGTGATAACAGGTGATATTTGTGAATGTGCAGCAGGGGTGGGATTCTACCAGTTCGCACCTATTCACTAGAACATTCTAAGTGTCAGTTTTGAAATTCAGCTGCCACATATAATGGAAGGGGAGGGTGGAGGAGTTGAAAAGTTCAAGGTTATTCTGTATGTTGTACTAAGAAATTCCAGTTGCAGTTAATTGGTTCTCGTGATTTATGAAGTGTAGAAGTGGGAGGAGAGAGAGGTGGATTCTGTGTAACGCACGAAAATACTTTCACTTTGGGAAATTGCCTTAGACGTACCATATCTGTTTCTAAATAAATCAATTGGAGAGAATATGTCTCGGAATAATTGATATCATGGATACTTTCTGGGTGCCTTACACTAAGCAGTTTGGATAACCAGTTGTTAGAAGAAATTACTGGCCTAATCCTGTAAGGAAAGCAGGAAGGAAACATTCTGGTGTTGCTTCGTTAACCCTTATTACATTCTTGGCAGGACTAGACTTCCTGTCTCAGGAACTTCTCTGGAGTTTTTTTTCCCCTCCTTTGTTGGTACTTTGCTTGTGTGGAATGACCATACAAAGTTACAATGGCACTGAAAAAAGTGACTTATGACCATTTTTCACACTTACGACTGTTGCAGCATCCCCACAGTCATGAGAGTCCAGGCCAGGAGATGCGTTCCTCGATGTGAGTGATATTGAGTTGGCCACGCCCAGCCAATAACATGACCACCAAGCCACATCCACTTGGTCACATGACCACCAAACCACACCCACCAACTAAGCCATGCCGACAGAACCGATTGTTAAAAAATTTGAATCCCACCCCTGATGTGCAACATATTGAACAGTTTTTGTTTTTTGTGAGTTTGTTTTTTATTATTTGGAAAATGTTACCTAGGTTCTGTGGAGTATGCAACATCTCTCTCTCTTTCTCTCTCTCTCTCTCACACACACACACACAAACACACACACACACACTGTTCAAATCTCACCAAGGTCAAGGATGACTCAGCCTTCCATCCTTCTGAGATTGGTAAAATGAGGACCCAAAATTGTTGGGAGCAATATGCTGACAATTATTGCTACCTGCCCCTACTTATATCTAAACAGAATTTTAAACAAAATTTATTTTTTTTAACATGACAGGACATATCTTAATACATAATGTGTAAAATTTTACTGTTTGTTAAGCAGTATCAGTATTTAATTTGAGAGCTATGCACTAGGCAATAGATGAAATTTGAAAAACTGATACCGTATGCAAATTTGCAATATTAGTCCTAGAATTTATATCAGCCCCTGATAAATAGCTCACTAGAGTGATTCACACAGATATTTCTTAGCAACCGCTACCACTCCTCCAGCAGCATTTCTAGAGTCAAGACAAACAAACATGCAAATAAATCCCAAGAGAATGAGGGTGGCAGTTTTGAGCCAGAACTAATGCAAATGCATAAAAAAAATTAAACATCTCCCTTTAGAAGCAAATAAGACTGACCATCCTTAATAAAATATTTTTCTCCTTCACTGAACAGAACTCCCCGGTTGCTTTCAAGAATCTAATGAAAATTATTTTCTTTCCATTTTAAAAATAGTGTTTGGGAAGTTTTTTATGTCTGAGATACACCCTGGCTATTTTAATTGAGCTAAAAGGGTTGACTGAGTAAGGGGGAAATTAATGTCTCTTTGAGGTAAAAAATAATAATCTTAAACACCTTGAAAGACAGAATAATGAGTCCATGCCTTAACAAAGCTGTTCCATACCCTTAAGATCATAAAATGTCACATAGTCACAGTACCTTTTTTCTGGTTAAATTATTTCAGAAACTACAGATTACTCAACCCCTACTACTACAGAGTAGAGTAGGAGAGAAATGTTTTCCCACATGACTCTCTAAAACTAAATTCTTTCCCACTAGCTTTGGAAACAAGTGACCTTAGAAATAGATTACTATGGCCATTCTATGTGTTAGGATGATTATGTTCAAGCCTGTAAGGCAAGTGTGTGAAAAAAAAAATAGTACTAGAATCCATAGATTGCATTGGACATGGATTATATTGCTCCAGACTCAAGACTAACTTTCCATGTTCTTTATGAGTCACCTGAGAGTAGACAATACGGAGGCCTTTTCAGTACTATAAAATTATACCCTGCAAAATTACAGGCTATTCTAACTACAGCTATCTTCAACAATATCCAAGTAATGCCAACCTGCTTTCTTAATATACCAATTCACTAGATGAGAATTAATGAAGTGAGACTACAGTTTTTGAGTTTGGGGAAACCGTACTCAAATAGTTCTAGAACAAGAGTGTCAAACTTGAGTTGTCACAGCCTCATGATGTGATGTATCGTGACTTTTTCCATAATTTGGCCTTTGCTCAATTAATGAAACAATTAATAAACCTTCAGCAGAATATTAAAGACTTAGTAAGCCCAAGTTAATGGAATTCTTTATCTGACAGCCAAAGATAAATTATCAGTCTTCTCTGATATAGAATAAGGGATTTAGATGAAGGATTTTTATTTATCAACTTTATTGATAAATGACAATTAAAAGGCTTAATCCAATATAGGAGTTGTCTCTAGGGAAACATTATAAAGTAGGAAATAAATGTGTGGACCAAAGCTATGAAATATATTTTTAAAACATACTTAAATGTGCATTAAAATACACTTTTATTTCCTTCAAGAAACTGGATGCTAGGATATTTATTTTATTAATAGAGGATTCATACTTTTGCTCTAGCAGAAATTAAACTGGGCTTTCATGGGAAGGCAAATGATGGATTAATTTTAATTTTAGTGGAGGATAAGAGAGACATTTTAGCAAAGTACATTTTCCAATTGAGTAGGGACTCTAATTTGTGGCTTTAAGGTAGTTTTCCCTGAAAATTCTGCTAGGGAAGCAAAGTTGCCAAATACCAACTTAGATTTCTTATATATTTTCCTGAATTGTAGGTTTGAGTGAGCCTCATAGTATTTATTTAAAATTTGAGAGAGAAGAATAGGAAAGGGTATGTGTATAGCACAGCTGCAGTTATAATTTAATTCCTTGGATGCAAAATCAACGAAGAAGAGAAAAAGCCACCAAAATGGAAGATCAGGCTGGAAGGTAAGATTAGTAGAGTAAGATCAGATTCAAGCAAGCTAGAACAAATAAAAAAGAACAAGAAAACCAAAGAATATATGACAATGAAATAGCAACTAGAAGTAAGGAACATTAAGGAAGCACTGGAAATAATAAAGCAACAAGTAACAACTATACTCAAAAAGATCAGCAGATACAAAGATAGAATTGCTAATTATAGGTGGAATCTCAATTTGAGTCAAACCAGAAACATTTCTCCCAACTCAACCATGGAGAGACTGAAGTGAACCAGTCAACACCTGACAAGAAAAATACAGTGTGGTTCTGGATGCAGATGGAACAAGCCAAAGAAATGCAACAAGAATGCAGCTTAGATAAAGGATGTGGATATGAAGGAACTTGTAATAACAGCAAACATGGACAAGGAAGATCAAGAATTGATCAGCATCAGGTGAAGATGAACTGCATATTTTGATTCAAATATCTGATGGTCTATACCCACTAATTGCCAAGTAGTTTAGCAACATACTATATAAGGAGGTAAAGTTGAAAGTTAGTTAACATCTGGCAAAACCTGATAATGAAAGATTCAATAACACTAGCCAATCTATGGGCCAAAACCTGCTTACGAACAACTTTCAAATTGCTAAATGGTGTGACTGTACAAGACTATGTTACATTGTTTAAAGATGAAGAATACATAATATTCAGGGATGGGATTCAAATTTTTTAACAACTGGTTCTGTGGGCGTGGCTTAGTTGGTGGACGTGGCTTGGTGGTCTTGTGACTGGCTGGGCGTGGCCAACTCAATATCACTGATTGAGGCACGCATCTCCTCACCTGGCCTCTCATGACTGGGGATGCTGCAACAGTCGTAAGTGTGAAAAATGGTCATAAGTCACTTTTTTCAGTGCCATTGTAACTTTGAATGGTCACTCCACACAAAGTACCAGCAAACGAGGAAAATAAACCTCCAGAGAAGTTTCAGAGACAGGAAGTCTAATCCTGCCAAGAATGTAATAAGGGTTAACTGACAGGCAGTGTCTGTATGCAACACCAGAATGTTTCCTTCCTGCCTTCCTTACAGGATTAGGCCAGTAATTTCTTCTAACAACCGGTTCTCCAAACTGCTTTGAATGTTAACAACTGGTTCTAGTGAATAGGTGCGAACTGGTAGAATCCCACCCCGGATAATATTGAATACTAGCTGGATACTCGTGCTTCGCAATGACACTATGTGATTGGGCTATGCAGGAGAAATCCGGTTCACAATCTGTTGGCTCAGTGGTGGTCGGTGATTGAAATATGTAAGGGAATATTGCTCCCGCCGTCTTGAGTCCAGAAGCAGTTCCATAGGTGGAAAGCGTAGAGATTTTGGTGAGGTACCAATATTTAGTATTGTAAGGAACCTCAGACCGCTCCTGAGTAAAGGTGTGGAATGTTTGCCAGTTTGAACTGAGGTAACAGAACGTGAGGCAACTGGCAGTTGGAACAGAGTTCTTTTCAGGTGGGGTGGGGGAATAGAACTCCTTAGCATCAGAGCATGTTAATTACTGTATTAAGAAATAGTAAAGTTCTGATGGTCATTTCAAAAAATCATTTCTTAACGAGCACCTAGAAGCCAAGAGGAACATAAGTGCCAAATTTAAAGTTTGAAGGCTTTGCAGTTCTGGGGATTTCATGATGAGTGTATGGTACTTGGCTTTTATATATATTGATTAATGGGGCAAATACCCCATCCAACTGGAAAAAAGATGTCACTATCTGAGGAAACTAAATGTTACTTTATTAGACATGTCAGGAACAAATATAAAACATAATAAAATATAAAACAAATGTAGTGTTCTCATTTGTAAAGGGTCCTCGATATATGAAGTGGATATAACTCTAGAAAATATGCATTCAAAAAAATATCAAGTTTGACGTTGTATTTTACATAGCCTGGCAATGTTTTCAATTCATATTTGTTTGATAGACTAAATAAAGGTATGTGTCATGCGATATATGATGGATTTAAATGAGGTTAAGGATGAAACACGTAAATCATAGCTATTAGTGTATTTAACCTCTAGGAAAATATGCTTAATACGAAGAAGTTTAAAGATGTTCTCCACTCATATGCTTTTAATGGCGGTTTTACTAACATACAATTGATGAACGGGGGCTTGGCATTGAGATGAAAGATTTGGAGAAACATCTTTTAAAAATCCCTTTAAATATATTTTTGTCCTTAAAAGCATAAGGTCAGGCAGGAAAGTGGGGCACACTATCTAGCATAAAATAAGTATGTGCATCTACACTCATGGGAAGATATTTTAGGGAAACCTGGTATGATTCTGGTAAGCAAAAATAATACAAGCAAGTAACATCTTCTCTATTTTTTTAGAACATAGCATTAAATCCGATCTAAGTATAGTATATAAAATCATACATTGCAATGTCCTACCTGTCAATGAATACTTCAGCTTCAGTCATAACAATACAAGACCACACAATAGATACAAACTCAAAGTTAATCACATCAAACTTGACTGCAGGAAATACAACTTCAGCAAGAGTGGTCAATGTTTGGAATACTCTACCTGACTCTGTGGTTTCTTCCCCAAACCCCAAAAACTTTAACCTTAGACTGTCTACTATTGACCTCACTCCCTTCCTAAGAGGCCTGTAGGGGATGTGCATAAGTGCACCAATCGTGCCTACCGTCCCTGTAATATTGTTTCTTTAATTTTTCTTATATATATCCATGTATTCATAACTATGTTTTTACATATGCCTATTATCTTGTAAGCAATTGACAAACCAAATAAAATAAAATAAAATAAAAAATAAGCATAAAATCATTACTTTTTTTTGGTGAAACTGAGGAAAAAATAAACTTTTCCTAAAGCTAAATTTAATAATCCTTACTGCATCACGTTTTCTATTTTTCAAACAAATAGATTCCATTCACGAGTTATCGCTCCCTATCAGAATTGCTATTTGACAGACGACGTAAAAAAACAAAGCCTAAAAATTGCCAACTGCTATTGGCTACTTTATTGACGTTATCATTTGTTTTTGACGCAACACCCTTGCCTCTTCATTGGTCGTGGAGTTGCGGGGCGGAGTCTCTCCGCTTGCAGACCTGACGCAACAACCGGGCGTCCAGTCCGAAGGAAGGATACATCGACTCCTCTTCCCTCCCAGAGATAGGGTCACGTGCCCTAGTGTTTACATCCTCTCAGCTGTTTGGCTTCTCCCCTCCCCCACCTCCCTCCTCCTTCCTGGCGTCGTTCAGGCCAACACAAACAGTCAGGAGCAGCAGCCGCGGCCGGCGGGACTAGGCTGACGGCGAGGAGAACCTTCTTTCCCCTCCCCTCCCCCCACCCCACGACACACACACACACACACACACACACACACACACATACATATCCACACTCAGTGGACAACGTCTTCTCTGGACTCGGAGCCCGAGACGCCTCTTTCTTTCTTAAACTGGTTTTGTTTCCGCTCTAATAGCCTCTCAAAGCTTCAGTCCTCTCTTCGGGACGCAGAGGACGTGTGGAAGGTGAGTCGGATGGTGAGGTGGCGGGGGAGACGCTGACAGAAAAAGGAAGCAATCCAAACAACCTGGCTGGCGAGTTTACTTCTCTGAAGGCCGTTGAAAGCTCCGGGGAAAGTCCTTCTTCCGCCCTCAAGAGTCCCCGGCGCTTCCCTCCCCCTTCCTTCCTCTTTGATTCACCCCCGGGCTCGGGACTCTGGGAAAGTGTGCAGCCGGGGATGGGGAGCGGGGAGAGAGGGGAAGAGTGTCTGCCGTTCTTTACGGGAGGAAGTTCGAGCCTCGCTGTATCTGAGAGGCTCTTAGTCACCGAGCGTTTATAAACAAATAAAAGGCAAGGGCTCAGAGCTGAGGACAGAAGAAGGGCGGCGGTTGTTAATGCTACCCGGCTGCTCCTCGCCGCCTCCGGCTCTTTAAATGAGGCGGCCCCCTTTTCCTCCGAGCGTTTGCAAAACCGTGGCCGGGACTATAAAAGGGATAAATAAACAAGTTGGAGGCGCCGTCGCCTCTGCCGCTTCCTCGCTCTGCCAACTGGCCGCCAGTTGGCTTGGTGTCGAGAGGTGCTAAAGTGGAAGAGATCAGATGAATCAGCCGAACAACAAAGGAGCAGAGGGGGCACCCGAGTTCCCCCACCCGTCCACTTCACGAGAGGAAAAGAAATTGGTTTCTCTCTTCTCTTTTCGCTCCTCCTCCTCCCCGGTGCTTGCCAGAGTTTTTCGCCAAGGCGCTGAAGTTCACGCATCGCTTTAATGTCGGCTGAAGGCTGTCCCAAGGTAGGACGCGCCAAGGCTTAGGTGAAACGGTTAAGTTTCTCATTTAATTCTCACACTCTTTTGTAGGAGAGCCTCTTAAGTGTCGGACTGGGGGAGAGAAGCCGACTGCTTTTTTGTAGGCAAACTTAAAGCTGCTGGGCTGCACGGCCTTGCTGTAAAGTGAGAGCCTGTTTGCGTTTATCCCCCCACTTCTGAAGTGTGTAGCTTTGGATGCTGAATTAAAAGTGTGCAAAAATTGGTTAAATGTCTATGGAGATTCTCAGTCATCCAGGTCCTGGTTGCCCCAAAGGTGCTTTTTCAAGAGGCAACTGGATTTTCTGGATTTTCTTTTTCTTTGAAGACCTTTCGCTTCACATCCAAGAAGATTCTTCAGCTTTGACCTTCTGTTCCCCACCATTCAGTTAGAGCTGAAATGTCTTCAAAGAAAAAGAAAAACCAGAAAGTCCAATTGCTTCTTGAAAAAGCACCTTTGGGACAAGAATTTGTGACTGCATTGGTTTATGCCAGAGTAAGAAATGCCTTTTTCATTTGCCTCATTTCTTCACTGGGTAAGGACCTTTAGGGGAAAGCAAAAGAAAGACCATTAAGGAAGAAAATGTAAGAAGTCAATCCTGTGTCCTCTCCTGAGATTTTTAGACTTGTAAGTAATATCATGTAGTGCTTCATCCTGTATAAAAGTTGTAAGTATGACATGGAATAAGACTCTGCCAGCTTTGAATGTTTAATAGAAATACACATTTTGCCATCAAGAGAATAAAATCTTTGGTATATTTATCTACTTCATTCAACAAATTTTTAAAAATCATCCAGAAGTTTTTTTTTCCAAAAAAAAAAAAAACATCAAATGGTAGAATTGGAACATCTTCAATTGAAGTTAGTAGATTTAATGACAAAACAAAAATCCAGTATTGCATCAATGAATAATTGAAAAATGAAGTCCATTTTACAATGGCCCAAATAATTTGACTGCCATCAATAACCATTTGTAATTACAATGCTAATGAAAAAGTAATATTGGAATCACTCCTCACATTTATGATTTCATAGCTCTGTAAAGCAAAGCAAAACGGAAGATCGGAGGCACAGTTGTGGTTTCACTAAGTGATTGCTTAATGACCAATTTCCCAGTTCCAGTTGTGGTTGCTAAACAAGGACTACCTGCATAAGATTCCAGATAATTTGAGATTGCCTTTATTTTGGGTTTATTCCTTACATATAACAATATAAGGAACAAATCTTTACAGACCTATGTAAAGGAATAAACCATATTTAATCAGGATTCATCAGCTGCTGATACGTAATATAATAAAAATATATTTTTGTACATTAAAGACAGTCTGTGTTGACATGCTCAAGCTAGGATGCATTTGCTTAATCCCAGCAGAACAAGCAAAATGGTGTTAAAAACACAAAATAACAGAAAAAAAGCCCATGACTCCCCATACCCATTTCTAGGGGGGGAAACCTAGGGTGGAATGATTATATTTTTAATTGAAATAAGTTAATATTTTAGAACATTATTTGAATCAATTTACATAATTAAAACTTTCTGACATCTAGGAAATAAAGTATACTATTATGTAGATAATTCCTGATGTTTGAAAAGATACAATACATGTAGAATGATGAAAGCTAAATATATCTGGTACAATAGAGCAGTTTTACAAATCCAGTCCACTTATTTTTCCCCATGGAATTTGTTTTGCACGTTATACATCTTCTGTGCCATACATATTCATTTGATCTCCTAAAGCAAACTCAAAATATTGTTTCAACCTGGACAGCATCCCCAGTTCCGGATGACTGTAGTGCAATGAAAGGTGCAAGTTAAAAGCTGAAGTTTTATGACAAAAATCCCATGTAATTAAGCATATGTTTCTTATAATGCCAAAATATCCTTCAGCATAATTAAATATTCCTTATTATATAATCCACAGGTAATATGGTGATATATAGTGCCTCTGATATTATAAATAATACTTTACCATACAGGTAATTTTCAAAAAGAGTTACAACCTGGATTTGAGGTTTTGACAGCCAGGATCACTATGCAGACACAGGATTGCATTTTGGGCACTTTATGGCCATTTGCAGCATGAATGCAATCTACTTTTTTTTTTGCGGGAAATCAGCGTTTACTTATGATTTGGGGGTGGCGGGGGATGCCCATTACAGGCAATGAGTTCCTTTCGTGACTGGTTTGCTTAATGACCACTGCAAAAATCATAAAATTGGGCACTGTTACATAGTGACCTGCTCAATGAGCAGCACAGCTTAGGATCATAATTCCCGGTTCAATTATAGTAAGATAATGGCTTCATCTAATGATCAATAACTATGAATATGAATATTACATTTCCACATTATTAGTCTGATTAGAAACTTGAATTATGACATTATTTCTAAGGATAAATTCTATTCTGGAATATAGATCTTGTAGACAAATAAATGCAGCCCTATGTTCTTATAATAGTAACTGAATCTTATGCATAAACCTCATTCAGGTGAACAAGACTAAAAATTTCCGGGACAATGCATATCCATACTTAGGACTGAGCTGTATTTTTGGATGTTAATGCTACCAAATTCTTCAATCTCATGAAGTAAATTAAAAATGACAGTTCTGTTATAATTCCTTAGATATTCTGTTTTCAAGAATTCATATAACAATTAAGCCCTTTTATTATAATGTGTATTACTTTTTTCCATTTGATGCTAGTTCCAGACAGTATAAGCCAGACTTTGGCATTTTATGTCCTGTGGCCACATCTGGCCCTTCGCTTGTACCTGCCCAGTCTGCAATGGCAGCAGTGGACAGGATGATGGGAGCAGGGACCAGTAGTGTCAACTGTATACAGCAGTGCCAGTCTCTCTTTTTTTCATCAATTTTTATTAGTTTTTCAGGATCTAAAATGCAAAGAAAACTGGAAAAAATGAGAAATTAGGTAGGGGAAGGGGAAGAGGAGAAAATCTAAAGGGGAGGGGGAAAGAAAGAAAAGCATTGACATCTCACCCTTTTTAGCATAGTAGAATAAGATAATAACCTTACAGCATCAATATTTTACTCTTACAGAATAATATATATAAGCCATTTCTATAACAAATAGTCCCAGTTTTTCATGTGGCTCCTTGGGAAAATTAAATGCCCTGATATAAACTAAATTAAATGTTGGTTCTTAATATGTGCAATTATGCAATAAGCTATATACCTACTACATTTAATGTTAGCCAAAAGGCCAAGAAGTCTCTTCCAGTGTATGTAATTATCTTAATATTGTACAGAAATGAAGAGATAATTCCCACCTGTCATTTCATACTTTTAACAGAAACAAATAAAAAATGGAAGGTTGACATGGGAAGCAAGTAGGAGCCTTGGTATCTGGCAGTTGGCATATGGCACTTCAGTCAGGGTGAAATAAATCCAAAGCAACTGCTCTTTATCTGTTACAAGTAGTGCATAATATATTTTGTCTCTTAAAATAAATGTATGATTTTATGTTCCTGATTATTATAAGCATACAGTACACACAAGGATGTGTGTGTAAGTCTTTGCTGTAAAGTTACTTTCTCTCCATGATTTTTACCCCACATTTCTTGAAATCTTGCATGTCTAATTCAGTCCTCACCATCCCCATTGTCACAAAGCAAGGAACACAGATCATTAAGTAAGGATCTTCTTGGGACTTTCTGGCTTCTTCCAACAAACAAAGTCAATGGGAAAACTAGTAGGAAGTTCTAAATCTCAGGCAGCTAACAAGCAGGTTGCTGGGCAGTAAGTGGCTGCTTCCAGGTAAGACAAGATGGATGGGGGACTGCCATGTTTTATTTTTGTATGCATGCTGTAGGTACACTGTAGCTGTGCTCCTTGGGGGCGGAAAAAAACAGGAGTGTGAGCGACTTAGAAGAGTGACTTGTGACCTTCCCTGCTGGCTTCCCCATTGACTTTGCTTATGGAAGCCAGCAAGGAAGGTTGCAAATGGTGATCTTCTGGCTGTGGGGCATTGCAAGTGTTATAAGTACAATCCAGCTGCCAGGTTTACATGTCAGATTGTGATTACATCTGGGTGCTGGGATGGCTCAAACTTTGAATCATAAATAACACTTGTTCAGTGTAGTTTTAACATTAAACAGTTCCAGAATGAATGGTCGTTAACTGAGAACTACGTGTAGTTTGTTAAGATACTGTATCTTAAAGAAATTGTGAAAAAAAATCTTGATAATTAAATAATTATTTTTATATTAGTTTTTACATATGCTGTACATTTAGCATCTAAATAAAAATATGATTATGAGAAATATAGCTGCAGAAAGTATTTTACATGTTTTCAGTCATCTTTTCAAGAGCCCTGGAAGGTAGACCAGTGAAGTTGCATCATAGCAGATTCCGTCAGTTTACAAAAGCATTAAAATAAAGTTGTAAACATCTGATAATAGGCTCTCAGCCAGTGCATCTGTATCCAGAATTAGTTCTTGGTTTTAAACCTAAGCAGAAATATTAATTAGATTAACTAATTTTTTGTGTAGTTTTCATTTTCTTTAGGTGTTGTAAGATGTTTTTGGCTTGGTTTACCAAACTTCTGCTGAAAACAGTGTTACACAAATTTTGCAAACAACTCATACAAAAGTTCAAGCAACAGAATAAGAATAAGGACAAAATTAAATCTTGTTTCTGGAAAATATAAGTTTTGGGTTTGCTAATAAAACTCCATTTGAAAGGTATGGTTAACTCCAGGAAAAAAATGTTTATTGAATGAAGCTGCCTGTTGAGGTAATTCCCTGTTAGGAGAATGAGTGCGACCAGGGAAACGTAGTGAGAGTAGTGAAGAATAACATACAACTAGCACCTAGATACACTGTATAGTAAAAGGTAGATTTTTACTTCCAATAAACGTTTAAGCAACGTCCAAACAAACAGTCCAAGTCATTCACAGTTAAAGCAGTCAGTTTTCAGTCCAGGGATAATCCAAATATCAAAGTCCGGTATCAAAAACAGTTCAGTAACAGACTTACATCAAATCCAAGACGAACTATGATCAGTAACACTCAATAGGAACGGCAACACTCCAGAACAACAGAACTAAACAACCCAGGTTTCTGGCTCCATCTTATGGCCGTTTGAGGAACCACACCCAATTACACTTTTAGCATTCCCTTAAAGAGACAGTATTAAAACGTCTATCCTGGTTTATATATCTTCCAACCCAACTATTAGGTGACTTACATTCCTAACACTGCCATTTACTGTGATAACACTATTTAAAGTAAATTTGTGAGAAAGGACGTTAGTAGCTTCTTCCAGCTTTGAAATAGCAAAACATACTTTTTCTAACATACAATAAAAAGGCATGTTGGCTCAGTGGTTAAAGATACTTAGTTTGTCAGCTGGACAGCTGACAGCCTGGATTCAAGATTCCAGTGCCATACAATAGGGTGAACTTTGGTTACTTGCACCAGTTCTGGCAAACTAGCAGCTCTAAAGCATGCAAATGTGAGTAGATAAACAGGTACCACTTAGTAAGGTAATAGCATTTCGTGTGCCTTGGTGTATAGTCATTTTGGCTACATGACCTTGGCAGTGTTTTCAGACAATGCTGGTTCTCTCAGCTAAGAGATGAGCACTATCCCCTTGAGTCAGGGGAAACCTTTATTTTTTACTTTTGTAATCTTATAGCTATAATTTTTAATGTTATTCATTGCTGAAATTAAATAAGAACATTATTTCAAGGGATGCTTTAAATGCATATAAGTAATTCTTTAGACAAAGAAGGTCTTCATAGTCCTTGAAATAGGCCAGATTATTTTATACCTTTTGTCATAAGTAGACATTCCCTAATTTGGATATGGTGATGAGATGATAGTGGATATGTCTTAAATATTCACAACATTTTTTTTCTAACAGGAAGAATATTGTCGCTATTTCAGCAAACTTTCTTTGCCCCTCCTAATTTTTCTGTTTGCTTCTTGTGCAAGCATAGCCAGCATAAAAAACACAAGTTAATGCATTAGAACATTCTGAGTATGTCATATTAGCACTGTAATCTTTTGACAAAGTAAAATTTTGTAACAGAACTGTTCTTGTTCATATTAACAGGACCTGTTCCTGTTATATGTTTGATAATAGAATGGCTTTGCTTGTCTTCAGTTTTTCATATTGTTGCTTAGAGCTTGATGTTATCTTCTATTTAATATCTACCTGAAGCCACTGGGTGAGACAATCCTATGATTTAGGGTGAGATACCATCAACATGCAGATGATACCCAGCTATATATCTCCACCCCACATCTTCTGAGTGATGTCATGGATATCCTATCTTACCCTATTAGCCTTTCACATGACTCTTAAGATCTAGCTATGTGTGCAAACCTGAGATCCTGAAAGTGTTAAGAGCCTGGCCACAAAAAACTTTTATGTTAAAATATATTGTTTGGAGTCAGGTATGTCTAAACCCTATAATATTTGGAATAAGCAAATATTACACAGCCACATAATTGGATCACATAAATAAATTATGTCATATTTCCTGATGCTTTATAATACAGTCCTTAATAAATCATAAATCTTTGAGCCCATGGCTTATCTCAGTTCATGGCATTTTTAGGACAAAAGGAATGCTGTATCACATCTCTTGACAGCTGCTAACTCTCACTGGGAAATGATTACCTAGAAACCATAAAAGTGTGTATTTTAAAATCAGCAGGGTATCCTATTCTAAACCTATTATAGATTTCTAATCCTATTGAAATCTATTATAAAGCATGTTACAATTCAGCCAATATTGAGAGGGCCATAAATTTCATATGTTACGAGAGCTAGTTTAGCAGTTAAGATACCAGGCTAGAAACCAGGAGACTATGAGTTCTAGTCTCACCTTAGACATAGTTCAGAAGACGTTGACCGGTTACACCCTACATTGTCAGGCTTGGATGAAAACTGATTGGTCAATTCCTATACAACCAATGAGTAAAATACTTGACCCTAAAAACACTATTCTGCACTTGTGGGGAAATGCGAAGAGGTAGAGGAAAGAAGATTTCCATACCCTTGTTACAGGAAAGTCTTCTGTTGCTCACTGGAAAGATATTGTTAACAGTTGAGAGAGGAAAATCAGGAAGAGTCTAATAATTACTTTTCAGATCATAAATTTCATTAAAAGGTCTAAACTTTTGTAGGCTGCAACTTTTTCAGATTCATGGAACAGTTAAATTGATATAGGATTTAATTGGGATGAGGCAAGAGGGAAGGAATGGGAAGACAGGATAGTCATACAGATGCAGGTTAAATATGAGACAGATTTCAAGTTATCAGTTAATAGTGCATAATTTAATACCATTCAGTTGATCAGATCAGAATAAATTAAGCTGTAGTTAAAGCCTCAGAGTAGATGATAGTTCTGATGGTGTGTTCCCGATAGAAAAAGGAAATATGTGATTATGCAAGGAGCTCTGTAAGCTTTCTAAAACAATAACATGGTCTTTATGTGTCCTTTGTATAGTTTTACCATGACATCAGGAAATTATGTTGTCTAGATGCTTGAAGCTGAGGCTAAAAGAAAGGAGAAAACTGTTGAGGTCATGATGGAATTACATGAGATGCTCTTTCCGTGGTCTAAATCAGGGATCACCAACCTTTTGGACCACAGGGACCACCAAACTCATAATTTTAAATCCTGGCGACCACTAATACGAATTTTGACTGACGGTGGCTTGCTGATGTTGGTGGGAGAGAGAGAAAGATCTGATCTAACTTCTCTTCCTCTCTCTCTCTCTCTCTCTCTCCCTCCGTCTCCCTCTCCCCTCCCTCCCTCTCTGACACACACACATACACACAAATACACAGAGGCAGGAGTGGGATTCAAATTTCTTAACAACAGATTCTATGGGCATGGCCTAATTTGTGGATATGGCTTGGTCATGTGACTGGTTGGGCATGGCTTGTATGTAAATATTTTAAATATTTATAGAAATATTGAATTTTTCATAAAAAAGCAACTTCTACCTCACATCAGGCAAAGCAGGCAGGCAGATTGAATTGCTCACAGAATCGTTCAGAGATCTGTGAGATCGGCTACCTGAGTCTGTCACATAAACTTTGCTTGCAAGCAAACCCATAAAATTTGCTAGCAAGCAAACTCACAAAATTAACTCACAACACACCATGTATGTAAATATTGATTTTTTTATTAAAAAAGAGCAATGTTTACTCAAAATCAGGCAAAGCAGGCAGGCAGATTGAGTTGCTCACAGAATCATTAATCTAAAGATTAGTTAGAAAGCAAGAAATCCAATGATTTCCTGCTTACTAGCTAATCTAAATCTTCAGCATAGCAAAATAGCTCATGGTTGGAAAAAGGAAAAATAGCAATTTAGCAGGCAAGTTTGCCAGGTAAGGAGTGAGTGGGTGGGGAGGGTTCCCGCAGGCCATATGGGTGGGGCAGATTTGTGTTCCTGCGCAGCCTAGATTAATTGTTTTGGAGGGTGCTCTGGGGGTGACATTTCTTTGCGGACCACCAACATTTTTTTGCAGACCACCAGTGGGCCATGGCCCACCCGTTGGCAACCACTGGACTAAATGATGAAATTTAATTACTGAATTTCAAGTTTAATAGATGTTTCAGATTGTAAGTATTGCTCTAGGTATGTTTGCTTATTGTAATGTCATCTGTGCACCTATGATTGTGTTACTGACTTGCAGGTATATGTTAACTTCCAAAGGTGAAGTAGTAATGGGTGGAAATAAGGCTGAGAAAGAATTGTTTTACTTGCTTGAAATACTTTAAGCATAATTACTTGGATAGTAGTAGCAATTTGAACAGCTTTTTTTTCTATTAAGGAAGAGATACTTTTTACTCAATTTGGTTATGTATGGGGTATATATTTTTTCCATAGCCATCTTTTTTTTAAAGAAAATTCTAAGTGTAACATATAGGCCTTCTACACATCTACTTCTTCCCAAGATGTATAGAACCTAAGATGTTGTAAAGTGTTGACATTGTATATTTGCAGATAAGAGTGATAATTGTCACTCTGGAAGATGCCCTTCCTAATGCTGACAGGCCCCTTTTTTTCATTTCCAGCCACCAATTCTGTTTTCTACTGCTTTGTTATTTTTTTCTATATATAGTCTGTTTTTACTGACACCAGTTGTTTCCAAACATTTGATGATCCAACTATGATTCTCATTTGCTTGAGTGAATAAAAATATATTTGAACTTCTTGTGATCTCCAATGTGGTTAAATCAACCTCAAACATTTTAGATGCCATATTTGTTCTATTTCTTATATAACTTACTGTAACTGTTCCACAAAAACTAAGCTATTTTAATAACCTCTAGATAATTTCCTAGGGAGAAGAACTTATGTTAATTATTGAATTGGGCTTCCAAGTGTCATTGTTTTGGATGAAAGACCATTCAATCGATCTTTAACTAAATGTAACAACATTTAACTTTGGACTACAAGACTAAGATTCATTTTAAAGGATATTTTTTACTATAATCAACTTTATTGATTCATGTGTCCCTCCACAATTCTTCACCCACTTTTTCTTCTGTTTTTTAAAAATAATAAATAGGGAGACAAATATGTTTTGAGAAAGAAATTCAATATTTAACTGAAATTGTTTATTATTATAAAACTTAATTCAAATAGATTTTAAAAACCATAGTATCCATTTCAATATTATCTTCTCCAGTGCTTTATGCATGAAGGTTGTATTTAGAAAAGAGACTGAGTGTCAAATAATGTATTCCATAGTCAATTAGAAAAATATATAAAACCTGCCATGTTTAAGTGCTGAATAAGATATTTTCCTTATAAGTAAAAATTTACAAGGAAAATGTAATAAATAAATAATAAATGAATGTAAAATATAAGTTTACAAGGAAATTTTTGCTTGCTATTACTATATGGGAATTACTCTGGATGGACAATTAACATACAGATTTGCTCTTTTCTTTTAATAGACTTGTTTTCCACTGAGGAACAACTGTACATTTCCAGACCAACTTTATTTTGACCTAGTTCCATTTGGTGTGGCGGATATGGATTACTTTCATCTAGTAAGGCTTTCTTCAAATTCTGAGGAATTTCACTGTGTATTGAATATTTGGTTTAATTCAGCAACTGTATGCCTATTACATTAGACATCGAAGAACATTATTTACTTTTCCTATCAAATTATCACTGAATTTGGTTTACATTTTTACAATTTGTGAAAATAAAAGTATGTCTTCTTAAAAATCTTTTAGGATTCTCTTGCAAAGCAGTATTGAGCCAGACTGGATTGGACCTTCTATATGGAAACATCAGACAAGTACCTACCAATGTATTCTCAAAATTAACTGAATTGTTAAAAGACAATCATCATGGGAGGAGCTGTGAGTGCAGGCGAAGATAATGATGATTTAATTGATAACTTGAAAGAAGCACAATATATTCGCACTGAGCGAGTAGAACAAGCCTTCAGAGCTATTGACCGTGGTGATTACTATCTGGAAGGCTATAGAGACAATGCATATAAAGACTTGGCTTGGAAGCATGGAAATATACATTTATCGGCACCATGCATTTATTCTGAAGTCATGGAAGCATTAAAGCTTCAGCCTGGATTGTCTTTTCTTAATCTGGGTAGTGGAACCGGATATTTAAGTACAATGGTGGGATTAATACTAGGTAATATTTTAAAAATTATTGAACATTCTTTTATATAGGTTGAGTTTACTGATATTCTTGGTTTTAAAGTAGCGTGTTTATGCCCCTGCCAAACTTGCAAGATATTAATAAGTAGCTTTTCAAATTAGTGTTCCTGATACGTAATAGATCAAAATTTCTTAAATTACCAAGAGATTTGTGGCTTTGCAGAGATGAGGAAATGTTTATAGCTTAATTTTTATGTCAGTATTGCCCACTTCTACAAAATCGAAATTCTTCAATTGTTTTAAAAAATACAATAATCGTGACATTTAAGTTGAGACTTAAATTTAAATATTATATCTTTATTTCATTATTTTGAAAGTAGAAGATAAAGTGAGGAAAATAACATAATTCAATACACGTTCCCTGATAAATAAAGCAGGAATTTTGAACTGTACCTTCTTGCCATGTTTTAGTGAAAAAGCAGCTAATAATACTAAGCATTATTCTGGATTTTTCCTGGTTTTTATAAACAGAAGCAGGCAGTTGGAATAAAAAACTGCACTACCACTATCATAAATGAGATTGCCATCATAACCACATAATAGTTTTGATTGCAAAGCAAGGTGAAGCAAAGTTTTGTGAAACCGTCCAAAGATCTGCAATTGACAATAAACAACTTTCTGCAGTGCACTAAGTTATCTGCAGTTATTCCTTTTTCTTCTTCTAAAGAATAGTTGCTATGCTCTGGAGTCTTTTATTTACTCCTGAATGAGTATTGAAGGTATATGGTTTGAGGCTTTATTGGATAATTTTCTCTTTTGTAATCAATACATACATTTCCAATATCTACCTAGTGCTATATAGTTTATCTTTCGCATCAATGTACAGTTTTATAAAAATACATTGATTCGGTAATCTCACATAATTGTTGAATATTAATTTACAGGCCCTTTTGGAATAAATCATGGAATAGAACTTCATATGGATGTGGTGGAATATGCTAAGGAAAAACTGGAGAGCTTCATAAAATACAGTGATAGCTTTGATAAGTAAGTATATTGATACTAATTTTATATTAAAATCTTAGTTTTCCCTGCCGCGGTAGTAAACTATTTATGAAGATTTTTGAGGAAACTTGCCATGCTTATTTATTGCAGCCACAATTACAAGTTTGCAACATTATTTTAAAATGTTCAAAATGTAAGGCATTCATTAATCTGGTACTGTGATTGTATTACACTCTTGTACAGGTTTCAAAAGTATTGCACATGTTGGTCTCTCATGTTTGGGGAGATCCTCACATTCCTTACCTTCACCTTTCTCAATCTTCATCTATATATACATACATGTATGTATGTATGTATGTATGTATGTATGTATGTATGTAAATATTTCTTTTTGCTAAAATTACTTGAATGCATTCTGAATATTTCTGAACTTCAAATTAAAATTGAGTAATACAACCTACTTTGGATTTCAATCAAGGAATAGTGCACCTTTTCCTTAAAAGCCCTCTCTGGATTTAACTGTATTGGACAACTAACTCTTTATTTCTAAGCATCCCTTTTTTTGAGAAGATTGTTGAACTACTGTGAGAAAACTGGAATTCTATGAAGCAAACTTTCCTAGAATGGATTATCTGCACTCTTCTCAGTCAGTCCTGGACATGTAATAGAACCATATTTCATCCCTGTCCATGATTTTTGTCAAAACATTGATGGAATAGTATGCAACTTCTGGCCCAATTGACCTCTTGGTAGCCATTACCTATCTTGTCCAGAATTATTTATTTATTGCTGGAGGGGGATACTGTTCTTCAGCAGTGGGTAGTTTTAGCCAGAAGTTGTCAAAGAAGTAATCCAGTAGCGTCTTATATGGACTGTTATAGGTTTGGTCCTCTACCCATGACTTTTTAACATTTCTTTGAAGATATTGAGAAGGTCATATGTCAGTTCATGTTGTGGTATATTAATAGGCTAGTGATACTCAATTATATATCACCATCCTGGGCCATACTGGCAATGCAGATAAAGCCTTGTCCAGGTATTTGGAAGTTATTAGGGTCTAGATCAGTGGTTCCCAAACTTTTTCAGTCCACCGCCCCCTTGGTGCTACAAACTCAACCTCAATGCCCCCCACCCAGGGGTGGGATTCAAATTTCTGTGGGTGTGGCCTAATTTGAGGGTGTGGTTTTCTGGTAACTTGATTGGGTGGGTGTGGCTTGCTGGTCATATGACTGGGTGAGTGTGGTTTGGTGACTGGCAAACCAAATACAAGTGGTTCTCACTTAATGGCCGGTTGCTTAGCAAATGTTCTAATTTATGACTGGCCTCCCCAGAACTACTTGACCTTTTTGGAGTTTTGACAGCCGTGCACACACATACACACACACTCCCTTCTAATCCTGCTGGAGCAGGTCATTGGACTAGAATTGGCAAAGCATCTCTGATTAGATTCTAGTAGTGAATAAAATTTAGTCAGAGATGCTTTGCTGATTCTTGTTGATTTGTTTTATTTGTATTTCTTTATTTTATGTTGCTGAATTGCATTGACATGTGTGTCCCTTCTTGTGTACAACCCAGAAGATTTTGTGATTCTTTGCAGCAAAAATTACCGACCTCTGGCTTTGCTCTACTTTTCAAACGTGCCGGCACTGCCACGTTCTAGGTGCCGGCCCTGCAGGTCCACCCCATTGATCCTGCTGCACTGGAGGGACCTGCCCAAGCAAGTCCGAGCGGGGCAGTGCACCAAATCAATGGGGTGAACCTGGGAGAGGGAAAGAGAAAGAGAGAAAAGAGAAAGAAGGAAGAAAAGAAAGAGAAAAGGGAAAGAAAGAAAAAGGTACAAAGAAAGGGGAGGATGGAGGGGAGAGAGGGAGAGAGAGAGAGAGAGACCTGATGCATCAGATTGAAATGAGGCCTAGTTTAGAGGTCCTTTTCCACACTGAAACATCTTTGCAAGCATCTTTGCCTGCACATTGAAACATCTTTGACTTCTATTAATTAAAGGTTTTGTGGACAAAACATGGTCAAGACTATCAGGAAGCTCTCACATTTTGTTGAGGCTTTAAACAGGATCCATTGGACCAGATCTCCACCCTAAAAATTACTTTTCCCGAATGTATTACAGTGTCAATTCTGAAGAAGGCAAAACCAAAATATATTGGTAAGTTACAAGGAGAACACACACACACACACACACACACTCCTAACCCTGCTGGAGCAGGTGATTGGACTAGAATAGATATCTCATTATCTTTCTCCCTCCCTCCTTATTTATTTCTTTTTCTTTCTGTCCCTTCCATCCCCCCTCTTTCTTTGTCCCTTTTTCTTTCTTTCCCTTTTCTCTTTCTCTAATTCCTTCTCTCTTTCTTTCTTTCTTTCTCTTCTCTCTCTTTCCCTCTCTCAGGCTCACCCCATTGACTTTGTGCATCGCTCCGTTCGGACTTGCTTGGGCAGGTGCCTCTGGTGCAAGGAGCTCAATGGGGTGGAAAGTGGCGGCAGTGGGATGTTTGAAAAGGAGAGCAAAGCCACTCTGGCTTTGCTCTCCTTTCCCAACGCTGAGTTCCGGGCGGAGCTCCTTGCACCAGAATGTGCAGGTCATTGGGATGATCCTGCGGGGCCTTGCCTCGAACGTGGCGGCGGGATTTTTTTTCTCACCCCTGAATTGTGCCCTGCCACTCACCTCCAGCGCCCCCCCCACCTCTTAGCGCCTCCCTGCCAGCCCCCTTGCCTCTCAGTACCCCCCTAAGGTGTCCCACCGCCCCCAGGGCGCAGTACTGCCCACTTTGGGAACCACTGGTCTAGATGGAAAGGAACAAGCTGATACTAAACCCAGCAAGATATAGATAATCATTATTTAGGGTTTCTGCCATCTCCACTGCTTATCTTGAAGGGCAGAACAGTCTCTGAAGGAGTAATTCTATAACTCATGGGTCACAGCTACTGCTGCATAGGCAAGTGGATGCCATGTACAAGGAACTGTTTTACCAACCCTGACTGGTACACCAATTGTAGTGATACCTGGAATGTGAGGGCTTTGCAATATCTCACATTCTCACCACCACCTGTTGGGACTATTGCAGTGACCTATATATGGAACTGCTGTTAAAGCTCACTCATTAATTTGCAGCATCTTAACTGCTTTTAGAAGGTTTGAAAATAGTAAACAATTCAAATATGAAGCCTGCAGTTGGAGTCCTGCATTAGCAATTAAAACCAATGAAGCCTTATATGGCTTAGCAGTGAGATGCCTTCAGGATTGCTTCCTCCAGTCAGAGTCAACATATATGATACAACACATTGGAAAAATGCTGATAGTTTTTCTCACTACTGAATTTAGAGGAGGCAAGGCTTGTAGGAGATATTCATTTATTATAATCCATGTGCTATTGAACAGTGTTTCATTGGAAGTTACATTTGACCTGATTCTGTTGACCTTACAGAAACAGATTAAAATTGAGTTCTTCTGGAGAACTTTATACTTTTGATTAAGATAGTGCAGAAGACTTATTTATATATTGCTCTGGTATTAAGCTATTTATGAGTTTTCTGTTGCATTCTATAGTTGTATTATTTATACTATAGCTATTTTTTGTAAACTAAAGAATTATATAGTTTAAAATTAGTAAATAAGTAATCTTTTGGTTTTCATTACAGCTCATAATGAAAGGATTCATGCTATATTTAAATTTTATGTATTACTAAGTATTTAGCACCTTAGCTTCACAGTTGTATTTTGGCACATATTTTGAGTATGTATTAATTGCTAATATCTGATTTAGCATTACATTAATAGCTGCTATTTTTATTTAGCAATTTTTAGACTAAATGTTATATTCTTCACATAAATGGATTGTAGGTTGTGTCTCCATAAACTCATACCTATTAATTGATTATGCTGAGTGTAAGATATAGGTAACCATAGGTTCTAAAGCATAGATCAGTATGTATTGATATTGTTTCTTTGGTTTTAGTTTTGTATGATTGAAATATCTGCTTTAGGCAAAATAGTTACATGCCTCCTTTTCCTGTCTGTCCAGTCCTGTCAAATTGGAAAAGTAAGTTAGTATTTTTAATATTCCTACTGATATTAGTAGAAAATATTCAGGGTAATTCTGTCAATTTAAGCTAATTTGGAGTCAGAAACAAACCCTAAAGTCATTTATACTAATAGTTTGATTTACTTAAATATCCCAAAATATGCTTGCTTTGAAAATAAACTCTTTGAGGTTTAGCTGTTACTGAAGTCTTAATGATGATAGTGAGACACTGTTATTGATTTAATTTTTAAAGCAGAAAGAGTTCTCATTCTTTCATCTAGAACAAAATTTTGTTAATCTGTTGTAAATACATATACAAATATGGAAAGGTTTAAGTATGTTATTAAGTTTTTAATGCGTGTTCTAGCTTTAGGCTAGGTTCACAAGGTTAGAATAGAATAGAATAGAATAGAATAGAATAGAATAGAATAGAATAGAATAGAATAGAATAGAATAGAATAGAATAGAATAGAATAGAATAACAGAATTTGGAGGGACCTTGGAGGTATTCTAGTCCAACCCCCTGCCTGACCAGAAAACCCTACACCTCTTCAGACAAATGGTTATCCAACATCTTTTTAAAAACTTCCAGAGTTGGAGCATTCACAACTTCTGGAGGCAAGTTGATCAACTAATTAATTGTTCTGTCAGGAAAGTTCTTCTTAGTTCTAAATTGCTTCTCTCCTTGATTAGTTTCCACACATTGCTTCTTATCCTGCCCTCATATGCTTTGGAGAATAGCTTGACTCCATCTTCTTTGTGGCAGCGCCTGAAATATTGGAACACTGTTATTATGTCTCCCCTAATCCTTCTTTTCATTAAACTAGACATACCCAGTTCCTGCAACTGTTCTTCATAGGTTTTAGCCTCCAGTCCCTTAATAATCTTTGTTGCTCTTCTCTGCACTCTTTCTAGAGTCTCAACATCTTTTTTACATCATGGCAACCAAGACTGAATGCAGTATTCCAAGTGTGGCCTTACCAAGGCATTATAAAGTGGCATTAACACTTCACCTGATCTTGATTCTATCCTTCTGTTTATGCAGCCTAGAACTATGTTGACTTTTTTGGCGGCTGCTGCACACTACTGGCTCATATTTAAATGGTTGTCCACTAGGACTCCGAGATCCCTCTCAGAGTTACTACTATCGAGCAAGGTATCCCATATATTGTACCTGTACATTTGATTTTTCTTGCCTAAATGTAGAACCTTATTTTTTTTACCATTGAATTTCATTTTGTTAGATAGCGCCCAATGTTCAAGTCTGTCAAGACCCTTCTGTATCTTAAGTCTATCTGCTGGAGTGTTGGCTATTCCTTCCAACTTGGTGTTGTCTGCAAATCTGATGAGTTCCCCATCTATCCCCTTGTCCAAGTCATTGATGAAGATGCTGAAGAGTACTGGACCTAAAACAGTACCTTAGGGTACTCCACTGCATACTTCCCTCCATGTAGATGCAGTTCCATTGAGGACTACACGTTGAATGCGGTTGTTCAGCCAGTTACGAATCCATCTGATGGTGATCCATCTGTCTAGCCCACATTTTTCTACTTTAGTAGTAAGTTATGGTCTTCTTTATCAAATGCCTTACTGAAGTCCAGGTAAATTATATTGACAGCATTCCTCTGGTCAACTAATTTTGTCACTTTGTCAAATAATGCAATAAGATTAGTCTGGCATGATCTGTTTTTAACAAACCCATGTTGGCTTTTGGTTATTACTTCGTTTGCTTCTAGGTGTTTGCTGATTTGTTGCTTATCTTTTCCAGAATCTTCCTTGGTATTGAGGTCAGGCTGATAGGTCTGTAGTTTCCTGGATCTATTTTTTTCCTTTTTTGAAGATGAGAACTACATCAATTCTTTTCCAGTCCTCTGGCAGTTCTCCGGTGCTCCAAGATCTTTGAAAGATATAGTTCAGTGGTTCTGAGATCTTGTCTGCCAGTTCCTTCAGAACCTTGGGGTTTAATCCATCCAGTCCTGGTGATATGAACTCGTATAGGGTAGACAGGTGTTCACTTACCATTTCTTCCCTTATATATAAACTTAGTTATCTACAATAATGTCAACAGGTAGACTAGGTACCCACACACTTAAAAAATTCACTGAGCAATAAGAAAAATGATCCATTAAAACATTGGAAGAATAAAAGCAGTTTTTGTGACTTTTCTGGAAAATCGTTTTAGTTGCAAAAAAATTATTCTGGTTAATGGTATTTGAGATTTTAAATATGGCAAAACATACAAAAATAATTGTTACAGTATATTAAAATAATTGGACCACAGAACAGGAAACAATCAACTGTAATGGCCCTGGAAAGCAAACAACAAAAGCAAGAGTGCTTGCTAAACACAATACACAAATGCTTGTACATGTACTAGGAAATATTATAAGCTAAGTAAGGCAAAGCAGCATAATGCAACCTTTTTATTTTTATTTATTTATTAAATGTATCTACTATTCCCATGTTTTTGCAAATTGTATTAAAATATATAGGCTGGTATGTAATTTACTTTAGAGAATGGTTATGGTTATAAAAGGAGGATGAGCATCTCTCAATTATGTTGCATTAAAGATAATGAGGATTGTTCCTTCCTGGAGAAGGAAGTATTTCATATAACTATATTATAAATATGTGCATGATATAAAATATCCTGTCAAAGAATACAACCTTTTAAAAATACTGAACCCAGTAGAAGGCATTTTTGAACGTAGCTATTGATTTAAGATTTTTATAATACTTAAAAAATTTCAGTTCCATTTTATCTAACTTCCTAGCCATCACCAGTTTGATTATTTTACAATCTGATAAGTAGCTCATAATGGTTCCTAGTAATTCTTCAGATAAAATAATGGTAGCTTGAAGATTTTTTCTAAATTTTAAATTTTGGTTTGTTCTTTTCCTGTTTTTTAGTTCTGTTTCAGGTTTTTAAAGTCATTTATTAACTGTCTTAATATTTCATTGTTCGATTGATTTTATTTTTTGCATATGTTTGTACAGAATGCCCTTGCATTAAACCTTGGATAAAGAAAAATCAGTTCCTTCCCCCCACACCCTTGTTTTCTGCCTCCCAGTTTGCCTGCTCTGGCATTTCTCACTATACAATGAAAGGTCATTGCCATTTTGAAATTTTGTCTTTTTTGTGTGTATTTAGATTTCTTCTAGTTTCATTTTTGTTGGCTTCTATTGTCTCCTTCAGGATTTTGTTTACACAAGTTTAAATAAATGAAATAATATTAACAATCGGGTAGGAAGAGAGGTGAGCTTGGTGATGAACTTTTTTTCAAGGAAATCATGTTATACATATCTTTGTTTAAGTTATTTTTTGTTTATTGTTTTATACTTTTAATTTTAGACTTCTCTAGACACTTGTTTGATTACCCATTTAATACTGATTTGTACTCATATATCTATAATGTTAGCATTTATTGCCTGCCAAGCTAGTTTATAATCTGTGATTTATATGAGCACTTTAAATTTTAATTCTTCATGCATTGAGGTGAAGGGTACAGAATTGGAATGAATGATATGTGAAATACACTTAAGGTATTTAAAATATTTAGATATAAAATTGATATTGTACATGAATCTCATATTACACAATGATGAAGCATCTTTTTTGTATGAAATTGGTTGGTTGAATATTTCAGTTAGTGGCAATAGCAAAGTCATAGAGTTATGATTTAAGTAAAGTGCTAATATAATAGTGATGGCAAGAATATATTGATCCTTGTGGGTACTTTATTATTACTTTGAGGATATTTTATTTCTGAATATCTGGAAATATATTGAAAAATTTAGAAAATATTGATTTAGATGTTAATAATTAATAGTTAATAAATGAATTTAAAATGTGGCAAATTTAATGATATTAAAATGAATATTGTACCTCATTTGATTTCTCTTTTGAGAAGTATCTCAGTATTAATTAGAAATAAATGTTGTTGTTTTCAGAGTAGAAAGTTATATAGAGTATACTATATATTTGGGGAAATTGATCACCAAGGATTTCATTAAACTAAGATTGCTCCCAGATTATCGTGATCTTTAATGTACCAGACTTGCAAAAATATCACAAAAGTTATTTTGATCATCCATAAGTTTGTTAACTGAAAATTCAGTAGAAAATCATGCTCTATTGGCCTTACTGAAAAGTTGTTATTTATTCACATTATCGTCATAGAAAGTTTTTCTATCAATGTAGCAATGGCACTTAGACTTATATACTGCTTCATAGTGCTTTACAGTACACTCTAAACAGTACCCAAAGTCAGCATATTGCCCCAAACAATCTGGTTCTCATCTTAGTGACCTCAGAAGGATGAGGCAACCTTGAGCTGTCAGGATCGAACTCCTGGCAGTGAGCAAAGTCGGCCTGCAACACTGCATTTTAGCCACTGCGCTACCATGGCTCTATATAGTAGAAATGGTAGAAAGATACAGCAGAAAAGCTATTTATTTCAGGAGTGTATGCCATAAGAAATCTTTGGGGTTTATTGAGATGTAAATAGGTTTTTATTGAGACTTATGAATATTTAACTGTTTGGGGTTTAATTCTTGAACAGTAGAATATCAATACTGGAAGAAGCCAGCCTAGCTAATGGACAGTACAGATACTTATGATATAAGGCAGGGGTCCCCAACCACCAGGCTGTGGACCGGTACCGGTCCGTGGATCATTTGGTACCGGTCCGCAAAGAAAATAAAAATAAAATAAAAATGACGGCTTTCTTCTCCTTCGGTGAATGCTGCTGGGATCAGGGATCAAGGACACAAATGAAAGAAGGGGAGGGAGGAAGCAACCAAAGCCTGTCCTGCTCTCCAGCTCAGCGGCTTCGGTTTCCTCCCGCCTCGTTCCTCTCTCAGTCGCTCTCTCGCTCCTCCATCAGCCCAGGAAGAAACTGCTTCAAAGAAGCCAGCAGGGTGGCTTTTCCTGTCGGCGCAGCTCCTCCGAAGTGCCCGTTCACCCCCACCCCGCCGCCCGCAGTTCAATCCAGTGCTCCGTTCTGCCTGCCTGCCTGCCTGCCTGCCTTCGTTTCTGGTTGTTTCGGAGTAGCTTTGGCTGAGAATAATAACTATTCGCCTCTTTTACTCAGCTGAAGCTGCTCCGAAACAACCAGAAATGAAGGCAGGCAGGCAGGCAGAACGGAGCACTGGATTGAACCGCGGGTGGCAGGTGGGGGTGAACGGGCGCTTCGGAGGAGCTGCACCGACAGGAAAAGCCACCCTGCCGGCTTCTTTGAAGCAGTTTCTTCCTGGGCTGGTGGAGAAGCGAGAGAGAGACTGAGAGAGGAACGAGGCAGACACCTGAGGGATAAGGCTGAGGGAGGGAGGGAGACACCTGAGGGATGAGGCTGAGGGAGGCAGGGCTGAGAGGCGGGGCTTCTCAGCCATCCTGCAGGGACTTGTCCTGAGCCTCCCTGAACTTGGTGGTTTGCTGGCAGACGTTTTATTACCCGACTAGGTAACAACATCAGATGTTATCTAGTCTGGTAATGAAACATCTGCAAGCAAACCACCAAACTCAGACTCCTCCCCTCATTGAAAAAGTGTCTTCCCCCGCTGGTCCTTGAAAAAGTGTTTCTGCGTGAAACTGGTCCCTGGTACAAAAAAGTTTGGGGACCACTGATATAAGGGATATAACAGTGGACAATATAAAAGGACACATAAAAAAAGCTTGATAAAATTACAGAACTTTACAATAAATAAATAAATAATGAGAAATATCAATTTCACTGTTAGCTTTTGGTCTAAATGTTTTTTTATGTTGGAGATAATTAAAGTGAAAGCAAGTGTAATTACATTTATAAATCTAGTCTACCCAAATATCATGGGTAGATTAAAAGTAGCAAGAATTACTTAGAAGGCTGTACCATTCAAATAAACAAACATACAAATAGCTAAAAGACTAAATTTAATCTTAAAAATTAGAGAGGGACATAGTTTAAAATACTCATTCAGAATTAATACTACTTGCTAGGATTCATATGTAAACTAACATATATGATTCAGAAAGACCTTTTTTTAAGAAGCAGGATAAATTATATATAAAATTTTATTTGTATGTATGTGTGTATGTATGTATGTATGTATGTATGTATGGTATTCAGCTTTGTTCGGGTATTTTCCCACGTCACTATAGTTGTGCTTTTAAAGTTGTGGCAACGTTTCAGCATAATCTCATCTGCCATCATCAGGTTTGTGTATTGTGTTCATCTGTGAGTCAGACTTTCACAGACTCACAGATGAACACAATATACAAGCCTGATGGTGGCAGATGAGATTTTGCCGAAACGTTCCTACAATTGAAGTTGATGCTATGACCTGTTGCTTTCATGTTGGACAGGTCATAGCATCGACTTCAATGGCACCAAAACCCTAGCCACTATAGAAAACCCCAGCCACAGAATTATCAGAGAAGCCATAGAGATTTTAAAAAGACCTGAAAGCATCAATAGAAGAGATGATTCCACCAGACTGTCAATTATTTGGAAACCTGCACTCACAAACAAAAAAATCTCCACACCACAAGCCAGGCAAACACCAGGGCACCAACAGATTCCCCCTGATATCTCCAGCTCAAACACACCCCAACCAGGCACCCAGATGAAACCTAGCTTTCTAATAAATGATAGCCGTCCATTTACTCAGAGCCAAGCCGCACTAAAAGCCTCCAATACAGGAACACAATGTTGCCAGCCAATCAAGGCAAAAAAAGCCACAAAACAGACAAAAGATATTAGAAATACCAATCAAGCAGAACACAGTAAACTCCAAGGCCAATAAACACAGACCAAGACTCCCAACCAATCAGGATGAAGAAAAAACCATTCTGGCACAGCAGTAGGCTTGCCCCAAATTTAAAACTGAAACGGCTGTGAAAGTTTGACCCACAGACGAACATAATACACAAGCCTGATGATGGCAGATGAGATTCTACCGAAACGTTGCCACAACTTTAAAAGCACAACTATAATGACGTGGGAAAATACCCGAACAAAGCTGAATACTATACATATAAAATACCTGCGAAAACTTAAGAATATATATATATATATATATATATATATATATATATATATATATATATATGTATATGTATAAGTGTGTATGTGTGTATGTGTGCATACATATATACATATATATATATATATGTGTGTCTGTGTGTGTTTGTGTGTGTATGTGTATATGTATATACATATACATACATACACATACATATATACATAAGTACACAAGATAAATTAGATATAACATTTTAGACAGACTGACAGACAAGACAAAATAGTCCCAATTAGTGAGAAGAATTATGGAACAAATGTGTAAAAATTTTACTCCAAATGTTGTATAGAAGACATACAAGTCTATTAATTACCAAGAAAAAAGAGAAATCATGCAGCAATAAATGAATACCGCGAAACAGAAAGAACATTTTACTAAATTTGATGGATATGTAAAAACAAAGGAAAGGAAAGCAAACCCCAAAGCATTGTAAATATATAAAGATTTAGATAATCTTAAAGATTAAATTTGAAATGGAAGAAGCTGAATTTGACTGCATGATTCATTTAACAACTGCAGTGATTCACTTAATAGCCATGGGAAAAAAGATTGTAAAATCAGATGGAACTCAGTTAACAGCCATCCTGCTTAGCAATGGAAATTCTGATCTCAATAGTGGTTATAAATTGAGGATTACTGGTATAAAAATTTTTATGATAATTTCATAAAATAAAACATTTTATAAAATTTGCCAAATTTCAATTTCACAGCACTCATTAGTTCTAGATTTTGGACACATTAGCCAGTTTGTGGCTAATATGAAGTACCTTGGTTCAAAAATTGTTGCTTGTGCTACACTGTTTTGCCCATTAAAGCTTGCAAACAGACAAACTTATAAGTTTTAATGGTATATAAAGGGGTGTGTGTGTGTATAATCATAGATAGATAGATAGATAGATAGATAGATAGATAGATAGATAGATAGATAGATAGATAGAATCATAAAAACAACTCATTCTACTTTGGTTTATCTTTTATTAAAGTTATAATGAATGTTAGTTGTATAACTTACAAAAATTTCTTTGTCCAATTATTAATAGTATCTGTTCTATAACTGTATTTTTAATAAATAAATAAATGAGTAGAAAATATTTAACTCTTTGGAAGAAGTCTATGCTAAGAAATAGATAGTAAAATGTTTTATTGAAAAGAATGTACAGAAGTTGGGATAGTATTTTAAATCAGTTATCATGCAACAATTACTCTAAAGGCTTTTCTTAGCTTCAAATTGAATTGGATTGCTTAGCTCACAACAGTAGCAATATTTTCAACTTAAGTAGAGTTTGATGGCATAATATATTCCAGATGCCTGGGCTGTTTCAAAGTTACCTGAGATGCTTTCTTGTCTGATGGAATCACTAATGTAAATTAAACCAAGAACATATCTTTTCCAATTATATATGAACATTTTAAAAATAGTATTGGGATTTTTCAATCATGGACAGAAGAATTGGAAACCCATATGACATCAATAGGTGCAAGTCTTTAAAAATGCTAAATTGCTGTTAACGGGTTTAAGACTAAAATTGCATTTCATGTCTATTGCACTCTTCCTCTACCCCAAATGTATTGGATATCAGGTTTATTTTTTGGAGATGTAAACAATTTGAAAGATTGATTGCCCATTTGATCTGATTTTAAGAACTACTAATATTAGTATTTTGATGTACATAAATAGAGCCATATGTCATCCAGGAATGACATTTGAAAATGAATATCATATTTGCTTTTGAAAAAGCAGTATATTCAACTAATCAGAAAATGAAGCAATGTAATTTTTTTTGGCATAAATTTCATGGTATTTGCAATAATAGGGTAGATTTTTTAGGTTAATTTTGATGCTTTCAAATGGGTTCAAAAATGTGTCAGAAATGTCTATTCACAAATACGTTTGTAACATTTCTTTCATTTTCTGACATTTAAATCTATAGTTTCAAAGTAAAATTTTCTATACGTTCAACTTTGTAGCAGTTAGAAAAATCACCAAAGTCGTATACCTTTTCTCAAAAGAAATATTTTACCAATAAGTTCAGCTTCTATGTTTGACATACATTTAAAAAAATTAGCTCCTTTTGAAATGGAGATATCCTTTTGAAACACATGAAAGCTAGATCATCTTCCTTTTAAATTTTAATTTCACTAGTCTGGCTGACATCACGGCTCTGTCGGACATGAGGAGCGGGTCTCTGCACTCCCAAGCTGAGTTCTCCCTGCTGGAGGGCCTCCAAAGGATCTAAAGCCACCCCATAGGGGTGGTGAAGAAAGGAGGAGCGCCCTGCAGTTCGCAGAGAGCAGCAACTCCTGCTGGACTCAGGGTTTCTTCCCTCAACAAGAAGAAGCAGCCGTGATAGCTACCACAAAGTTGTGACAGCTGAGGCAACAAAGAACTGTGCAGGGTGGTGCAGATGAACAGTGATTGGAGCTAGGTGAGAAGATTCCTTTTTATTTGGACCCCAACTTTAAAGAAAAAAAGAAAGAAGAAAATTCAGAAAAAGAGAACTATTTTTTAAAGCGGCTAACAACCACAGAGAGAAAAATCCTAGACCCGAAAGAGGAACTAAGGGGAGAGGAGCTAAAGATCTTTTAAAACATAGAAAATTGGACTCTTAAATTGGGTAGGCGTTGTTTTGGAAAGGCATTATAAAATGCTGGACTATCCACTTGAATAAATATTCATCTGGAGGGCTGTGGACATTGACTGTTTTATAACTAGTGACTTTATGATTATTGGAGACTCTATTATGAAAGACCTTTAAGTAAAGCAAAGTGATTTTTGGTTTGCGGAAGCTTCCTGGACTATTTAAGTGGAATTGATTAATAATGCTGAGATGTAAAAAATTACAATTATTGAACTTTCTGAAGATTAAGATTGGACTGGAATATATTGTTTTTGGACTTGAGCAAGAGCAGGACTTATTAAATGAAGACAAGATGCTCCATCAGGGGGAAAGGAATGAGATTTCAAGAGAAATGGTGTTGATGTTCCAAAGCATTAGGGGTACTATGGAAAAGTATCACAGAGAGATAAAGTACCTAATGCAAGGCATATATGAGAAAATTGAAAATATGTTACAACTGATGATGAATGAAAATCAAAGAATACAGGAAAGAGAGGAGATAGCAAATAGAATGGAAGAAAAGGCTGAACAGACAAACCAAAAAATAAAGCAGGAAGATGGGAAAGAGAAGACGTTAAAGGCAATAATGGATGATGAAATAAACCAAGGGAAAACATTTTTAGAGATTTATAAAGGGAATCTGATAACCTGGAATATATTTTTGAAAGAGAGATAGGGGTTTGGGTGGGTACTCTGAAGACCTGACAACTTAGGAGGATAGAGATGAGAGAAATATTCAGTCTCAACGGTGAAGATACAGATACTGATAGCAATAAAGATCTAAGAGACGAATAGAGGAGGCAAGCCAAAAAAACGAATAAGAATTGAAGTATTAAAACGGACGAGAGATAATGGATAGAAATACACATACACACACTTTCTAATATAATGATGGCCTGATAAGAAATTTGAATAGAGGTAGAAATAAAAATACACACCTTTATTTGAAGCAATAGTTAGATGGAAAGATTGGAGGTTGAAGACAGTTTTTTAAGGTATGTTTAAATAATAGAAAGACTGGTTCTTGAATGGCGTATTGTGACTTTGGACAATCAAATAATGAAGAGCTGTGCCTTATATAAACGTGTATTAATATTAGGATTAGCAAAGGTAACCAGACTAGAAGTTAGAATAGAGAGATAGAAAATAAGAAATAGGGGGAATACTAGCAGGTATAATCTTTATACAGTAGAATATAAGTAATATTTTGATGGAAAAGATTAGAGGTTGAACAATGGTATCATGTATGCATATAACATCATTGGCATTAACACGAAATATAATAATAGAAAACTACTTAAAAAAACCATGTATATTAATACTGGGATTATATAAATTTGATTAATATAACAACCATTATGAATATCATTATTAATGTTTGTATCAAAATGAATTATACCCAGGGGCCACACTGTTTATGTAGTGATATTGATGTTGATTTAAAAATAAAAATCTAATGAAACTTGGAGGGGCATTAATTTCACTAGAAAACATTACCTTAGGCAGAAAATCACAACTTTCTATTTTATTTGGACAATCCTTAGGAGAAACACTTCGTAAATTTAGGTCATTGCACTGCCCTCATTTTGAAAATTAATAAGCAATGCTGTTAATTCTTTAGTTGTCATGAGCCACTTGAAATTTTGAAACTGCAAGGATCCTTATCACTATCTAATGCACAGATGTTGCAATGCCAGGACTCCTCTTCACTTGTTTATTGAAGGGGAATATGTTGTCTTTTCTGCTCCCAGTCAGCTTCTAGATGTAGAGTATCCATCTTGGAGGGAGAGCCACGGGGCAGTGCTAGATTGCCCACCTGCTAGCACTCTATCTATCCTCCAAGTGCAAAAGCTGATATGATTCCTTCTGGGCAAGGATACCAACTGTTCATCTCTGGGTTATGAAAGAATCACCTTTCTACAATGGTAAGTGAGAACAATGGTAGTATTTCTACTGGGAAAAAATATTACTAATAAGGTAATCTTTTTAATCACTAATATCTGCAGAAGGAAAGGAAGTCCACTCATTCAGCCTCCCAGGAATAAAACAGAAGTATGTTTTAATTCTATTAATACAGTGAAGACTAGAAAAGGAACTTCTGCTGACCTACAACAACAAAAAAGACCTTTTATCCAATTTCACTTAAATAAATATGTCATTTTACAGATAATTGGTTATTTGAAGAAAAAAAAGTAGAAATCTATAGTTTTCAGATTTGGAAGCTTCTGCTATTGAAATGAGAAGTGTGATAAATTTACTTGTTATGAAAGCAAGCAAAACATAATCCTTGCAGTATTTTTCATGTTGCTTTAGTTGGAAAGATTTGAGATTCTCTTAGCATACACTCTGGCTAAACACTATATTTACATCATGTTTTGCAAGCACATTGAACTTAGAAGTTTTCATCAAAATGAGGAAGTCAATATCCAGGTTAAAAAAAGAACAGAATAATTGAGGATCCTGTTAAAACAGAATTGTATCTATTGCATTTGCTTCGCCTGGTTGCCAAAATTTCTACATGAAGGCATTGAAATCAGGATTAAAAAAAATACTTTGTCCATATAACAAACCTCTGAAATCAACAAACACATTACTATATACTGTATGGTTAAATATGCTATGGTTTTAATCACTGAACACAATAAAATTAAAGTTCTTCCTGATACTTATTTCATATGTAAAATTTTACTAGTTACCATAAAATTCTATTTCCAATGGTCTTGTGCTTTCTCACTATTTTTGCTGGCATTTTTTGGCAAAAAAACAAAAACAAAAAACCCTTGTAAAACCTTTCCCCTGATTTAGAGTTTTTCTTGGCTCATGACATTGATGGATCCTTGCCAAAGATTGGGCTCTTCTAACGTACTGAAAGAAAGAGTGCTCGGTTTTCGAGACAAAGTTCTACAGAATGCAGTCAATACAGATTAAATATGGAAATAAAAGCTATTGGCAAGCACTAAATTTTGGTGTTTTCAGAAGCAATTACTTAGAACTCTTCAAACTGCATCGGTAATAACAGCTTTTAAATATATCTATTTGAAAGTTTGATAAATATGTATTTTATATTTGTGTTAGACTGTAGTGCCAATATAGATTTGCATGTTTTGATATGAAATGTAATTTTTACCAAGACTGAAGATATTTTTCACAGAATCTATGTAGTACTTTATAGAAATGCAACTGTACCCAAATATAACTATAATTTTATTACCTCATTTATAAGTTCCATTTATATGTTCCATTCAGAGCTATATGAATAATTAAGGATTTTGGAATTTCAGTAAATTTCATCCTCAGCTACATCCTCACTGGATAACTTAGACCAATTACAATTTCCCTTTTCAGAAAAAAATAAGGGTAGCATTGTGAACTCCCAGAAGAAAAATGGAACATAAATTTAATAAATAACATTTACTATATAAACTATTAAAGTAGTATAAAAGGTTACCACTTTCCTATTTTATCATTTTAAGAAATACAGAAGAAAGTAATAACTAGTCCATTTTAAGGGAATTGAATATTTAAACTTTGTTCTTCAAAATTATGGTTTAGCACAGTCATTGTGATATGCCAGTATACTGACCATTAAGTCATTGTTGCCACCTGCATTGCTGATATTTTTTTTCTTTCAACCTGAACTTGTCATTTACAATTATTATATAGTTTGTTACAGTATTATATTCAGAATACAATTATAATCAAGTTATTTTCTATTAAAAATGCCATGACTTATTAAGAACTAGGGAAAAAAGCAAATATGAAATGTTATAATTCTATTTAAATCAGCTACATCAAGGCAGTTTTCATTTTGCTTAGCATAGTTAGAAATATATGCATCTAGCACAAGAAAGTATCTGATGATAAAATTCTCGTCCCTTACTAACTTGAAAATCTTAAAATACATACCTTGGGGAAAACTGTATTTTGGCTCTGAAAACAGCATATTAGTATCCTTACTATAATCTAAAATAAACAAAAAAAAAATAGACAAAAGTTATAACTGTGAAAAACTATTTGGCAGAAGAGGAGAGCTTATTTCCTGTTACAACAAACTGCTGTATTTCTTGTTAGCAATAGCACTTAGAGTTATATACCGCTTCACAGTGCTTTACAGCCCTCTCTAAGCTGTTTACAGAATCAGCATATTGCCCCCAACAAATTAGACAAATAATATTTTTTAAAGTTTTGTATAGCCGCCTGTGGTGGATCAATGGAACATGTATACCTGCTGCATAAAGGGAAGGGACTTTATAAACATATGTAAATTCAAACTTACCTTTCTTTCAAGAAGAGATTGGACTGTCATTTGTCAGAAATGGTGTAGGGTCTCCAGCTTGGGCGGGGGTGGTGGTGGACTAGATGATCTAAAGATCCCTTCCAACTTTGATTATCTGTTATCTGATATATTAGACCATTATAAATCATCAAGTATCAGAAGGTCTAATTTAATCCAAAAGTAATGACCCACTTAGAATTTTTTAGGTAACCTCAGCCTAATCAGTCCTGACAATGACCTCTTCAGTTAATGATTCTTTTATATGAGATTTGGGTTCTCTTTTAGAAGGTACTGAGAATTCAAGATTAAGGTAACATGATACCCTTGAAGTGCACTAGCACTCATCAGATTACTTACTAGCAGATAATAATTTATATAGATTAGTAGAAAGGTACATAAGAACAGTGCTTTTTTGTATGTGTAATGTTAAATTTCTTACATCAAAATTGTCAAATTACAGGTTCTTCATCATCATACTATAATTCCCTCCCTTCCTTCCTTCCCACATATAACAGAAGTCTTGAAGGAATTCATGTCCAAATTTGTTTCAATCCATTTTATAGTATTTCCAAAGGCCATATGATTACAAATTATCTGCAATTAATCAGGCACAAAACGTCAGTTCTTATTTTTATCTTCCGATTCATATGCAGAAGTGGGAAAAACATGGATGTGTTCTGACTGAACTATGAAATGAACTTATATTTACTCAGTGGGTAGCCATAAGGACAGGACATATTTTGGCTTCCAGAGTTCCTAAATAATTATTTTACTTGCATCTGCCTTTATATAAGAAAGATTCTCCTGAATTTGTGAATCTGAAAAATCTGGCCTAATTTTCTGAACTGTATTTCACATTGCTCATTTGACTTATTTTCTTTTTTTCTCTAGTCTATTTTGTGCCACAGATTGGGTTGCAATGTATTTTATCAATTTTAGCAATCTTTGACCATGTTCTAACAAGCAACTTGATTGAAAGAAGATTGTGCTCTAATACATTATGTAAATAAAGGAAGTCAATGAGTAGGACATGAAAATTCTTACCCAGTCCAGTAGTATTTTCTTTTAAATAATCATTTCATTTCTGTGGATTACTAGATTAAATAAAAAGTTGAATACATTTATTTTGTTACTTTTTGTATCTGCAATTGTAACACAAACGTACATATGTTTTAGCATTAACTTTTAGTCTTGGTCATTACATTGTTCTAAGGTCAAAAGTAGGCATGTGGGAATGCCACATTATATGACACTAACTGATGTGAATTCTAAAGTTAACCTGACTTTAATCAAGTAGTTCTCATATATGCTATATCTAACTACACAGTTTCATTGATCATAAAGAAAAAGAATGTTTAAAATCAACAGTAGCATCGTGTTTATTTGTGTAACTACAGATTTGTACAATGGCTCATTTCTACTACCATGGGAGTTTCAGGGGTTTCAAAAGAACATTAAGTGTGCATCTGCACAGTCTGTCAGAGTACATAGTTACATAGGAAAATGGATGTAGCTACACAATGGGAGAAAGATGCAGGAGAATCCACACATTTCTAATCCGGCTTTGGAGCATAAATTTGTGCGCTTATAATACCATACATTATCTTGGGTTTTTGTCTGATTTTGTTGTTGTGGTGGACTGGCAATTGAAAAAATGACGGGAGACGCAGAGAAGACGTCTGAGCAACTGCCAGCCCCGAGAGCCCCCGGGTAGCAGTATTTATTAAGAAAATGCAAGTACAAAATCAAAACAATGACTTCAACATTAGCTCAGCAACATTATCTAGCTAGGCCTTGGTGAAGGTGATAAATTTCCCGTGAGAAAGCAGGGCACCAAAGGTCTCATGGGAATGGAACTCCCACACAGATTCCTGTCCTCTGAGCTTTGCAGATAACAGGATCAAACTCTCATCATAAAGACACTACTGCCCTCATGAGGAGCGTTTGTGATACCCCCAGATCTTACAAAGCTGTACAAGAACTTGCAGAATATGATGGATATATTACCACATTCCCTCCTTTTTTATTTATTCAAAGATAGGGGGTGTTTCAGTGGCAAAATACACAGTTCCTCGCAAACTTGGTTTCGTACACTTAAGGCTGAGGCACACATTTGAAATAGATTAGGAATACATTGAATACAGCAACATAACATAATAAGTGTAATAACAATTATTACAACTAATTGAAGCAATAAATGTAACCATGAGCTGTCAGGAAGCCAATCCCATAGCAAAGCCCAAAGTGACTTATTGAAGCCATCTTTTCCTGCTTCGTGTTCAGCTATGCGGTCTTCCATATCATGAACAGTTCTTGTAATGTTAGGCTCATAATTATGTATAAAAAAACACAACAATGTAAATGAATTAAAGCACAAACTCCTAACATTATATCTAAAGCATAAAGTAACTTGGCGAATTTCAGACACTTCTTCATTTAACATCTTAATATTCTCAACAGTATCATAAAACATAACAACAGTAAAATTATTTAAAATATGAATATCTCTATAGTTCATAGCTATTCCAAAAGGTGGGTACATGCATACAAAGCTAACAATTAGTTACATTTAAACTCTTTGCTGCAATCCGAACGTCCTTGATGTAGGAATTTTCCTTCCATAAATTATCACCAAGGTCTCTAGTTTTTGAGATAATGGCAGCTCTCCGCCTCCGTATTAGAGTCCGTGGAGGCATAAGACGAATGGAAAAAGAAGTTGTGTAAAGTAACTTAGGCAACTCCAATTGACACCAATATTGTCCATAGTCTGAAACAGAAACATTTAAAAGAATCAGAGTTGTAGCACAGGCTGAAGATATAATATCCTTATCAGGTCCCGAGTAAAGAATGTCTTGACCCTTATGCCAGGACCAATATGCTGGAAAAATCAAAAGATGCCGCTGTTTGCAGATTAATTTAGTCCGATTCCCCAAAGGAACCTGCTGCATACAAGTTGATAACCTCAGATAAGCAGTCATCTTTTCCCAGCTTTCACAGCGCCACGCCTGGACTGCCGGCATCAAGAGAATCAGGAACCACGGAAACACCATCCTGAGAATCAGGAACATCAGGAACGGAATCAGGAACCACAGAAACGCCATCCTGAGAATCAGGAACATCCTCACTGGCACCTGCGAAGGCGCTGTGAATGATCAGGCCGGATACATCGACCAGGAACCCAACGAATTTGACCAAGATGTTCTACTGCTGCATAACCACGTCCCCACGTAATCAGCTCAGCGGGAACCCATGCCGGATCCGGAAGGAATCGCACCAACACTCGAGGCCTCACTGCATCTGTAGAAGGGGAAGAAAATGCCTGCTGGCCGCGCAGGGGGTTACCAGACAAATTTAAAAATTTAAAGTATACAAAGCAAGATTTAAATGATCTTGAATTGCCGGAAGCCCCAGGAGCTTCCTCCTTTTTATTTAATTTAGCTAACATGTTCTTGAGCGTGCCATTATAACGCTCCACAATAGCTTGTCCTGTGGAATTGTATGGAATTCCAAATTTATGTTCCACGGACCACTGTTTGCAAAACTGATCAAAGACTGTGCTCCGATAAGCCGCACCATTGTCTGTTTTTAAAGTTTGAGGCGTACCAGCGACTGAAAATGTCTTAATGCAATGATTGATGACATGTTTAACCGCTTCACCTCTTTGAGGAGTAGCCATTAGAAATCCTGAATAAGTATCCACAGTCACATGTATATACTTCCAAGGTGCAAATGATGGATACTGAGTAACATCCATTTGCCAAATCATTGAGGGTTTCAACCCCTGGGGTTGACTCCCATAGGAATAGCTGTGCCTTGCTTTGAACAAGTTGGACATTGTTGAATTATGGCAGCAGCTTCTGCAGCAGTAAGCTTGAATTGATGTGCCAACGCTTTAGCATTTTGATGAAAATAACTATGGCTGTCCCATGGCTGAACAGTGAGAACTGAAGTTACAGCACTGTCAGCTTTGGCATTGCCTTGTGATAAAATTCCAGGTAAATTACTATGACTACGGATATGAGCAATAAAACACACATTCATACGCTGCTCCAAACATTCTTGCAACAACAAAAGCAAACGTAGAATATTAGGTGATATTCCAGGAGACAAATAAGAACCTGCTACAAAGGGTAACAAATTATATACATACAAAGAATCCACTATTAGATTAAAATCCTGATTTTGAAAATTTTGAAAAGCCAAAACTACAGCAGCAAGTTCTGCCTGCTGGGCAGACTTCTGCTCTGATGTCACTTTTGTATGCCAAATTCCAGATTTATCTTTCCAAACACAAGCACCAAAAACTTTCCCTCCATCAGTAAAGACTGTAGGAGCATCTGATATAGGCTGATTTACAAAAAGATTTGCTAAATTAATTCTAACTGATTTATACAAAGATAACCTAGGATCAGCTGGAGGATGACAAGAAAACTTCCCTGGCCAAGAATCTACCAAAACTTGTAAAAACTCACTATTGCAAATCATTTGTTCCCAGGTGGCTAAAGCAAAAGGAACATAACATGTTACTGGTTCCATCCCAGCAATAGCCTTGCAGCGCTGACGAGCACGATTAAAAATATCAGCAAGTTGTTCTGTGATACAATTTATGGATTTCGATGGTGTATGAGACAAATGAATCCATTCCAGAATCCTTAAAGCTGTTTTTTCTTTTACCTGAACTATCAATGCAGTAACTCTACGTTCTGAGATTAGAATCACTGATAATGGACAATCTGGCAAACATCTATCTGTCCACCTACGACTCAAAGCTTGCTCAATTAATGACAAAATTCCCTTCTGTTCTTTATTCAGGGTTATAATGTCAGATGCTTGCTTAGCACTAGCCAAAGCTTGAAACAAAGGACTTAATTGAAGAGTAGTTAAACCTAAATACGGTCTGATCCAATTTATATGACCCAAAAATTGTTGTAGACCTACCAAAGTTAAAGGATCAGGAAGAACAAATTCCAACTTCAGAGGTGTAATGTGACTCAAGAATAATTTATGACCTAGATAGGCAAAAGGATATTCCTTTTGCAATTTCTCAGGGCTGACTATCAGCCCTTTCTCCTTCAGCATAGCAGTTAAAAGAAGGACAGCAGAATCCATTGCAGCATCAGAAATATTAGCAGCTATCAAAATATCATCCATGTAATGATAAACCTTCCAATCCGGGAATTTATTCCGGAAAGGTTGCAAAACCCAATCTACAAACATTTGACACATGGTAGGACTATTTAACATCCCCTGTGGAAGGACAGTCCATGCATATCGCTTAGCGGGCTGCCCCTGATTTATACTCAAGATAGTAAAAGCAAACAAATCTACATCTTCAGGGTGCAGAGGAATGGAAAAGAAAGCATCTTGCAAATCTAACACTCTTATATTCCATCCATCAGGTATTAAATTAGGATTAGGTGTCCCACACTGCAGTGGGCCCATTGGCTTTAAAATTGAATTTATCCCTCTCAAATCATGAAGAAATCTGAATTTCCCAGATTTCTTCTTGATAACAAAGACTGGAGAATTATAAGGACTAGTGGTAGGCACTATATGTCCCTTTTTCAATTGTTGTTGAACCAATTCATGTAAATGAACTAATTTCTCACTAGTCAAAGGCCATTGATCTATCCACACTGGCTCCTGCTGGAGTAACTGTAATTTTAATAACTCCACAGGTGGGTGTTCAGTCATCATGAATGACAACTGTTGTATCAAACTGTTGCATCAAATCTCTGCCCCACAAGTTAACGTGAAGGCGCAAAACAATCGGTTGGAAATGTGCAATAGCACTTCCCTGCTTTGTTTTGGCAGAAAGAATCCTCCTACTAACCCGTGCGTCTTGAAGTCCTCCGACTCCTCGAACAGACGGTGTAGGATCTGTCGGCCACTCCCTAGGCCACTCACTTTCGCTAATCACCGAAACATCTGCTCCAGTGTCCAGCAATCCAATAAACTGTCTGCCTTCAACCAAAAGAATTAATTTTGGTTTCTGATCAGCCTTGACATTTTGCATGATGGAAAACACACTAGACTCACTAAACATATCTGTAGATCCAAATCCACCCTGGCGAATTCTATCTGACTCCTCCAAAGACAGATATGGCAAAACTAAAAGCTGTGCAAAACAATCCCCTTTTTTCAAAGATTGAGGAACAGGTGAATGAACTTGAATTTTAATCTGACCCTCATAATCCGAATCAATAACCCCTGGAACCACAAACAATTTACGCTTATGAGCTGATGATCTAGGAAGAAGAAGACCCACAGAAGCCAGAGGCAACGGTCCATAGAAATCCGTTGACCCTAAACAAACTACATGTGGATATCCTAATTCCAAATCCTCAGCTAATGGAAGATCAATTCCTGCTGAACCTTTTGTAGCTGGTGACCATATTTGATCCCTACCTCTTTCTGGTGGCTCCAACCCTTCGGACATTACTTCACTCTTTAGAGTAGGGAGAATGCCCCGATCCCTGCTTCCTAGTTTTTTCCCTCAGAATGAAGTCTGCACTGATTTGCCCAATGGTATCCTTTCTTACATTTCGGGCACACTGATTTAGGACGAGCACCCTGTCCCAATAATCTCTTTTTTTGCTGACTTTGACCCCCCCCAGGAGCCCGACATTGCGCTTTAAAATGTCCAGGCTTCCCGCAATTAAAAAAAGTTTCTTTTTTAGCATTTCCTGCCCGGAGAGCCAGAACTAAAGTCTCCATGTTAAAAGTCTGACTCCCCACCTTTTGGCAATCTGCGTTAGCCTGATCTACTGCTAACTTCAAAAGCAATTCATTCCGGGCAAATTGATTGTCAATTTGCCTTTCAATAGCCACTTTCAATCTGCTAATGAAATTTTCATAGGGTTCATTGTTTCCTTGTTTGATGTTAGTAAAGGTCTTCTCACCACCTTCGCCGTCAGGGAGAGCCCGTACGGCTTGTAAATTTAACTGTGGGAGAAGAACGAACCCCTCCTCAGGCATTCCATCTCTCTGTTGATTTAAAGCAACGTCCACACCAATTTCTACTGGATTAAGTTGAATCTCCACTCCAAAATCTACCAAATCATCTCCTGATAATTCCCCTCTATTTGTTGCTTCTTGAATAGCTGCAGTAACTGCATCTACTTGAACTCTTAAAGGCAAACTCTTCTCTTCTGACAAAGTATTTTCAGTGCCTGACAGCCCTCTGGATTTATCTGGAGGTGCTGTCGGTGGCAATATACGTACCGCATTGTAAGGCGGCAAACCTTCTTCGGGGGTGATAGGAGCGGTTGTTCATGCGTAGCTAATGCATCCATAACCACCCTCCAGGTTAACAAAATTGAAGAAGGGGCACGAGGCTCCTCGTGCAAAAATTTCCCTATCTTTCTCCAGCGCTCTACTTTAATACTACCTCCCTCTGGATAACACGGAATATGTTTCCAAACATACTGTAATAAATCCTCAATTTCTTTCTTTCCTACTTCATGTCCTCTACTATGAACTCCAAACTTAAAACTATTCCCAGCGATCTCTCTCATTTCTCTAAGGTGCTTTGTCTGAGCTTTGAGAGACCTTCCCCCATACTCACGAAAAGAATCTGTCTCCGTCCAGCGAAGAAGATGAGGGCCCAGTCGACGTCCGCGACGATGAGTATAGGATGCGGGAAACGTGTAGCTTTCAAGCTAACACGCCAAAACGTATAGCCTTCCAAACTATCACGTCGGAACGTATAGCTTTCAAAGCTATCACGTCGGGTCACCACTTGTGGTGGACTGGCAATTGAAAAATGACGGAGACGCAGAGAAGACGTCTGAGCAACTGCCAGCCCCGAGAGCCCCGGTAGCAGTATTTATTAAGAAAATGCAAATACAAAATCAAAACAATGACTTCAACATTAGCTCAGCAACATTATCTAGCTAGGCCTTGGCGAAGGTGATAAATTTCCCGTGAGAAAGCAGGGCACCAAAGGTCCCATGGGAATGGAACTCCCACACAGATTCCTGTCCTCTGAGCTTTGCAGATAACAGGATCAAACTCTCATCATAAAGACACTACTGCCCTCATGAGGAGCGTTTGTGATACCCCCAGATCTTACAAAGCTGTACAAGAACTTGCAGAATATGATGGATATATTACCACAGTTGTTGGGCAATAATCGGCTCTGTTTTACTCAATGGTATAACTTCGGTATTAATGGTATAATTGGGCTTTTTTCTTCTCCATAGCAAATCACTGAGACTATCATTTTCCATTAATTCACCATGTCTCAATGTATTTCATTGAATACATAGGTGTATTTTCCTAGATTAATTGTCTGATGCAGAGACTATATGTAGCATCCAACTCACAATAGAAGCATTGTAAAAAATCTTAAAAGGTTTGCAAGATTCCAACCGTGATTAGGGACTGATAACACCTAATGTATGTGGCTGGTAAACATGGAGTCATATTAGAAGCAATCCTTCATGTAGATTTATGTTGTTAAATCTAATAAAATCACCAAAACCATAACATCAAACAATGGCTCTCCATTGAAGATTTATATCTTCAGTGTTAAGAAAGTGCCATTTTTCTTCTGTTATCTCTTTTGAATCTTGAACTTTTGATGAAGAAAATAGAAGTTTGCTGAAGATATGACAAGTTAATTTGCTTAACATCTGTCCTTTGTATTGTGAGAGGTTGATTTACATTATAACATGAACCAATTTAATCATCAGCACAGCTGGTTGAATGAGGTTTATGCATGATAAATTTCTTGCACTAATATTGCTTCTTAGTTATAAATTGTGAATATGTTATCTGATATCTGTACTGTTTGTCATTAAGCACATTGTGGAAACGTTCTGTGAAGCAGGGCTACTTAGTTTACCTGTGCATGGCAAAAAGTTTCTTCACTGCATGCACAGAAGTAAAAGTTTGCTTTATAGCATGCAGAACTGCGTACTGAGCATCTCTGCAGTTCCTTAAACCAAGCTTGTCATTTTCCAGAATTATGCTGTCTACAGAAAAGCATCAGCTTTGTTGCAGACAAGTTCTGCATCAGCCATCCCAAAGATGATTTTTTAAGAAGCAACTGGACTTTATGGTTTTTCTTTGAAGACATTTCGCTTCTCATCCAAGAAGCTTCTTTAACTCTGCCTGGATGGTGGGGAATGGAAGGATTTATACTCCTTGCAGACAGCTGGTCATTTGCATTCTTTTAGTGAGTTGTTAAGGCCGGCTAGAGGTTTATCAGTGTTGTCATGGTCACCTGACTGGTACAAATGGGTGTGGAGCCTACTTGGAACTGTTGAAAGGACTGTGTTGTAGACTGGAGATAGGTAGATGTTTTATCATTCCCCCTCTGTTGAGAGAGGGCTGTTCAGTTTTGACATAGATGGGCCTCTTTGACCCCTCTTTCAAACCAGCAGTCCTCTTTGTCCTCCTGAGCTTTTCCAATATTCCTGCATCCTTCCATTCTCCACCATCCAGTCAGAGCTGGAGAAGCTTTTTGGATGAGAAGCGAAACATCTTCAAAGAAAAACCAGAAAGTCTAATTGCCTCTTGAAAAAGCACCTTTACGACAACCATGACTGGATGACTGAGAATCTCCATAGACATCAGCTATTCCACATTCCAAACACTTCTATGATCTCAGTTTAGAAGTGCAGCATGCCAACTGTAACAGGGAAAATAAAATATGAATAATTGAAATAACTCATTTAGATTAAGAAATTCTGGCTAAATTGACCCATTTTATAAAATCTGAAAGAATAGGGACTAAATACAGTTCCTAAGAAGTCGTTCTAGTTGGAAGAATGTGCAACTATTTGGATCCAAAGCAGAAAAGGCGTTTAATCTCAGCATACATGTGTTTTATGTACCAGACAGCAACTCTCTAAAGAAATCATGACTTTTCTTAAGCTTGCATAAGAACCATGCAGTTTCAGGAAAATATTTCCTTGAGCTAAGGAAGGAACAACCAGATGCAAATATATCACTTTGTCACCACCTCTTTAATGCATCCTTAATTTAGCAGACTTTGCACTGAAATGAATAAATATAAAATGCTGAATTTTATATTCTTTCAACCTGAACTTGTCATGGTAAATATGGGTATTCTGTATATTTCCAATATAATGCAGCTACAATGTGAGATAGTCCTCATCTAATGACCAGTTTACAACTGTTGAAAAACTATTACAGCCACAAAACGGGTACTTTGCAGCCCTTTAAAGAGATTTTAAAGCAATTCATTAAAAAACTGACTTTCGATATAAGAGTTAATACTGGGGGTGCTATCATGTTCGTACTGCTTGCATCTTAAGGGATCACTATCTCCTGTTATATATTTTTTTTGAAATCAACTTGATTAAAAACATAACTATAAATGGTTAAGACTGGTTTCAAAATTGAGAAAGAGGTAGCTAAAAGCATCAAATGTTTTGGATGTTTTATGATTCCTATAAATTCCTATAATTCTCACTACCTAAAGGATGAAATAAGAATGTTGAATCTTATAAGAAATTTTTGAAGTAGTATTGATATCACTTTCCTCTTTAGCTTGTAATAACAATTTTGTAAAGCACCTACTTTAAGATAATTTAGTTTCATGACACCTTGCATATTTCTTTTCAAATAAGAGTTAGTGAGATATTCAGTGAACTAACTGCCTGTTCTAGAATATGAGATAATTTTAATATTTGAGGCTTGGACAAGATGCTTGTAATTATCTGTGATGGTTAAAATATGCTCTACATTTGTATTCTAGCCTAGAAGGTAAGGCCAGGCTTTTGAAGGAGGATCTGACCATAATGATGCTATTTATATAATAAAGCTAACTGCATTGCTTCCATATTAGCTACTGGAATAAACACTTTGTAATTGGCATATTAAACACGGAGTAATTTCACACTGAGTTATCTAGCAGATTATTTTCCCTGTTATAAACCTGCATGGTTGCTAAGATTGCCTAGGAAGATCCTACTGTGTATGCCATAAATCGGTAGATTGTCATTCTGAAGTAATTTGCAATGTGCCTTCTGAGTCATGATATCTTTTGCAGATGTTCATTTAAGTGTATTTTGAAGACCTCGTTTTTTCACCCTGATTTTCTTTGTAGGCATGCCAACATTTTTTTGTAATGTACTTTATTTTCTCATTATTTAAAAAAATCCATATTTGATATTCTTTTATTTTAAATTACAAAATATTTAGTAATAAATAGCACATTATTGAAACAATACTAAAGTATGTTCAACTTTACATTTTAATCAAAGATATAGAACATAAAATGTTGGTTGTGTATTTAATTGCAGAGATATTTCAGTTTTAGCAAATGTTTACAAATTTTCTAATCTTTAAAAAAAAATGAAATGTTTGCTTATCCACAGATTTGAATTTTGTGAACCTGCATTTGTAGTTGGAAATTGCTTGCAGATAGCCTCAGACAGCCATCAATATGACCGGATTTATTGTGGAGCAGGTGTACAAAAAGACCACGAAAACTACATGAAAATTTTATTGAAAATTGGAGGCATTCTGGTTATGCCTATAGAAGATCAGGTGATTTAAACCTTTTTCCTTTGAATATTTATATTTCCTTTGTCACATTTAAATAACATTATTCTTAATCTTTCTATTGTCAGCTGCCCCAGTACTGTAAACAAAATATAAAATGGAAGAATGAGCACCAACAATAAAACCCATTGTCTTCTCTCTTGTCTTCAAGAAATGTTCTAATTGAACAGTTTGATCTTTCAGGGCAGTTCCACTAGCCCACCTATAGTTGATTTTTAGTGAATTTTCAAGTGTAATTTTGACAGAATTAATTCATTATACAGTATTGTGTGATCTATGAGCTCTTCTGCCAAAGAAAAAGCTTGGGAAAACAGGATTTAAATGATCTACTCTCTTAGACACTGAAATAGCCCACTCCTTTTCTTAAATGACTCTTATTTCTGCCTGTTAATATGCTAAAATACTGCAGTTTAAAAATAAATTGTTACTAATTTGTAATTTTGAATATTGTGTTTAAATTGAGATATTTTAAATCTTTTATTTGTACCTGGCTTATCAGATGAGTCCCCAAAACTTATTAGTAAGCAGATAGAGACAGTTATTGGAGAGGCAAGCATCCCTAACTGAATAATACAGCTCTACATGTCTGCACTGTCCAGTGCTGTAAACAAAAACCTTTGATGATGTAGTTGGAAACATTGCTGCCACTTTGCTTATATCCAGAAGGTTCTTTCCCCAATGTGTGTTCTAGGGTGAAGACGAGAGGAAAGATTGTAGTCACCTGGGCCGATACTTTTTCATGAGCTAATACTGTAAAGGAAAAAAAGGTGAAACTGGGGCTGCTTCAGTTAGGTTTTAAGTACTTATTCCTTGATAATAAATCATACTTTTCCACTAATAAATTTTTTTATTTAAATTGAAGAAACTGAAGAAAAATACTGACAAAAATTATACTAACATGTCCTTAATTCCATCTGTGCCTCCTGAAAGATTGTCACAAAGTTGTGATGATTATGCTAGGCATAATTACACATAGCAATATGGCTGTTACCAACTCATTGTTTATGATTTCCTCCAAATTCTGATGTAGATAGAAGCAAACTTTACCCTTTGTTTACTTTAGATTACAATTTCTTCAATTTTCTTGGCATTATAAATGATAGCTAGGACTGATTAAAGTTAGAAGTTCAAATTATTTGGAAAGTATCAAATAATATATCCCTTTTTAAATGGTGGGTAGCCTCACATGTCTAGAGAATATGGTCCTTGTGACTATAATCACAGGTGGAATTTGGCTAAAAGGTTTAACAAGTATAACCTTTCATGGTGTTAGGACATTTATTGTGGGAGTGATAATCATTGGTACTTTAACATGTTGCTCTACCCAATTATGAGTGGTATGAACATTATCCAATAGACATGATTATTCGGCTTCATAAATAAAGTTTGAAATTGGCTTGTTACAGCCAACTTTTTTTGCCGCTGTCTTTCTTTTCTTTTAAGGGAAAAAGAAGCAGAAAGAAACGAAGACATTAATGCCTTCATATTACCAAACAATTGAAGCAAAAATAAAATAAAGTCCTCTTTATTTGAAGGGGTTTTGGAGTAAATGGGATGGAGTAAAATAATCGCAGAACCTACATCCAATTCACTTTGTAAAACCCTGAAAAACAAGGATTATTGGCCAAATTTTGGATTTATAGGAAGAACTTTTAAGAAGTAAAATGCTTACTGGAACCCCACAACCCTTTATCAAAATAGGTCCCACAGGTCTTAAGATTTACCCAAGTTCACATGCATAAATTATAAGCTATAGTTTGTTTTTTTTTCAGTATATCAGAGCATGGTCATTATATGAGAAACAAATACAAATACAAGTATTAATGTGATAGCTTAAATTTGTAACATTAATTTTCAATGATTTTATATAGCTAACCCAGATCCTGAGAACTGGACAGAATACTTGGGAAAGTAAAAACATCCTTGCTGTATCATTTGCTCCACTTGTACAGCCAAGCAAAAGTGACACCAGCAAAAATGATAGCGTGGGGCTGCGTAAGTAGTATTTGTTGTGTGTTTCATTATAGTACAATTAACATAGACTAAAAGTAAACTTAAGCAGCTAAAAGTTTTTGAAAAAGAATAAATGAAAAAAATCATATCAACACTTACTTAAACTCAATAATTCTTCTATATATTGGGCCATATTCTAAGCAATAAGTAGCCCTAACTACAAAGCATTTCTGAGATCCTTAACGAGCATAAGATATATTACCAAGAATTCCCTGTTAGAAGGAAATTGGTAATAAATCTTATGAATGTGTCTTCTACTTATGCAAACAATCCATTGGAGTCAGCCCATTCAACTTAACAATTGTCTGCAATATTTTTCCCTGAAGCTGAACAACTGTATCTGACTAAGATATCATATTTATAATCCATCTTGTTACTAATTCCATTTTGTGGTTTTATTTTTAGAATCTTAATTTAAACTTAGGTTGAGTTAGCTGATTTGCTAACAAAAGTTGTTAGGGATTGCTGATATGAAAGGGTAGTGTATCATGTAAATTTAATCTGTTTCTGAGTAAAAACAACTCATGAATTCATTGTTACTGGAATTTGGTTGCTATTTTGTACTTCGATATGTGAATTAAATAAAATCTTGTTTCTTAAAACATAAATTTATTGGATGGCATATTGTGTTATAATTTACTGTACTATATTCCTGCCTATTTCTATTTGTAAAAATAATACAATTTCAGAATAAACTTCATTTATTTTATTTATGTTTTGCTTTTATTGTTTTTATAAATAACTCAACGTGGTAAACAGGCCTAATACCTTTTCTTCTCCTACTTTACCCACAACAAACAACCCTGTGAGGTAAGTTGGACAGAGAGAGAATGGCCAGCCCAAAGTTACTTAGCCAAATTTCATGCCTAAGACTTGAATAGAACGTACAATCTTCTGGCTTATTGCTGAGTTGGATAGCCAAACTATCTGTCTATTTATGTATTAAATGTATATGCTGCCCATCTCACTGTCAAGCAACTTGGCAGCTTATAACATCATAAAAAATTTAATATAAAATGTTAAAACATTAGAAACAAGAGCATTAAAAGTAAACAAAAGCTGGGTAAAATTGGAACAAATAGACTAACAGAGTGGAAGCGGGATCTTTTTAGTCTACTAATCATCTCCAGCAAGCCCCAGTGAGGCTCCAAGCTAATTTGCAGAGCCAGGTTTTCAGACTCTTATGAAAGGCCAAGAGTATAGGCGTGGATTTGGCCTCAAGGGACATGATGTTCCAGAAGGCGGAAGCCATCACAGAAAAAGTTACCCTAGCCCCCACCAGCTGAAGTTTCTTGGCTGATGGAGTCCATAGCATGCCCCTTCTGCCAGGATGGAATTAATTTATAGCAAGTAGATGAGTAAGCAAAAGTGATGATTGAAAATAAATGATAAGTATAATTTTTAAAACATTTTAAAAGTTACATATGATTTGTTGTAGTTTTCTATATATTCATTGTTCTGTCATCTGATTTTTGTTTTTGTTTGATGAAGCATGTTATTACAAACTTCTTTATATTGGACACAAGTTTTAAAAATATTTTAAAAAAACAATAAAGGAGAATATTTGTAGCTCAGGGTTGAAATAAGGGGTCCTAGGTGCTCTCTGAGCTTGCTTGTTTTCTTGCAAGACAAAACCATGTACTCCTCATATTTAAACATATTTGAAATATAGGGAAATTCCTGTTTCAAAATGTTCATGATGGTGTCCAGCTTAATAATATACAAAGAGCAAAAGAAACTTGGAAGAAATTATAAAAAAACACTGTCTTCCAAGGTTCTTTGTCAAAGTTACCAAGAAATCATGCCAGAAAAGTGATTGCTGCCTTTACATATTTTAAATATAGTTCAATATTTTTAATGATTTACTTCAAAATATTTTATAATGTAATTTAAGTACCCTGACTTGTTTATTTTAATTTTTTCTCTTTATAGCTTCCTGTGCTGTTAGGAATCTACAGGATTTGGCTCGGATCTATATTAGACGCACCCTTAGAAACTATGTAAATGATGAAATGCAAACCAAAGGTATTACACAGAAACCACCACCAAAACGTAAACGCAGAAGGTGTCGTAGACGCAGGATTAATACCTACGTGTTTGTTGGCAATCAACTCATTCCTCAACCTTTAGATAGTGAAGAAGATGAAAAGATGGAGGAAGACCACAAAGAAGATGATGAAAAAGATCAAAATGAAGTCTTGAAAACAGAGGAACCTCCACGAAATTTATTGCGGGAAAAGATTATGAATTTACCACTCCCTGAATCTCTAAAAGCCTACTTGACATACTACAGAGAAAAATAACCTTTGCTTTTAAGTAAAAATAATAATGCTTACTTGATATTTTCTTAATCCTTGAAATGTAGCATTTACTTAAGTACAGTAATCTTTCAACAAGGCTTTAGAGCTGTGATGAATCAAAACATAACTTGTCTTAACTTTGCTACAAGGACTTGGATTCAGCAGTAGTTTCCTATTTTAAATCCTATTTTGTTACCTCCCCCCCCCCCCCCCCCCCGGCCAGGAAATATTGTTTTAACTTGACTAGAAATGGGTTCCATACCAGTACATAGCATTAAGAGTTTGCATGATAAATCTTTTTGTTCCTTGACAGATTTGTATTGATGAGAATTAATAGCATTTTTATATAAGTGAATAAAAGTGTATTCAGGTAACAATAAGGATGGTCTGCATTCTCTTAAGCAAGTTTTTAAACAAGCAGACATTTTTCATGTCACTGAATTGGAACATTTTATTTTACCATGGTTATATTGCAAATCATTGTTACTGTGTTGAAGTAAGTGTGTTCAAAGGATTACAGAAGTGCAATAGCAGTGGACATTGAATGAGCTAACTTTAGTGTAATATATGCATTGAAATTTAGAAATGACAGATAATTTTCTTTTATATCTCTTGCCAAAAATGTCAAGAAAAATGATTGCTTCTCTGTCTCTTTCTCTCTCTCTGAGCCTTAAAGAACATACTGACTATAGCATTTCTAAAAAATCTTTTCTTTAACACCAGCCAATGATTGATTTCTTAACTTTCCAGCATTTATGAAAAATGTAACTTATTTTTAAATTCAGTGGTACAGAAAACATCTTTCATTTATAAAAGATTGTAATTTCAGCTACTATATTTACGCCTTTATAGGATAGAAAATGTAAAAACGATCTTGTATTGCTTTTTTACATAGCAGTAATAATAGAATTCAAGGATTTGTTCAGCAATGCACTTTAACTGATTCTGTACCTTATTTATTGCAGATAAGGGAAGATGCATTTCATTTTTACACTTGATATTCATTTTCCTCTTTGCAAGCTTGGGGACACATGTTGCTTGACTATAATGTTCCATCTGCATTTTTATTGAATATTTAAAGGGGTCATTTTTAGAGCATCTTTCTACTAGCTTTAAGTGAATAAAAGAAACTTAAAAATATGCTTTAAAACTTATAATTGTTGAGGACACCTAATCTCTGGGGCCAATTAAGAGCATTCCTTATAGAGAAGATTCCTATACAGTTTATTATTGTAGATAGCATAATGCAGATTCAGTAGATGACTGTTATATACGTGTTCTCACATTCAGAATTAATAGAAATCAAACATTTCATCTATATAATTCAAATAGTCTTTTTACTTGTCTCCATTTCATAGTATTATAAAAATTTTGAGCAGTCTGTGAAATACATAGGTTTTGTTCTTAAATAAAAAATAATGTCCTCTTCCCCCCTCTTTTTGTTTGCAATTATCAGATTAAATTCCACTGGGGGAAAAGTTCAGGGGTTATAGTGTAAAGTGGTTTTTAGAAAATTAACACTAACAAATAACATATATTACTAGAAAAGCATGCCAGTCTTATTTCACAGCAACAGAAACTGACAAATGGCAGACAAATGAAACTACTGCAGTAATTCTGAATATTCAGTAGTGGAAAGCATTGACACATCCAGTGTATTTTATTAGCTGAAATAAAGTTTAAGATATTTTGAAAAACTTACCTTCTAGTGTTGATTTTTCATACTTTCTCAATTTTCAGAGTGCAAAGGTTTTCCCAGAAATTTATACAGATTGTTTTTGAAGAATGATTTCTTGTGTTTCCTGTTGTAAACTTATTCAGATAGACAATAGAAGAGTTATAAATATTATGTAATTTTTTTTAGTTACTGAAACATTTTTTGTGTGTGTGTAAGTTCACATTTTTGGATTTGTATTTTAAAATAAATAAAATTCAGAATCAATCAAAGTTAAATCTCTGGTGATCATTCCAGTAAAAATGTCTGGCATGTTTCCTGTTTCAATTACATTGTACCTTTTGCAAAACTACCTGTCCACATTGGGAAATGTTCATTCAGAATTCTAAATGATATTAAATGATTGGAAATTACGTTACTGGGAAAATTGAAGAGCAAAGATGCTGTGTTTATTTGTATAGCAAAATTAAAATAGATTATTACTGACAACAGTTGCCAACTACTGGGACTAGGAATTTTAAGGGCCATTGGCATGGTTGTCCACTCCTTAACTAAACCAAACTCTAATTCATTTCTTATTTAACAGCTATGATTCACATAATGGCCTTACTCAACCATGTATCTTGTATAAAGCCTTTTGTTATTTTATATGTGGAGACAGGCTTCAAGTAATAGCTTGAATATTAACTTTCTGGGAACTATTCCGGAATATATATTGAAATTTTGAAATACACTATCAGATTTTTGTACACATGTAGCTTCTTGCAATCTTATACTGTATTATAGGAAGGAAAGGAGTCTGGAACCTGTATATTTCTTAAAATACAATTCTCTAAATGTCACATAATTGATAGATACAAAATATTTTTTACAAAATTATTGTGTAAAAAATTCTGTCATGCATTTCTCAGGTTTATATTGGTACATTTTTCACTATTTGGCACACGTGAAATCACGTTGCCACTATCTGGAGATATACGTGGATACATCAGATTTCATGATAAAGGATTTCACTGATAAATCATCAGATTCTACCCAACCAAGGGTTTATGGCATTGCTTGCTTTCAAATTACTTGTGCATTTCCCCTAATCAGGTTTATACTGGTTGCTTTTTTTGTTGTTATTTTGCTTATTTTCTACATTGGATTTAGTAGTAATTGTATAAATTCAATTGAGCTTCCTTATCACAATATATTTCAGCTTATTTTACTTTCAATCTGTTTCAATACATCTATATTGCTTTGTTTCCCACAATAAAGAAGTGGTTTGTAATTGTAATACTTAGAGGACTGTTGCCTTTTAATTTAATTAATTTTAATTTTAATTTATTTTAATTTAATTTTAATAATCTAATGTCCCTAATTTTCCTGGTTGTCTCCCATTCATGTACTAACAGGTTCTACCTCAGGTGGATCTCAATTTTTTTTTTAAAAAAAGTCATACGTTCTGCCATTTCTTATATTTTTAAGAGAATGATGCCCAAAAAAAGCATTTTCCTTAAAATATTGTTTAGGATAAATAGATGCAATTGTCCAAATCTTAGACATTATCTCCTTCATGTTCCCCATTTTGACCTACAGGCTTTTTGCAAAGAAACCTGTACACTGCACTAGTCATATAAATGAGGTAGTTTCATATCCAACAAGGATCTTCTAAACATATATTTAAAAGCAGTTTTCTTCCAGAGTTCTTCCAGATTTCATTTACATAAAACACTCCTCAAAGTCCTAAAATGGAAGTGAATTCTAGATTCTCTGTGCTGAGGGTAAATTAGATTAACACAGTACATATTTTCTTAAAAGAACCGACATTCCAAGTAGGTAAGCAGAAGCACCCCACTGAATAAATTCATGGTAATGCTGGTCTGTGATCATAAGGATTGATTGAGTAAATTAATGATTGCAGTTTTCTTCTGTAAACTGATTGAAAAGTAGATTTACCATTTTTAAAAATAATGTAATAATTTTATACTTCTATTGCCATCTGGGGCGGGGGAGGGGATAAAACCGACTTTTCCTGAAAGTGACCATAACTCGTTACTTATTATTACAGATGAAGATAAAATCAAACTAGTGTTTCAGCATCTGTTCTATATTTCACAGGCCTTGAATGGAAATAAGGGTATTGTTTTCAATCAAGGAATCCTAGCTTTAATTTTGATTCACTATGAAGCTGCTGAGTGGATTTAGATGCTCCTGTCTGCCTTATTGAGTAGTTCTGAGAATAAATCTTCCTAAAATTGTTTATCCTGAGTGGATTAAAAAAATGTCAATTTTTTTAAAAATAGTCTCTCTTATATATTTACTTATTGAAAGGTGTTGTGTGCATTTTAGAGCATTGGCTTTGAATATTTAGTTTATGACAACATTATTTGATGCAGATTTCAGTTTTCACTTAATCAAAGCTGGTGGTTTCATAAGCAAGATTTAATGCATTAATATAACTTTCTAAGCTGGTTCTCCAGTACTTGTAATGCAAATCAAAGATGCTCACATCCTTAACACACACACACACACACACACACACACACACACACACACACACACAAAGGGGAACTTTCAAAACCAATATTTAATTCTGCACTGATTTTATTACAAGCAGGATATAGATATAATGCTTCAATTACTATAATGCAATCAGGAATTCCTACCTAGTTTACTGTACCTGATGGGAGTGCCCCATTAACTGAATAAATAAAAATAAAAAGACTGACTATGTAATGACTAGTTTTCCAGCTAGACCAATGAAAAGTGGTTATGTTCATTCCCTTTGTTTACTATAACACAATAAGTGCCAAATGGTGAAAATGAAACAAATGGAAGGGATATACTTATTTCCCCTTTTTTCTTTGTGGTAGATGCAGAACCTTGTGACTTGATTCATTTATTTGCTTCTGCTGCTGTAGAGGGAAACTTTAAAACAAATATTGTCTGATCCAGTAAGGACAAGTTATTTCAAAGCAAAACCAATGCCTTTTATAAAGCCACAAGAGGGCAATGTTGCCTTACAGAAGAATATGGAGAAAAATAAAAACTCACTGAGTCAGGAGGAACTGTTTGCATAATTTTAAAAAACCCTGCAGATTTCAAAAGCTGAAAAAAATCATTTGTGCAAAACATATCACAACTACATAGCTAAAATCAGTACATTGCATAATGTACTGATAATCAATAAATTCATCAATAAATAAAAATGAGAGACAGCACATTCATTGCCTGACTTTGTTCATTCTGAATCAAGTTGGGCTTTCTACACTAAAAGACTTACAGTAATTTATTTCCAGATTTCTTCATTTCACAGATAAATTGCTGTGAGTATTCATGCCATACTATGGCAATGGTAATATATTCATTTCTTTGTCATGATTGATCTTTGTCTTGAAAAGGAAAAAAATCAAATTCTTCCATTTTCACAGGTCCCAAGTTTTCTTATACCCTTTTGATTTTCCTACCTTTAAACATACCTTTATTTTTTCAGCAGCGCTAGCTTCTTGATCTCTTACTGGCCCCCACTTTCCCTCTTCTCTCTTCTCTGCCTTCTGAGTCCCAGCTGATCAGCTGGGTCATCTTTTGTTGCCATGCACAGGAGAATGGAGCTGGAAAGTAGGTTAGTGGAATGGGGAGGGAATAGGGATTTTGCAGTAACCTTCCCCTGCCATGCCCACCAAGCTACACCCACCAAGCCAAACCATGCCCACCAAGCTACGCCCACAGAACTGATACTAAAAATTTTTTTAATCCCACCACTGTCTCAAACACACACATGGAATTTCTCTACTCAAGAGAAATTTCACATGGTAAAAAGAAAAGGTTTGATTTTTAAAATATTATTTTTATTGAATATTTTTGGCTTAAAGAAAGGACAACCCAGCTAAAACTATGAAAGTTTTTGCACAGAAATGGAAGTTAAGGTTGACTGCTAAATGGTATAAAAGTAGGATATGATAGAATTAAAACATGCATGAAAATAAACAGAATGCTGAGACAGTAAGCTCAGGAAAAGTGACATCCTCTTTGTGATTTATGGATAAATGTGGAAGAAATGTTTGTGAAGGTTTAAGGTGATTTGTGCAATGAAGATACATTGGTATACAGACAATGCTGGATTATTGGCTAAGAACGCAAATGATTTGCAGTAAATTTAGACTGTATATTCAATATAGAAGTAGGATCTGAAAATTGAGAGTGTTGGCTATATAAATTTTCAGGTTCATATTCTAATGTTTGTGCAAATCATTTGGGTTCTCAGTCAGCAGCATTAAAAATAGAACAATTGCAAGTTACGTACACAAATGGTGAAAAACAAGAGCAAGTAAAATGTTTTCTAAAGAAAGTAGAATGTTTTCTAAAGATGGAGAAATGTGCAATGCTGGTAGTAGGTGGTTTGTTGCGAGGAGGGAATCTTACCTGAAAGAAGAAGAAGGGCTTTGTTTAAGATTGTGTTTCTCCCAGTTTCAGTACATGGAAACAAAAATTGAAAGAGGTGAGAAATGCACAGAATTTATTATTAGAGTGCTTGAGAGGCCTAGCTAAATTTCTCTAGGTGATGTTTTTTACCTTACGATACAGTTGGAGGAGGGAAAGAATGCAACGGTTGATGTGGCTATGTTCAATTACTATATATAAGCCCATCTGTAGATAAGCCAAACTCAATTTTTGAGTGGATATTAGTACTTAAAATTCTTGGCTTATCCACAAGTATATAAATACAAATCTTTACAGAATTCTGAAATCTTTAAGACCCATTATTTTTAGTTGGACATTGGCAACTGTACTTCATGAATTCCTTCAGAATTTAACTGAAGGAAGAGAGGAAACAGGAGAGGGAGATAATTAAACAACAAGCTTTATTATACAAGGACATTATAAGAACATTCATAAAAACACTTTAGCTATCTTATAACTAAAGAAGTACATTTTCCCAACTCTTTCAGAGCAATCTCTTTTATCAAACTGAACAAAATGGGTAGTAAAACATATAGAGAAATGTTTTCTAGAAATTAGTTCTTGCAATTTTTTGTTTTTTAAATTGCACTAGAAAGTGGGAAGTAAATTTATGAAAATTACTTGTCATCTCAGTGAAGAATGTAAGGAAGTTTTGAAAGCTACTTTGCAGATACCAGGTGATCACGAATTCTATGATAGCATAGAAAAATTGAAGTCTTAATTGGGTAGTTAACAAGATATAGCTAGTATTTCTACAGTGGCTATAGCTATGCCCTCTACTAATTCCAAATTCTTAGAAAGCAGCCAAAGAATTTGGAGGTGTCTTTTACTTGGACTTCAGTAAGATAAAGTAGACTACAACCTGCTACTTGATATGATAGAAAAATGTGGTTTACTTTAGATAACATCACCACCAGATGAATTCATAGAGTAACTGGCTTACCAACTGCTCTCAATGTGTAGTCCTTAATGGAACTGCATCTACATCAAGGGAAAAATGTGGAATATCTCAAGACTCATTGCTATTAAATATCTGCATAAACAATTTAGACAAGGAGGTAGAAGGGGAATTCATCAAATTTGCAGATGACACAAAGCTGACAGGAATAGCTAATAGTCTAGAAGATAGGCCAAGATACAGAAAAATGGACGGACTTGAACACTGCACCTTATCTAACAAAATTCAGTGGTGAGAAAAGTAAGGTTCTATGCTTAGGTGAGGAAAAAAAAACCCACAGATATAGAATAGGTGGTACCTGGCTCAATACTAGAAACTGTGAGAGGAATCTTGGAGTCCTAGTTGACAATCTTTTAAATATGAGCCAGCAGTTTGCTGCAGCTGCTCTAAAAGTCAACACAGTCCCAGGCTGCATTAACAGAAGAATAGAATCAAGATCACATGAAGTGTCAATACCACTTTACAATGCCTTTGCAAGATCACACCTGAAATATTGCATTCAGTTTTTGAAAAAGAGACTTTAGAAAAAGTGCCAAACAGAGCAACAAAGATAATTACTGGAAGCTAGAACATATGAAGGACTGGAAGCTAAAACATATGACGAACTCTTGCAGGAATTGGGGATATGTCTAATTTAATGAAAAGAAGGACTAGGGCTGATGTGATAACAATGTTCCAATATCTAAACAACTGCCACAAAGAAAAGAGGGTCAGACTACTCTCAAAAGCACCTGAAGGCAGGACAAGAAGCAAAAGATGGAAACTAATCAAAGACTTCTATGTAAGTAGAAGTTTTTAGAACAATTAATCAGTGGAACAGCTTCCCTTCAAAAGTTGTGGGTGCTCCATCACTGGAGATTTTTATTTGTTTAACAACCATTTTGCTGGAATAGATTGTGGTAGCTAAATGAGGATTGTTGATTTGGATGAGAAAGGATATTTGCCACCTTTCCATTTATCTTGTTTTTTTTTACAAAGTCACTCATATTTAATTTAGTCTTAACTGTTTATATGTGGAGTTTATGGTAGCAAATGAGGCAACATCTGAGGCAATGTTATCTGAGATAGCTGATGACCTCTAATGAAACAGAGAAATAACATTAAATATAACTAACATAAAGCTAGCATTTTACTTGCTTATCACAGTCATCACCTCTGCAGTTCAGCTTTGATGATACTGCTAGTATATGAATAAATAATGCTATGGTATTTATTCAAATTTGCTTGAAATTTTCATGAACTGAGTCAGGAAGAATAAGAACGATCATCTTAAGATGTAATTTGCGACCCTTTGACTGTATTTGGGACCATGTATATAGTTTTAATAATATTTCATTCACTTTGACAGTTCATGCTACATTTAAAAAAAAAAACAACCTACTGGCATTAGCCTTTAAAGCTTTAAATAGTTTGAGGTCAATTGCAATGTGAGGAAAACACTTTTCTTGGCATGGAGAATGCCTACTTTAATGCATGTTAAGGAGGAATTCAATAGGCTGAAAGTATTGTTTAAGTTTTGCTTTGCTGCCAATTCTTTTTTACAAATTTCCTTCTGCTGATTTTGGATTGGTTTTGTTTTCATGCCAACTATAGTTAAAAAAAATAGACAGCTTTTTAGCTGTTACCGAGAAAAAAAATCAGCTAAACTAGGAGGGTTTAGCATGTCTCTTTTCTCTTCAGCAATTCTTTTACATTAAGCTTGCCCTAGTTTGGGTTATTGTTTTCCATAGTTATATATGGTGACATAAATATAAAACATTCATTTCTTAAGGTATTGTGAAGTTATGTCCTAAAACTTTGGATCATCTTCAAAGGAGATTGAAAAAAATCCTTTCCACAATGGCTAATTAATGTAATAGGATGCATTATTGAATGACAATATGCCAGTGAAGATTCTCAGTCATCCAGGTAGAGTTGTCTGGAAGTTGAATCATGATAACTGGATTTCTTGAACTGGACAGCATCAAACCAAAAAGAAAAATATCCACTTGCCATGACTCAACTGACTTATTTTACTCTATTCTACTCTAGATTGAAGGATAATGTAGTGCTGCATGTTTCTGGTGGTTTCCAAAATTTCTCCGTCTCCCCTCCCTCCCTTCCTCTCCCCGTCCCTCCCCCACCTCTTTTTCTTCCTGGACTAGCTATTTGTATTAAAAATGAAGGTGAAATGAAGAGGGTGACCATGAAGAGAGAGAGGGGGGAGGGGGGAGGGAGGGAGGCAGGGAGGGAGGGAGGGAGGCAGGGAGGGAGGGAGGGAGGGAGAGAGAGAGAGAGAGAGAGAGAGAGAGAGAGAGAGAGAGAGAATGAATTATCTGAGGGAATGTGCCATCTTGGCATTTGTGCTATTATAACCAGAGTGGCATGATACATATGTATGTGTGCATTTGTAAGATAATAACTAGATCTATGTCTATGCATAAAGGACTAAAAATGAAATGAAAAAGGACAGAATTCACCTGTATTTTCAATGGCTCCGAGTTGACTTATTTGAAGAAATGGTGACTAAGCCAAGTTGAATACCTGTACTTTATACAGAAGATTGTTAAAAAGTCTCTCCAGGCAAATTCAAAAGAATGTTAATCATTCTTTTTACTATATTCATTTTATTGTATTTTTTAAAAAATAAATATACATTAACCATTTTTAACTGAAACAATGAACTGATAAAATTCTTTTTAAATGCACAGACCTTTCATATGAATCACAATAAATATAGTTGCCCTGTTAGAGATTTTAAATACATGACAGAACCTAAAATACAACAGCTGAGAAAAATATGAGATGTCACAGCTATGATCAACATATTAGTAAAACAACAATTTTAAAAAGAATGAAATTTGAATAGGTAAATATTGAAAGAGAGGCAGTTTGGTGTACTGGTTAAAAGTACCAGGTCAGAAAATGAAAGGTTATGGATTCTAGACCTATCTTAGGCACAAAACCAACTAGATGACCTTGGGCCGGTCATGATCTCTTAGCCCTGGAAAGAAGACAATGGCCAACCGCACCTGGAAATTTTGCCAAGAAAACTGCAGAGACTTATCCAGACTCCTGAGGAGTGAAAAGTGGCTTGAAGGGACAAACAAATTCTCAAAACACTTTATTAACTTTGCAGAATTTCTAATACAACTGTTGATTTTCTTAATGCAGACTAAGGTTTTCTCTTTATTATTTTGTATTATAAATCTTTGTATTAACCACAATGTTAGTGTGACACCTCTGTTATAAGCAGCCAAGTTTAAACTTTCCAGCAGAATTTGGCACATAAGAGTTTCCCAGCAGTGAATACAATTAGTTTTAAAGTGTGTACTCGAAGGAACCTATGGTGAACTGGCAATGGAGTTTATTGGTAAATCTGTTAACACAGGCAGGTGTTGCTTTTGATAGTAATGCATAGGGACCTGTTGTTTTTGAAAGAAAAGGTACTACTTACTTGCATTGTCTACATTTCTGATTTTCAATAATGAATAAACACTTTATGTATAGTCTTCCTTTAATTTGTAATCTGCATGTGCTTTTTAGTTTCTTTTTTGATCAGAATTTTTTAACAGCAGCAACTTAGCCTTTTATTGTCTAATGCTTAGTGGGAAACAAATTGAGTCCTGAAGCAAATTTCTTGCTAGATTTCTCTTATCACATGTAACTTATAGTAAATAACTCATGAAACAAGCCAGTTAATTTGATGCATTTTGATATAATAAATAAAGGAAAAGTCACACATTCACAATTAACGAAGTTCTTGACATGTGTAGCAATCTCTACCCATACTGATAGCAAAGTAAAAAAATTGACATTTTTCTATTTCACTTATGAAATTGATATCCTGTAAGGTGAGATTGCAATTGCCAGAATTTTGGGAGTTGATATCTCAACAGACTTGGAAAACACCAACTTAGGAAAGAATAATATACCATGTTTCTCACAAAATAAGGCCAGGCCTTATTTATTTTTTTGACCCCCCCAAAAATGGCTAGGCCGTCTTTTCGGGAGTGACTTAATTCCCCCCCTTATATCCTCAGGCAGGCAGGCGGCGACGGCTTGGATGTTGACCTCGGCGTTGGTGGGGCACTTCGTATCGGGAAACCTTCTGCCACCGTTGCTTTCCCTTCTCCCTGTGCTGCCGTGGCATTTAAAGCAATGCCGCAGTGTTTGGCACAGCCATGTGCAGCCAGCCAGGGCTCCTCCCTGCAACCGGAGCCTAGAGGAGACATTCAGCTTCAGGCGCTGCTGTCTCCGCATTCCCTTTGCCTTCAAAAGCAAAGCCAATTCTTTTAAAAACGACGCCCTACTACGACAAAAACTCCCCTGCCCAAGAGGGCAGCCTAACCCCACGTGGGGAGGCGAATCTCCCGGGGCTGCAGCACAGGATCGGCCCACCCTGGGAGAAGCACCCAGCCACCATCCCTGCCTGGCACCGGGAAGAGCATGAAGAGCTTTGCCTGGGGTGCCCAGCGCAGCTGACAGGAGGGCCCTCCTGCCCGGTGGCAGACCTCTCACCAAAGCAGTGAGTGCCTCCCCACAGGACCCTCCGCTCATCCCGCCCGGGCCATGCCAGAGCCGTGCTGGCTGGGCAGAGCCGGGAAAGCGAGCTGTGGGTGCGCGCCCACCTGCCAAACAAAACAGCTGGGCCGACCTGAGCTTGGCTTCCTTCCCAAGTTCCTCCAGCCTGAACCCAAAGGGGCCACCGGGAGAGGCTGACTGAGGCAGTGATAACGCCCACCCATCCGTGGACAGGGAGGCAAGACAATGGCCTGCACCGCGTCCTCCTCCGAGCTGAGCCTTGACAAGTGAGTGCCTCTGCCTGATGCCCATGCTGCTGGAACATTTGGAGCTGCCGGCGCGTTTGGAGATATGTGGGATGGGGATAGGCTGGGCGAGGGGTGGAAAGGACAGGCGGCTTTGGGCTCTCACCGCTCGACCTGCTGGCCAGGGAAGCAGCGCTGCCATCACCTTGCCTCCCTGTCTGCGGATGGGTGGGTTAACCCAAATGGGTACTGAGACCAAAATGTGTTGCAAGCGATGCATTGATTCACCCAGTCATGATGCAAGAGTTTTAGTAGTATATAAACAGAGGATATGAAGTCTACGTTTGGCTTATATATGTTTTAAAAATTCCACTCCAATGATTAAGACCACAATTTCACAGAAGAAATTCTATGTAATAACATTGAAAAGTTGTAGAGCAAAAATGGAAATATAATTTCTAATTAATTAATTAATTAATCTAATTAATTAATAACTGCTTTAGCATTTCTGAAATAGTACATATTTATATTATTCAGATGATACTTTTCAAATGCCTAATTATACTTTTTAATGATCCAAGAAATTGATATGATATTTTCCCTAAATTACCTTTATTATTTCATTAACCCATAGGATTCCTCTCCTGTACTTTTTCTTTTGCATCAGCTATTGTCAATATCTTCCTCTTGAACACTAGCAATTTATTTTGAAATAATGTCTGAGCTTACCTAAATTTAATGAGTATACAAATTACTCATTGTAATCATTATGTGTATATGTGTGTGTGTGTGTATACACACACACACACACACATTTTAATGCATATTTCAGCAGAGTTATGAGACTCTGGAATTAATTATATATTAGTTTTTGTCTGTTGTAAGTGATGTATACACATAAATTAACACCAATTCTAAAAATGGTTTTAGAACCGTGATGGCGAACCTTTGGCATGTGCCACAGTTGGCACACAGAGCCCTCTCTGTGGTCATGCAAGCTGTTGCCCCAACCCAGTTCTGCTATGCATGCTTACGTGCCTCCCACTGGCCAGCTGGTCTTCGGGTCTCTGCTGTGCATGCAGGGGGATGTGCGTGCATGTGAAGGGCAGTGGTGGTATTCAAATTTTTTACTACCAGTTCTGTGGGCATGGCTTGATGGGCATGGCAGGGGAAGGATATACTGCAAAATCTCCATTTCCACCCCACTCCAGGAAAGGATGCTGTAAAAATCTTCCCATTCCCTCACCACCCCACTAATCTGCTTTCTAGCTACGTTCTCCTGCGCAGGGTAACAAAAGAAGACCCAGCTAATCAGCTGGGATCAGAAGGCAGAGAATAGATGGGGACTAGGGCCAACCAGAGGTGGTATTTACCGATTCTCCAAACTATTCAAAATTTCCACTACCTATTCTCCAGAACCTGCCAGAACTGGCTAAATACCACCTCTGGTGCAGGGGTGGGGTGCATGTGCAGGGTGCATTTGTAGAGGACACACACACCTTGCATTTGGGGGGGTGTACATGCATGCGCTTTGGGCACTCAGTGCTGAAAAGGTTTTAGAACATTTCAGAAAAGGTCAATTTAGTTTGCACTTAGCTTTAATCTATGTTTTGGTAACCATATCAGGAGAATCTAAGAGCAGGTTGCTCAAAAACTTCCCTTGTCTCTGGAAGATTTAGGATTTAAGAGGTTGTCAATCAGTCACAGCCATACTATAAATGGGCGATCTATCTAGAGGGGACACATAAAAAGCTCTTACTGGCATGCAGTCATATAAGTGCTTTTTCAAACTACAAACTTTAGCCAGCCAAAAAGATTGCAGAGTGATGGCAAACAACAACTTGCTGCAATAAATGAAGTGTCAAATTCAGTACCATCAAATAATGTGTTTTAGGGAAAAAAAAGTTTAAAAATGTCTGTGTCTATATGTATGACTTCTGCAAAGGGAAAAGAACAGTCAGAACACTGGGGAAATATATTTTGACATAATATCACTGGATATCTCTAATATTTATTCGATACATATTTTGAGCTCTGATCCTTGGGAGCAATAACACAGCTGTGGGGCTTAAAATACCTGCCAAAGATCAGCAGGAAAAGAGCCAGCTTGCCACACAAAGGGTGTTCAGTCAACAACTACACTATTTTTTGTAAGGATGGTTTAATTTATCAAGGACATCACTGGAGAGAGTGATATCAGACTTGTCAAGCCCAATTGTTTTTTCCTGTTCTGGGAAATTGCCAGAATATTTTTGTGAAGCTCAATAAGTTTGTTTTCCTTTTTGTTGGTATCAAATAAGAAGTTAAATTGTGTTGTCGTAACTTCTCTATTTTGATGATGAATTTTAGCAGCACAACTTTGGGGGAAGGTGGAAACAAGGAAAAGGGATGTGGGTTACACAAAAGCTGTGAATTCCTATTCCTATTTCTAGCAGTTTAAGAACAGAAACTCCGAAGCACTGTGACTACAATGGGAATCAGGTTTAGATTTTGAGGTGTGACAGCCACCTCTGCACCTCTTATTCTTATTAATGGGAATGATAAAACCACCTTTTTAAAAGAAAAGAACACAATTGCATACCAAAAATACCAAAAATCAAATCTAGCTTGAGACTGGCATAGTGACTAGGGGGCTTCAATATTGTAAACTTTTTTTTTCCCCTGGTGAGCTATTTAATTCAATTTAGAGCTTATTATGTGCAACAAAATTGTAAGTCATTATCGCTATTGTAACTAGTGTATGGAGTTCACTTTAGATGATGGTTGCAGACCACATAAGTAGACTTATTTGGTTTATGAGATGCTTTTTCTGCTCCTCCTCTACTAGGTGACAGAAACTGACATCTGTTATGTCCTGAGGACTCAAGGAGTTCTCACTCAGGTCCACTCACTTTACGTGGGCGTTATTCCCCCATTCCCATTGGTTGGCCCTCCCCAGCAGCCAGCTATAAAAGCAGGCTGCAGGGTCCAACCGGTTGCTGATTGCTGCGAGCCAGTTCCAGGCTTGGCAAGCACGGTCAGCCCTTTATTGTAAAATAAAGTATTGTTGCACTCATGCTCTGGTTCAGCCTCTCATTGCTCAAATAAAACACTGGCGACGAGGATGGGATGGCTACCAGAAGCACCTTGCAACCGCTGAGTCACTAGCCACCGATCCACAGCCCAGAGAGAGCGATCGGCTGGCGACAAGGGAAATGCTGATCCACAGCCAGAGAGAGCGGTCAGCTAACGAAACGAGCGATCAAAAGAGCAAACGCAGATCCGCAGCCAGAGAAAGCGGTCTGAGTCAAATAGTTAGAAGCGTCTGTAGCCGCTTGTTAGCCCTTACGGGGAAAGTGAAGCGCTGCGAGCCGCAGCCGCTCTGCATTTGGCGCGAAAATTCAAGCGGGTGTCATTTGAATTTCGAGCCAGTAGGAATCACAGCACAGCGCTGTGAGAGTCACTAACGCCCACTTTTTGGCGCGAATCAAGACACCTCCAACGGCTAGCAGCCAACGTGGTAACCCAGAGAGAGAGAAAGAGAGGGTAGCAAAAAAACCTCTCCAGAGCTGATATCACTAGTAACTCACGAGCGCTCGTAGTCCCAGAGAGATTTTTTCCGCAGGTAGCCCAGCCGTTCCAGCACCATGAGTTCCAACCCAGTATTCCCGGCGTTTAAACCAGACGAAGAGAAGTGGGAATCGTATAAGAACCGCTTCAATCATTACATCGATGCGGTCGGCCTGGCGGATGCGGGAGAGCATCGGAAAAAATCCTATTTCCTAATCTACTGCGGAGCCACCGTTACGATACCGCTGCAGCACTCGTGGCGCCGAGAGAATTGAAAAACGTTCCGTGGTCCGAGTTGCTTGAGATCCTCACTAACCACTACGCTCCCAGGCCTTCACAAATCGCCAGGAGGTTCACGTTCCGAATGAGGAAGCAATCAAGTAAGGAGACCATCAACCAATATATGGCCTCCCTCAGAACAGCAGCCCTGCACTGCGGGTTTGGAACATACCTGGAGGACATGCTCCTCGATCAATTAGTTTGTGGGGTCAAGGATCTCAACCTACAGAGGCGACTGCTAGCTAAAAAGACCTCAACCTCGCAAGCGGTCGAGGAGGCCCTAGCAGCCGAGCTAGCAACGAACTCAGCCACCGAAATTCAGGGCCCAAGCGCCAAGCTAGCATCGTTCCCAGTCCATTCCGAAGAGGTGGAAGCGGAGGAAGCCCACAACGATGAGAACGATGTCCATCGCCTCACCAATGACAGACGGTCGCAGGTTGGGGCCAAACAAGAATACACCGGTCCACCCAAGCACATCACTCTGTGCCTAGCCTGTGGGGATCACATCAAAGGGCCACCTGCAAGTTTAAAGGAGCCGTTTGCAACAACTGCCATAAGAGGGGCACATTAGAGAGTCTGCCAAGCCCCCAAAGCGCTGCACACAGACCCCGTCCTCGCACTCGGGACCACAGAGGCAAGTATTAAACTGTCGCACGCACCGCCTTGCCAGGCGTACTTGCCACACTGTTAGTAAAATTTCTCTCTCCGTTTCCCTAGAAGGTAAACCGTGCCACATGGAGGTTGACACAGGGTCAGCGCTCTCAATAATCTCGTGGAACACCCTCAAGAGACTCCACCCCAGCCTATCTACTACCCGGCTTCAGAGATGCCAGTTTGGTCTGAAGGACTACCAGGGGAAGGCCATTCCCGTGATCGGCAGAGGCAAGTTCTTTGTCAGTTTTAGAGCTTTTAAAGGCCACCTACCTCTAGTGGTAGTTAACGGCAATCTACCCACCTTATTGGGGCTCGATTGGTTTCCCCACCTCGGCCTAGGGTTAACAGGAGTCCATGCTGTCTCAACCTCAGACACTGACTCCTTATTCGCTGACTACGCAGATGTGTTCAGCGAGGAGCTGGGGTGTTATAATGGAACCCCATCTCGTTCACCGTTGACCCCAGGCAGTCCCAATCAGATTAAAACCACGTAGAGTTCCATTTGCTATTCGACCAAAACTAGATGCTGAATTGGATAAACTACTAAAACAAGGGTCATTGAGCCAACAGATTTCGCCAAGTGGGAGACGCCCATTGTCACACCCTCAAAAAGATGGTAGCCTGAGAATTTGCTCGGACTACAAGACAACAATCAATAAATATTTACAAGTTAGCGCCTACCCTGTGCCCGTCATTCAGCACTTATTGCACACATTCGAACCGGGCAGTATTTTTGCTAAATTGGACATGTCTCAAGCATATCAACAGTTCCCTGTTGATAACCAAACAGCGAACTTCAGACCATCGTCACTCACAGGGTGCCTTCCGATGCAAGCGTCTCCAATTTGGCGTAAGTGTTGCCCGGGTATTTTCAGTCCCTCATGGAGCGGATTTTACAGGGCCTCCCTGGTGTAGTACCCTACTTCGACGACATCTTGGTCTCGGCCAGGGACAGACCCCAACTCTTCCAGAGAGTGCGAGCAGTGTTAGAGAGGTTCAGACAGCATGGCCTCAGGTTAAAAAAAGAAAAATGTGCCATTGCCACTAGACAGGTGGACTTTCTGGGTTATAAAATTGACGCCTCTGGCATTCACCCCCTGGAGTCCAAGGTTAGGGCGATCCACGAAGCTCCCACACCGACCTCCAAAACGGAGCTACAAGCTTTCTTGGGGCTCCTAAACTTTATGCATCCTTCTTGCCCCATAAAGCCTCAGTAGCCGAACCCCTACACAGATTACTAGACAAAAAGTCACCGTGGCACTGGGGGCACAAAGAAGACCAGGCGTTTAACGCCGTCAAATCACTACTTACGTCAGAGGCAGTGCTCATCCAATTCGACCCCAACCTTCCTTTAGTACTGGCAGCAGACGCATCCCCTTTTGGAATTGGGGCGGTCCTTAGTCACAGACTCCCCAATGGCGCCGAGGCCCCCATCGCCTTTTTCTCCAGGACGCTCTCGGCCACGGAGGCGAAATTACAGCCAAATAGACAAGGAAGCCCTAGCAGCTGTTGCAGCCGTGAAAAAGTTTCACGAATTCCTTTTTGGCCATTTCTTGAACTGGTCACCGACCATAAGCCCCTCCTGGGCCTACTGGCCGGCGACAAACAGACACCTCAAGTCCTTTCCCCTAGAATGACAAGGTGGACACTTTTCCTAGCGGCCTACTCATACAAACTTATTCACCGCCCGGGCAAAACTCTATCCCACGCCGACGCTCTCAGTCGCTGCCCTTACCGCTCCGGCTGAAGACCCAGCTCCTGTCAACGCCATTTTTGAAATCACCCAGTTGGACCTGCCCATCACCGCCCTTGACATCGCCGCTAAAACCAAGGCAGACCAAACGCTCGCCCAGGTGCTCGACTGGGTGAGGAGGGGTGGCCGGGAGGCAACGTCGATAACAAATTCGCACCCTTTAAGACTCGCATGCAGGAGCTGTCCAGTTTGCAGGGTTGTCTACTGTGGGGCACTCGAGTGGTCATTCCGACCTCGCTGCATACCCGAGTCCTGGAGCGTTGCACGAGGACACCCGGCATTGTGAGAATGAAGGCGTTAGCACGCAGCTACGTGTGGTGGCCGGGTCTAGACGAGGACATTGTCAATTGGGTAAGTTCCTGCAGCATTTGCCAGGAATCCCGTCCTGCTCCCCCCATCGCCACCCCTACCAGATGGGAGAGCGCCAACGCCCTTGGTCTAGAATCCATATCGATCTGGCAGGCCCGTGCATGGAAAGATGTTCCTAGTGGTCGTGGACGCTTATTCCAAATGGATAGACGTGGCGCAGCTATCCACGACCACCACACTAGCAATCACCAACGTGTTAACGCGCCTGTTCGTTACACATGGACTACCCGACTCCATTGTCTCCGATAATGGCCCACAGTTCGCATCAGTAGAATTCAGCCGTTTTGCTGCCAACCTGGGCATTCGCCACATTTTCACAGCCCCATTTCACCCTGCGAGTAATGGGTTGGCTGAAAGGGCCGTCAGAACCACCAAAGAGGCCCTCGCTAGGTTTGGCAGGGATGACTGGCACCACAAACTCCGCACGGTTCCTGATGAGCCAACACTCAACCCCTGTGCAGTCACCAATAAGTCCCCAGCGGAACTTCTGATGGGCCGGCGCCTGAGGACTGTATTGGACAGATTGCACCCACAATACTGCCCTGACTCTCCCCTCGCTTCTACGTCGGGGTTAGACATTTTTGTTACAGGAACCGATATTCGCAAGGAATTTCGCCGGGACCCACTTTGGATTCCAGGCGAGGTCATCGCCATCACCGGGCCAAGATCGTATAGAGTCAGGCTGGAGGATGGTCGCGTCTGGAGGAGACATATAGACCAGCTTAGAAGGCGCCTCAGCACCCTTGCCAACAAGAGTCCAGAGTCTCCAGTCGAAGGGGAACCGCCTCATCCGCCGCCCAGCCACATCGTACCCAGCGACCAGTCTGCACCAGCGGTCGTTCCGGTCAGCCCAAACTCGGACAACAGCGCCCAGAGAGTTGACCAGCCTGATCCAACCCACGAGCTCGACCCCAGTAACCAACCCGGTGTTTCCCGAGGATGCCCAGTCCAGAGAGAGTGTTGGCGACACTATGCCGGCTCGACCATCACAGACTGGTACCGAACAGACAGACAATGTTCCCGAGTTGCGCCGTTCGGGCGCCAACACAACCCCCCGTCTACCTCAAGGACTATGCATGTTCGCATCTGGGGGAAGGGGTGTTATGTCCTGAGGACTCAAGGAGTTCTCACTCAGGTCCACTCACTTTACGTGGGCGTTATTCCCCCATTCCCATTGGTTGGCCCTCCCCAGCAGCCAGCTATAAAAGCAGGCTGCGGGGTCCAACCGGTTGCTGATTGCTGCGAGCCAGTTCCAGGCTTGGCAAGCACGGTCAGCCCTTTATTGTAAAATAAAGTATTGTTGCACTCATGCTCTGGTTCAGCCTCTCATTGCTCAAATAAAACAACATCCCTACCTGTTTATTCTTCCAAAAACAACACAACACAAAACAAAATTTTTACATGCCTTCAAAAAAATAAAATGTCACCAGCAATCTCCCATCATTATGCCCATGTTCCCATTAGTGTGCCTATGGCTATTCAGTGATCATAGCAGTGCCATCAAACTGCACAAAAGTCTCAGCTGAAGTGGAATTTGTTTTCATCGTGCAAGTGAGTTTGATGGCCGTCCACTACAGCAGATGACAGGCACCCTGGAGTGAGAGTTTGAAAAGAAAGAGAAAAGAAAATAACCTTCTGATCCATTATCTAACTACCTCACAACAAATCAGAAAGAAAATAAATCTAAAACAAATGCTATTTTAATTTCTTATTTGCTTATTTCTCCACAGAACATGGGAATGGCCCGTTCCATCTGTGCCACTAGAATGGCCTATCCCACCTGTGGATCCCACTGGTCAGAGAATGCTAGCTGGTGGAGTCCAGGAGAGCAGCCTTCTCTGCTATGGCCCTGGCAGACTAGATAATTCAAATGCAGAGTAGATAATTGCAGAAAGAAATTCAGATTGGAACATTTCTAAATCCAGTCTACATAATATTGTCAAACTGATGAATTTCATTAAAAGCTTGTGTTATATTTTTCATTATACATCGAGTAAGTCAATTAACTATTTGAATCACAAAGGGCAAACCTAACCTTCCTTTTATGTTCATAGAATTGAGATTAAAGGCAGAAGAACTGCAAAAGGTTTTAGTTCCATCTTCAGTGCAAAAAACATGTAATGAGTGACATTTTTATGTTGATTTCAATGTGGCTCAGTATGTGCCCTAATAAAAGTGGTAGCAAGCTGAATTTTTTTTTAAAAAAGAACTCAAGTAAAAAGAAAATATGTATAACCTTTAAAGTATAATTTAGTTGTTTAAAATGTTTCCTTGTTATTTTACTTAAAAAGGTCCAGTTAATCACATGACTATGTAAAAGGGAACCATCCAAAACTGAAACTGTCCTATAAAAAGTATCAGTAGATGTCAAAATTAAATAATAATGAACAGTGTGTTCCCTGCCTTGAAATTTTACAAAATAATACCTTGTTTTGCTTAATAAACTCTTATATATGAGATTCAGTGGCGTTTTGGAGGTGACTCTCACGTAAAGTCGTTCTGACACTGATGAATGAATGAATGCATAGAGAATTGGAATCTTCATGTCATCAGTGTGACTGCACATAGGGTGTCACTGCAAGAAAGAAGAGAGAGAAAGAATTATAAGTAACATTTGTTTAAGTAGGTGAAATTGAAACACTTTCTTCAGTGTATATTAGTTATTAATATTTCAGTTTTCTTAGATTTAATACTATGCAGTTATTCCCCAGAAAGAAATGCAGTTACATTCAATGATACTTTTCTTCCTATAAGTAACTTTGGGTTGTATTCTGAATTCAGTCTCTAAATAAGAGGTTTCTCTGGACTGGACTGTTATTAGTCGGACAAATAAAAAATAAGGGTTTATATCTTTTGAACCTTTCTTTGTTTAAGATTTAAAATATTAACTGGTGTGATATGTAGATCCTGTTGGAAGTTCAAATCAAGTGCACATGCAATGCAAAGCAGAATCATACTTTTAATTTTTGTTGAGGCAAAGTGACTATAATCTTCTATTAAATAAACTATATTATCTGAAGAGAAAGCCAGTATGGTCTAGTGCAGATATGGAGAACAATGACCTTTTTATGACTTGTGGACTTCAACTCCCAGAATTCCTGAGCCAACATGGGAGTTGAAATCCACAATTCACAAAGGGTCCATGGCTCCCCACCTGTAGTCTGGTGGTTAAGATGCTGGATTACTAAGCAGTGAGGTGCCGGTTACAGTCTTCCCTGAGAACTTGGTTGAGTGACTTTGAGTCCATTATTTTCAATTAGCCCAAGACTAGGAAGCAGAAAATTATCTATTTAATATACTGTGCAGGACAAACATCTTGCAATGCATTGATCTGGGCTGATAATAACATAATTGAACTATTACTAAAGTTATTTTAAAATATATAAATATTAAATTATAGTTATTCAGAATTATAGTTATTCTAAATTCTGAATTAAAATTTTGCTAGATTTATCTTTATATTATGTTATTACCTCTATGATATCTGTAATTTGATAGATCTTTTCCAAACAGCATTTTTCCTTCTCTTTCTCTCATACAGCAGCAATTTGATATATCTGTTTTTCCTTCTTAGGAAATCCCTTTCCAAACAATTTGGAGCAGGGGTCGCCAACCTTTTGGACCTCAGGGACCACCAAACTCATAATTTTAAATCCCAGGGACCACTAACCAGTTCTGTGGGTGTGGCCCAATTTGTGGGTGTGGTTTGGTGGTCATGTGACTGACTGGGCATGGCTTGTATGTAAATATTATAAATATTTATATAAATGTTGAATTTTTTTTTAATAAAAAAGAGCAACTTTTACCCAAAATCAGGCAAAGCAACCAGACAGATTGAATTGCTCACAGAATCATTCAATGATCTATCTATCTGCTATCGGCTATCTGAGTCTGTCACATAAAATTTGCTTGCTGTGAGTCTGCACTGAATAATAGAAGCTTTGGTCCTAAGAGAGGTTTGCTCTGCTTAAAAGCAGAGCCAAAGATCTAAAGACTAGCTGGAAAGCAAGAAATGCAACCATTTCCTGCTTTCTAGCTAATCTAAATCTCCTGGCACAGCAGAACAGCTGATAGTCGGAAAAGGGAAAAATAGCAATTTAGCAGGCAAGTTTGTCAGGTAAGGAGGGTTCCCGCAGACCATGTGGGCGAGGAGGGTTCCCGCGGGCCATGTGGGTGGGGCAGCCTTGTGTTTCTGTGCAACCTGGATTAATTGCTTTGGCGGATGCTCTGTGGGTGAGATTTCTCTGCAGCCCACCAAAATTTTCTCGTGGCCCACCAGTGGGCCGTGGCCACCAGTTGGCAACTGCTGATTTGGAGGGTCCCTGTAGTTTGTGCTTTATTTTGGTGACCATATTTTCTTAAATTCCTTTAATTCAGGAGTTGAGGACCTATATGTCTCTTGATATTGCAATATTGCTATATAGCATGATTAAAGTTGGAAGTTGTAATTTTATACTGTCTAGAAAGCCATAAGTTTTCTGCTACTGTTGTAAATCTTATGCATTATTGACTTTTGCTCTTTTTTTCATTTGTTCACATAATTGAAGACCTAGGAAGCAGTTCTTAATATCTCTGGAAATATGGCCAATGGTGAAAGAAGATGAAATTGGGTTTCAGTATGCATTTCCTGCATTTATTATGCTTAACTTTGTTAATCTCATTGTTTTTAGAACTTTAGGGACTTTCCCCACTCCAGTATATTTTAGAGTTTTATGGAACACAGGTGGTAATGCATAGAAGCTTCTAGGAAATTGTTATTTTTAAAAATCTTTAAAAAACTATACCTGGTTCTGAAGTCAGAATCAAGGCTCAAATTAAACACCCAATTTCTAATTTGCACAAAGAAATAAAGAATATGAAACTCTGCATAACACAACAACTAGGAGTGAAAGAAAAAACGACTAGCTATGTGTATTTCTATTTTTACAGAAACAAAAGTCCTTTTGAAACAAATGTTCCTCTTTTTCAGTAAACTGAACTTTTCCAATTTCTTGGAAGTTCCACTCTGCTGAATAAAGTCTGATGAAGAGAGGAAAAATCTTGTTCTTTATCAATTTATCTCCAGGGGCTTCTGCTGAATTCTGTCTTTTGAATCAAACAACTTTTTATTTTCAGCAGAGAGCCAGTCTGAGATAAGTTGACTTTTTAATATGGCAAAGAACCATCCCTTACCCATGAGGATGTGTACTGTATGTCTCAGTTTGTACAATAACCTATAGTTTGGCATGCTAGCTACATTTAAATCATAAGCACTTTGGACAAGTGTTATGTGACTCTTGGAGTTTTCCCTCCTCTCAATTCCAGTTCTGGCCCTCAGTGAAAGTCCTGAATCAGTCTGTCTATCTTTCATGGTCTCAGCTAATGTACAAAGAGGAAGAATAGAACTATTGGACTTCGGTGATAGAAAGAACTCTAAATTTGTGCTGGAAATGTGAAGAACATGAAGGGATATTTTATCCCATTTGGCAGATATGTAAAAAAGCTAAAAACATTGGAGCCAATTAAAAATAAGTACCAGGTACCACTGTACTTATAACAAAACTTCCCTAAAACTGTTTGCTCAAAAAAAAGTTGCAAATAGATAAGTTGTGTTGAATGACACACAACTTTTACATTTTCTGATACAAGTTGGATCTGATCAGACAAATGCTTTAAAATACACTTTATTCAAGCTGTTAATGAAATGAAATACCATTTGAAAATGTACAGAAACCAAATACTGTATATAGTGCTAAAATTATAAAAAAGCAGATCAAGTAGATGATGAATACTAAGAATCTCACATGCAGAGATGAATTAATGTAGATACAGATATTTTGTTCCTCAGTTCTTGTTCATTTCACAGAACTTGATGAGCTGCTTTTGGCACTGAAAGTTGTAATCTTCTCTGCTCTCTCCACATGAAGCTGTCATTAATAATTGAATTAGGGAGAATGTGAGCATTAAGTGCATGCATTTTAAAAGGAATGTTGCTACCTTTTAAAGTCCTTACCTGGTCTCTCTTTTTTGTATTTGAATAGAATTACTGAAAGCTAATACTAGCAGTGAGTCCTATATTTTCAGCATATTTGGCACTGACAGCATTTCTAACTGATGATATATGCGGCATATGACATGAACAAATGAAGACTAAATTTTTTGCTCCAGATTTTTAACAAGCAGCAGGAACAATAACAGCCACAATGCTAAACCAATTGAAAGGAAAATCAGAAAGGAAAATTTAAGAGACCAAAGTAACTAAATGATATTTTGTTCAGTTTAAAAGAAAATTAAAAATGTAGCTCAGATATATATGCCTGACAAAGCAAACCTGGTGTAATTCATTGTTATTGTTATTGTTTAATCTTTGGTGAGATTCATAGCCTTTGGGGCTGGTTGGTAGCTCAACAGTTTGAGTCCTAACCAAGGACCTAGGAACTGTTCAGATAGCATCAGCGGATATAAGCTATTCCAAGTAGGGTGGTTTTTTGTAGAATGAGGGTATTCAAGTCTGATAAATTAAGGATTTCCAAATAGCAATTGTTATTGTTATTGTTGTTGTTATTGTTATTGTTGTTGTTATTATTATTATTCTTCACAGAAAACAACAGTGTACAAAGCAAATGAGATAACTATGCTGGATTTTGTATCACAAATCACTAGTTGAACATTTTCCAAGCGTTTAGGACTGTGTGATATATCGACGAATTATGCAAGCAGATCCCATAAGATGGCCTTTTGCAGCTGACCAATGGTGATTTTGTCAGTGCAAATTGTTTTCAAGTGCTTGCCTAGGTCTTTAGGCACACCACCCAGTGTGCCGAGTACCACTGGAACCACCTGCACTGGTTTATGCCAGAGTCTCTGCAGTTCAATTTTCAAGTCCTGATATCTGGTGGCTTTTTCAAGTTGTTTCTCGTCGATTCTGCTGTCACCAGGTATGGCAATGTTGATGATCCACACTTTTTTCTTCTCCATGATCATGATATCCGGGATGTTTTGTATTCCTAAACTTCTCCACGATCGTGATATCCGGGGTGTTTTGTATTCCAAAACTTTATCAGTCTATATTCAGAAGTCCCACAGTAGTTTTGCATGCTCATTTTCGACCATTTTTTCAGGCTTATGGTCCCACCAGTTCTTTGCTACAGGAAGATGGTAGTTGTGACACAAATTCCAGTGGACCATCTGAGCGACTGTGTTGTGACGTTGTTTGTAGTCAGTCTGAGCGATTGTCTTACAAAAGCTCAGTATGTGATCAATGGTTTAATCCGCTTCTTTGCAGAGTCTGCATTTGGGGTCATCAGCAGATTTTTCTATTCTGGCTTTGATTGCATTTGTTCTGATGGCTTCTTCTTGGGCTGCAAGAATCAGGCCTTCTGTCTCTTTCTTCAGTGTTTCGTTGGTCAGCCATAACCAGGTCTTTTCCTTGGATCTTTTGAATGAACTGTCCATGCAGTGCTTTGTTACATCAGCTGTTAGCCCGAGTTTGCATTGCTGTTTTCCTATATTGATCCTTGGTTTGCTGCACTTTGAGCAGCTTCCTATTGTTGACCTCCATCAAAGCTGATTCAACACTGTCTTTCACATAATCTTCCAGAGCATGTTTCTCTTCTTCAACTGTCTGTTTCACTTGCAAAAGTCCTCTGCCGCCTGCTTTTCTGGGCAAATATAACCTGTCAACATCACTACGCGGGTGCAGCACATAGTGTATGGTCATCAGTTTTCTCATTTTCCTACCCAGGCTGTCCAGCTTTGCCTGTGTCCAGTTTACGATCCCAGCAGTATATCTGATGACGGGTATGGCCCAGGTATTTATAGCCTTGATGGTGTTACTGCCATTCAGTTTGCCTTTTTAAAGTTTTCTGACCCTTTGTGTGTATTCTTTGCTGACCACATTGCCATTGTCCAACTGCAGTATGCCCAGGTATTTGTAGGCTTCGGGTTGGTGGCACTTGATGGTTTGTCCATTGGGCATTTTGATTCCATCACTTTCTACAATCTTCCCTTTCTTCAGTGCCATTGTGGCACGTTTGTCCAGGCCGAACCCCATGCTGATGTCAGTGCTGAAAATTCAAACTGTATTGGTCAGTGACTGGATTTTGAACAGTTCTGTTTACCAGTGTTTCATCACATTCGCAGTGAAAGTATCAATGCACTTGCATATTCCGATGACATCCAGGCACTTGATGATCCAGCTGTGTGGTAGTGAATCAAATGCTTTCTTGTAGTCAATCCAAATTGTATTCAGTTTTGTTTTTCAGCTTTTGCAGTACTCTAGAATCATTTTGTCGATCAAGAGCTGATCTTTTGTGCCTCTGCTAACTCATTTGTTTCCCTTCTGCTCTACTGGCAAGATGTTATTTGCTTCTAGGTAGTCCTGGATCCTTTCAGCTATATTATTATTATTATTATTATTATTATTATTATTATTATTATTATTATTATTTATTTATTTATTTATTTATTTATTTATTTATTTATTTATTTTATTCATTAAATATGAAACTTTGTCAACTGAACATTTAAAAATGTATCACAGACTGGCGCTAATAGTTGATATGGGTTGCTTCCAGTATCCTAGGTATCAACCAAGTATTTTCTTAAGATGTACGATGTTCTGAGTAGTGCATTTTTTTGCAGTTCTGCTGGTGTTATTGCAGGAAGATGCCATTTCTTGATGTATTTTATAAAATCCTTGGACATGGTACCAAGTGCCCAATGACAATGGGTATCACTGTTACATGTTTCATCCATAATTGCATAGTTCGATGGCCAGGTTGTGATATTTCATGTTTTTTCCAGTTCTTTTTTTTTTTTACTCTGGTGTCTTCTGGTATAGTGTTATCAATAAATTGTACACTTTGGTATTTGACAACTGTAATATCTAGTGTATTGTGTTCCAAATGACGATCCGTCTGCATTCGAAGGTCCCACAGGAGCTTCTCATTTTTGACAACTTTTTCCACTTTATGTTCCCATGACTTTTTGGATATAGGTAAATCGTATTTTTTATATAATGACCAGTGGATTAATTTAGCAACCCAATCATGTTTAGCTTTGTAATCAGTTTGCACAATTTTGTTTGCACTCACACATTAAATGTGAAACAGTTTCAACTTTGTCATTGCAAAGTTGGCAGTTTGGATTGTCAGTGGTTTTTTGTATCTTCTCTTTCATTGCTTTAGATTGTGCTTGTGTTTGAGCAGCAAGTATTAAACTTTCCATTTCTTTCTTGATAGTTCCCATCTTAAGCCTTGCCCATGTCAAGTTGTTATCACATTTTCCTTCAACATTTTTCAAGTGCTATCCATGCAAAGCTTTGGTTTTCCATCCATTTAATCTGTCATCCAGCTGTTTTTCCTTATATTCTGCCTTTGTTTCTATTGTTTTAATAATGTTCTCCGTTTTCACAGCCTGCAGCAATTTTTCTGTACTTTGATTCACATAGTCATTTAAATTTTGTTTTTCTTTTTCTACAGTTTGATGGATTTACAGTAGCCCTTTGCCCCCTATTCTTCTGGGCAGGTACAACTTGCTGATGTGACTTCGTGGATGTAAATGTAGTACATATTCAAAAGGTTGCATGTTTTCTTGTCCAAGTTTTCCAGTTCAGCCAAAGTCAGTTGATGATTCCAACTGAGTAGTGTATCACTGGAACTGCCCATGTATTGATGGTTTAATTATATTTCCAGCCTTCAGTTTTGATTTTAATGTTTTGCAGATCCTCCTGATGTATTCCTTTTGCATTGACTCTTTGACTTTTCCATTCAAGATGTTATTTGTAACCATCATCCTTTGCTAATGCTTTCACTATGCTTCCATTTCCCAGTTCTATTCCTTCCATTTTTCCCATTTTTCCTCACTGCATGAATAATATAGCATATTTTTCAAGTCCAAATTTCATTTTGATGTCACTGCTGAACAGCTGAACTGTACTGAGTATTGATTTAAGTTCTGTGGGGCTTTTCACATACATTTTTAAGTCATCTATCTATGCATAGTAAATGGTTTATCTAGCCATGTTGGCTTGAGATTTAGTATCCAAGTTTTGTGTTATCAATTATAATACTCATACTGGTATTCTGTCAGATAGGGTGCAAATAGAAATTGAGGAAAATAAGTTAAAATTCAAGACTTTAGCCAGAGTCTACCTGTCAGTATCATATAATCAGACCACATTACTGATTAGAAGACAAATAATTCCCACATACTGATTGTAATAAACTGCTGGCAGAATCGACTCTTTCTTTGATGTGAAAAATACATTTAAGGTATATTAGCAAATATTCTCCTATTATCTACAGGGACATGATTAAAAAGGTGCTCTTTGTTGGAAATTGTTTCTTATTCTCAAGCTGATTTAATTCATAGCTTATCAATAAAGAACAAATGTGAATGATTTATTAAAAGTGAGAGGTACAGTGAACATATGAGAGCATTCAAGAATGGAGAAGGGAATCATGATCCAGTAGATTCAACACCGGAAGAAAGAATCAGGAGAGAAATGTATATCAGTTTCTCTTTTTTTCCTAACCTGTAAAATATTGCCAAGAAAATAATGGTGCATTTCCTTCTTTTCCCCCTTTGTATATGTAAGAGCTTTGTAGAATGGATTATTTAGCAAGTGAAGGCCATTTGTATGCAATTTAGCAAGTTTTGTATTGCAATACTTCTATGCCTATACCTATACCTATAAATTATTTGGCAAATTTTGTGATTGCATCAGTGTATTGTTAATGGTTCTTGCTCACTTGTTGTCACCCATCTGTCTTCCTACTTGTAACTATTTAGCTGACGTAACACCTGCTAGGGGAAGGGGGATATACTAGAAGCATTGTTTTCATAAAATATTCTTAGGTTCCAAGATATTGACTACATATTTCTGATTTGGAAAATGGGATCTATCTATCTATCTATCTATCTATCTATCTATCTATCTATCTATCTATCTATCTATCTATCTATCTATCTATCTCTATCAATTTAGATGCTGCCCGTATTATTATTAAGCAACTTTGGGCTATTGTTCCCTTTGTTCCAAATAAAATAAAATATTCCTTTTAAATTAGGATATTAGAAAAGAGAAATTTCCATTCTTTCTAGGGCTGAAAAGATTAAACTGAAATAAATCTGTGTGGCTGCTCTTTGTACCATCTTCTGAGCCATTCCCTTCATCTACCATGCAAAAAGTAACTAGGCAATTAGTCAGCATTTGAAGTATTCATAATGACTTTCAAATATGAAACATTGTTTTAGGGTATTTACAATAAATCTTCTTGAAACTTTTAACCTATTGTCTTTTTCATATTCCCACAAATTCTTTTCTAAATAGCAATTGCCATCATAATAGCATGCTCAATCTTGACAGCTATTTTAATTTATATTGAATCATGAATACAAACTAGAACAACCACATGTTACTGTTACTTATACAAATTATGCCTTATTATAACTGTGTTCAAGGACACTGTTTCAATGTTGTGGAAACACAAACTAATGTGATACAATAAATATTAAATGCATGAATGGTATCATTGAAATAGATCTTGTGCTTAGATATAAAATACCAAATAAAATATTGAGTACTGAATACTAAAATCAAGATTGATAATGACTATAATACCATTAAGCTGGGATCACCTCTTAGAAACCACATTATGTCTGATTTCCTAAAGCAACATATGTAGGTAAGCTTATGGCCATGAAATCATACATGAACTTTTTCTTCAGCATTTAAAGTACATTTCAAATTACAACTAATAATTTTATTGTGCTTCTAAACATTGAACTATTCAGTTTGAATACTGAATTGAATTGAAGACTGAATTTTTATCATTACATAAAGAAATAGTATGCTTAAAGTTGTATTTAGCTAAAATGAGTTCAAAAGCTCAATGATTCTTTATTGGTTTTCATTTTTTTCCTTGACTTTCCAGCATTCACTGGTTAGTGTGTATAGCAGAGTTTTGTATTTTAATAGACAGTAATTAATAGTTAGAATGTGGAATTTCTATCAGCCTGAGGGCTGCATTACAAACATAAAGGGAAAAGGATTTCAGGTGACATTGACTGTATCTATGAAAGGAAGAACTTGTGAAATAGGACCCTTAAGTCCTTGTAAAACCTAAGGCATTAAATGGTCATTTCAGAAGAAAGATTACTTAGGAAAAAAACGGGGGAAACAAATACCAGGCCTAGTTTATGGATGTCATCCACTTTGTAGAGAACTTTAAAGGCATGCTGGTGAATTGCATGTGACCACAATATATCTAGATCCCTAGGTGGTTAACCAGTGGGTAAATAGCTATGAACCTCTCAAAGCTATTTTGAAGTCCTAGAAATTATAGCAGTGAATTTTGGTGAACCCAAACAGAAGGAAAGAATACCCTCATTCCTGGACACTACTTCTGCAATACAAAGAGGCATGGCTATAAACATGACTAGGTATGTATGCATATGTGCATATGTGGGGGTTTGTAGAGGAAGCTTGAGGATTCATTCACCTTCAGATATCAAAAAGCTGCAAACTTTTGGATTATCTCTAAGACAAATTTCAACACCCTATGCATAAATCCATAAAAGTCCCATTTATAACAGTTCTATGCAAATCAACTCAATATACCCATGGCTAAATTTGGATTTCATCCAGTAATCACTTGTGGTAGTGAAAATTATGTTTTTATGTCTTGATTAAATATTTTTAATCCCCTATAATTAGCTATTTCTACAAAATGCATCTGCTGTAGATCTGCTGAACATGTCATAACTCTAAACAAATGTTTAGGACAATGTAATTCTTTCTCCTTTTATGCTGGTTTCTATGAAAAATAGCTTTAGCTTTCCACATTTTGAGGGGAGGAGAATCCCTTATGAACAGATCTGCTGACCATGTTCATCTTTTGTCTAACCCTGAAGCATCCAACCATGTTTAATAGTTGACAGAAAACTCAATATGTGTTTGTATACGCATGAAATTACGGTACAGTTTCACAGAAGCAATAAATATTTTTTAAAAAACTTTCACTGTTCCTTTAGGAAGCTTCCCTTCTGAAATTTTAGAGCTATATTTCATCAGAAGTATCTTCATAGTTTGGCATCTAATACCAGGGAGAAGATGATGTTTTGAAAATGTTTTTCAGTTTTTAATTTTCTATTAAATATCACAGTGTACTTGCTTGGGGGGGTGGGGCTACATTATGTTAGCTCTTTTTATTTATTTATTTATTGGAATTTGTCAAACAAAAATGAGACTTTTTTTGGAATTTGGAATTTTGAAATAACTTTTGTGTCTGTTTCCAAAACTCCCTGTTCATTTGACATTACCACATATGACATTACCACTTGGTTTTTCTAAGATATTAACATCTGCTTATGCATTAAGTTTGTGCAATAGTTAGGTAATTTGCCCAGTTTCTTGAATCTTTCTCCTTTGATATGTTGTAGAAATATAAACCAATCTTTTTCACATGTATTTTTTCAGTGTCATATATCTTAGCATAGAATTAGAATTTTGTTTCTTTCTGTGTAACATTCAACAGGTGTTTCATGGAACTTTCCTATTTGACAGCCTATTTCTATAATATGTCACCTTTAGTGGAGTTGGCATCTGTATTACTCTTCCTATATGTTTCTGTCAATCAATAATACCATTTCTAAATGGTTGGAGTATATTCTTTTCCTCTTCCTTTATGCTCCTTTATATCTGGGAGATTGCCTCCATGAATGACTGCAATCTACTTTAGACATAGATGTCCTTATGAGTTCCCTGCTTATTGCTTATTTTTAATTAAAAAAATTATTTAATTTTTATTAAAAAATAAAAAATTATTTTTAAAATTATAAAATAGTAAAAACTATTAAAAAGTAACTATAGTAACTAAAAGTAAATATTTTTACTATTAAAAAGAGTAAAATTATTTTTTACTATTCCAATATTTGTTGACATTTTCACTGAGATACTTTTCCTTGTCATTGTTTGATAATAAAAGTCTGTGTTCAATTATCATGAATTCTTCTCATCGTTTAACACTTTCATCCTCTTTTTTTTGTTTGTTATCATGATAGCTTATTCTGAAAGCCACCTGGATCTATGGGGGTCTGCAGGCAGAGTAAATTTGAAGTGGGGAGGAAGGGTGATAATGAAATATATGATATGACATCTTGATAAAGTTTTAGATAATTTTACAATTTGTATTGTTATGGTGCACTTATATTTGTAATTTGTAATGCTTTTCTCTTGAGCCCCATCAGTTGAAATTCCTTGACTCCTGAGCTCCACAACATGCCTCTTCTGCTGGTGCAAGTGGAGTGGGCTCATCCCATTGGAATTAATCTGTTCTTCAGATAACCTGGACCCATGCCATGAAGGACTTTATAGGTGATAACCAACACCTTGAATTGGACCTGGAAGCAAACTAGCAACCAGTGCAACTTGTGGAACAGCAATGCAACATGGGCCACCTAGGGACCCCAAAAACTGACCCTGCAACAGTGTTCTCCACCAGATGAAGCTTCTGGTTACTCTTCAAAGGTAGTCGCATGTAGAATATGTTGCAGTCCAACCAAAAGATGACCAGAGCTTGATTGACTGAGCACTCACCCTTGCCTTGGCATACCATCAAGGATGATCTTATTAGAGATTGAATTCACATTTGCATCACTGTCAATTTCTAACATTAGGTTAGTTGAATGTTTGGAGTGTTGGCATTTATTGCAGTCACCTAGAGATCCAAGAGGTCCTAATGAAGAATGGAATATCACTTTCTGACCTCTTTTATGGTCAGTCAGCTTGCTGGAGGAAGAAAAGTTGGTAATAACCTGTGATCAGATTCAAAAAATTTTGGCACATATACTTTGGCTGGATTTTCACATTACACCTGAACATCATTTATTTCATTAATATGTCATGCAAAGTAACTAGTATAATTTGCAAAGCAAATTTTATGGGTTATAATTTTATGATTATTCAGTAAAGTATGTTTAAGCAAACCATTGTTTAGCATGATATATAAACTGAATATATGGGTATTTCTGTGACCTTTCCATAATTGTCTATTGGGTACAATCTAGTATTTTTGATGAATAGCTCTCTTATTCTAAAGACTACTGGTTGCAATTTAAACTTTCTATTTAACTGCATATTATGTCTAATACCTTCCATTAGCTCATTCCTCTAAGCCTCAGTGGTAACAATGAGATGGCTCCAGTCAACAAAGATGGCTGCTTTTTGTTTTCAGGCTGACAATGTTTATCTCATTTAAATAGATCTTTCTTGACCTTCACCAGCTTCTGATATTTTGATTATGAAACTCTTTCAAAGTTAGATAACTGCAGTAGATTTACTCCTGGCTAATCTTGCTCTTTTAATCACAGACAACCTAGAAAGTTATCTTGGTTATGGACCATTTAGAAGGACAAAATATTCAAATTGACATTTTGTTGCTTAGTATTGTATAGGTTGATTTGCTTGAAGACAAGCTGAAATGATAGTTAACTTATGAAAATATTTCTGCATGAAATAAATCTTGTAACTATGGGTAGTATGTTTCTAAAAGCCATATGACTGTAAAGATCAATCTCCCAGAAAAATGTCAGTAGATACAGTTGGATTATTATTCCTGTGAAGGAGGAAATTGCAAAGGTTTAAGAAATAAACTCAATGATCTGGGTAAAATGGCTGTAACTAAACAAGTTCTTGCTAAAGTGCTGAGATACTTTAAATAATGTCAAATGCTACATTAGATATGACCCTTCAAAGACATAGTTGCTAATCACTTTTGCTCATCAACTTTTCATTGAATTAGTACCATACTATAGAAATTTTATCTCATGTGTCTGTAAGTATTCTTCAAAATAAAGTCAGTTTCAACTCTTATTTAAATCATATATTGCAGTAAAATGTACCATACTTCACTATACTTCTATATTCTTTATATTTTGGAAGTATATGTTTTATTTCCAAGTCCTTAGATATGATAGATCAGGGCTAATTTGGTGATAGTGGACTGTTTAGAATTTTGAAAAGTTGCTTTGAGAACTCTCACAAAATGGTTGGCACAGAAGTCAAATTATGAATGAATGAATTAATTAATGAATGGTAGGCAAGGATTTAGAAGCCAATGAGCCAATGATACTAAGAAAATAATTATCAGAATTTCATACAATTCTGGCAGAAATGCAGTTGATTCAAAGGCTTATGAGATTATGTTGATATTCTTAAATGTCTTTTACTCTTTTTTTCATCCTCCCCATTAGCTTAGCAACATTTAAACTGGCTATTAATATGCTACATTATGCATTGTGCAATGGCATGATGCTCCAGATTATTTGCATAGAAAATATTAAGAATCTCAGCCTACTGGAAACCATTGCTGCTACCATCATTTCTTCCATTCACTGCTCATTGTGATCTATTAATGAAATGAATAGATGCTTGATTTGGCTGGAGAATTGGAGCAGATTAGATAAATGGTTCTGCCCATAAAATATGTGATCAAAGCCTCACGAAATCCATGACTCAGTTGCTCTGTCTGACAAAAGCTTGGAAATTGGTTGGATATAAATTCAGAATGTCTCATAGTTTAACTGGGAATGGACTGAACAGTATTGAATTGTTACAACTTTCCTATGCAGGAAATTACAGTAATGTTAGTGATTATAGAATAATATATTCTAGTATCTGAAACTTTACAACTATTTTCTTAATCAAGGTACTTGCTATTGTTCAGTTATATTTAGATTTCCATCAAATTCTTTCTTGCTTTTTGATGGTTTTTTAAATTGTTTTTTCTCTTATAGAAAGAAAGATGGAGACCTTATTAATACAAACAAAAATAAGATATGAAGAGAAAGAACATTTTTATAACTATTTGTTATACTTCAAGATTAATTACTAAATGCAATTGTCAGGATTACTTTATTTTGGGATAAAGTAGAACAGGCACATGGGATGTAGGATTGTTTGCTTTTTCATTTTCAGAACAAACCAATATTTTACTTATTTAAAACATTTATGTAGCCAATTTTTAACCAAATCTGGCAGCTCCCAAAAATAGAACATAAGGGTCTATCTGCAGCTCTCAGTAGGTTTAATTAAACTGATGTTGGTTGGTCTAAATGATTTGTAAAGAGAAGTTGTACACGTCAAAGCACTCATGTTCCATTCTCCATTTGTTAAACAAAATAAAACAAATAACAACCCTTCCCTCTTAAGCCAAATTCAGAATTCTAAAGATTCAATGCATTGCCTTATTATCTTCCTAACTGATTTTGTTGTCATGTCAAGATAATTTCTGGCACTTTAGCGATTGTTGAGCAAGGAAAAAAATGAAGTTCCACATTATTTTGTTAACAGCAACATAAACTAGGAAAATATGATTAGGTACAGAATTTTGGTTTATTTGCCATAAAAATCAATATTTTTCTAAGTTACTTTACTATGGAAGTTAGAATGCAAATACTCAGCATCTCTGTAGAAAGCATAAAACTACCAGTTTAGGGAAAAAAGATTCAATATATAGTTACTGACTATAACTTGAGTCAAATGAAGTGCTAAGATATGGTTTGCTATACCATGATTTAGTAAACTTCTTGATTAGTTTCAATTCACTGATTGCATGATCAAGTCCTCTGAAACCTCACTGTTGTAAAATGACAGATTTTGCAATCTCTCCTACAAAACAGAAATGTTTTCTCATTTGTTCTAGAATGTTGCCGTTTCAAATGTTACACTTCTGTTCATTGAATCTTTTGTGTAGAGATGGATTTGATTATACAATACAGAAGGAAGGAAGATATGACCAGGAAACAGCTTATATTATATTATAACATTAATGATATTATATCAAAACATTATCACTGCAAACTTGAGCTTTGGAGCCACTCTACTGATATTACATTGTTAGATAATGAAATGTCTAGAAGTAATCAACCAAGTTCAGAGAGCACCACAAACTCCACAATCTTCCTTTGATTTGGAAAATAAAGGAAAGGAGAGTATCCATATTCTATAACATCTGAAAGACGTTATATGAGTATCTATGAGAGTTTGTAGATAATTGTTCATATACTTTAACAGTAAACTATAGATGGCAAGAACTATATGATATTTTTATTTTCTGCTGCTGCAGAAAATAGCAGATTACTCTTGGATGATAATCTTGGTATATTGGTTTATTGCTATCTTTCTCCACTTTATTGGGTGGATTCTACACTATAGTCTGAGAAATGCTTGATGATATGAACTTCTGAGTCACTTGCTTAAAAAATTACTCTAACTTAATTTGAAATTATAGTCAAACTACTTTACATTTAATTAGAATATGGAGCTTCCTTTTCTAAGTTATGCCCATTGTTTATTTGCATAGTACTTTTTTTTTAGTAATGCATTATTCCCAGAAAGCAGAGAGAGTTTTAAGAGAAGAAACTGAAAAAACAATTTTATGTTGATCATGAGAGTATTGGCATACTGTGGATACATGTGAATGATGTCTTTGATCTGATGACACAAATCCAACCTATGTATTGTAGCTGAAGGAATACTGATAAAACCTGGAATCAGATGCACTTCATCTCATTGAGGCTAACATTTCTGATGACTTACGATGTAGGAGTTATTGTATAGTTTGGGGCCTTACGTTATAGGATAACAGCATATTTTCTTTGAAAGATGGCCAAAATATTGTAGATTCAGCAAATCATTAGCTGCTTTCTTCAAATTACTGGTGTCAGAATTTTAGAATAGCATCTATGTCATCAGACTTTCTTAATGTGATAATGTCAATGCCTGAAACTTCTGCTTCCTGAGACATTTTTGCAAATTTGCTTCTTCATATAAAAGAGTTATTTTCTACTGCTGATTGTCAAATATTGAAATCATAGCTATATTTAAACTAAAAATATAGTATAAATCAGCATTGTAAGGAAGAGTCACACCTCATGGGTTTGTTGTTCGAGAATTAAAAACTATTCAACTGAGAGGTGTTTTTTTTTTTTCATTTCTAGTGGGCAACACTCAGCCTAAGCATTAGAAAGAGAGGGGATGCAGTGGTTCAGCAGATTGCTGACCTTGTCAGCTGGAATGCTGACAGCCCAGGTTTAAGACCCAAGTGCTGCATGATGGGGTGAGCTCCCATTACTTGTCCCAGCTCTTGCCAACCTAGCATTTCAAAATATGCAAATGCGAGTAGATAAATAAGTACCACTTTGGTGGGAAAATAACAGCATTCCATGCACCTCCATATATAGTCATGCTGGCCATATGATCAAGGAAATGTATTTGGACTATGCTGGCTCTCTTGACTAAGAAACAGAGATAAGCAATGCCCCCTAGAATTGGAAAAGACTGGAAAGGGGATACCTTTACCTTTATGTTTATTATAAAGAGAGGGGATTATGTTAAGCTGTTACAGCTAAGTTGACGCTAACTCGCTTTCAATATTTTGTTTTATGTATTTATTTTTATTTATCTTGGAAAAAGAAACAAACTGATAATATAAACTCAGCCTGTTTTTTGAGGCATTGAGCCACATAGAGTGCTGATCAGATGCAAAACTGCATTTGTTTAATGTTTTGGCTTGAGACATCAAGGATAGCTTAACAAACTGTCAATTCCTATGGCACAGCCTGTGCTCAGACATCTGAAGGAGTAATAAAACTGTGAAGGGCATCAGACTTTTCCCATGAAGTTACCTTCTTTATGGGCCAGCAGACTGATTAATAAAAAGTAGGCCATAATAATAGAATAAAAATAAGATGAAAAGTGGCAGAGAAATAAATTATACAAGATCCATTTGAGCACTCTTTCAGGACAAAGGGAGGCTTTTTCTAATAAACTGTGAGGAGCTAGAGGGAAAACAAAAATAGTACAGAAGGGAAAATATTTTGTGTTAGATCTTTCTGTCATAAATAAATTAAAATATTCATTTCAAAGATCCTTTTTAATAAAAAAGATACCTTTTCCAATTTGATGCCTACCAGATGATTAAAATCTACTCTTCTTGGTATTTAAATTCATCTGCTGTTTTGCAGATAATTTACACTTCCCAGGTATGCCTTGATGGACCCACTGATCTCAGTTTCAGTTGCTTGAAAATACAGTAAGTTTACAACGGTCTTGATCATTGCCCTCACCTTAGAATGCAGTGGCCTAAACTATGTAACTTATCTCTATTTCTTTAGCTCTGCCATTTATTATTTTAGAACTTCTTTTATAAGCCTACTTTCAAATATCAAGTGCAATCACTAAGCTTATTTACAATGGTGCTTAAAAGTTGGTGAACCTAAATCAAAGAAAGGGGAAAGTAAAAGAAAATTAATGTTTTGAAATGGCCAAATAAAAATCTTGACCTTAATCCTACTGAAATATTATGAAAAGACCTGAGGTGTTCATGCAAGGACACCCACCAGTGTCCCTGAGCTGAAACTGTTCTATAATGGGCTCAAATTCCTCCCAATTGATATCCAAGAGTGATCCATAGTTATCAGAAATGTTTAGTTGCAATTATTACTGTTCAGGGGAGATACAAAATAAAACGAAATCTATTTTTACTTTGGTACTTAATCATATAGTGAATTGAATGGAATGGAACTGAATGAAATGGAATGGAATTGAATTCTTCATTGTCATTGTACGTATATACACAGCATACATACAACGAAATTCACATAAAACCCAGAGACCAGACTCAACATGCACACACACATGACAATCCCCAAACACCTTTCTACCTGCCAAAATTCCCTGCCTCCTAAAAACACACAAGCATCCACACAACAGATCAAGTAATACTGTCCAACAGCTCACTGATGGTGGTCCTTAAGTTCATTGTTAGGTGCAATTATAGCTCTGGGATAAAAACTATTCAGAAAACACATGGTCCAAGTTTTAATTGTTCTGTATCTTCTACCAGAAGGCAACAGTTCATAAAGCGTGTAAGCAGAATGGGAAGAGTCTCTGAGAATGTTGTGCAACTTCCTCAAACAGCGAGATGCGAAGATGTCATCCAGGGCTGGTAGCTGGAGCCCAATGATATTCTGGGCAGTTTTAATGATTCTCTGTAGAGCATTTTTGTCCACTACAGAGCTGCTCCCATACCATGCAAGAATGTCATATGTCAGGACACTCTCAATGGTGTTGTGGTAGTAGGACAGAAGTAGAGGCTGAGATAGATTTATCTTCCTGAGCAGTACAGCAGTACAGCCTCTTCTGTGCCTTCTTCACAAGCATGCTAGCATTCATAGTCCATGAGAGATCCTCCGAGATATAAGTGCCCAGAAATTTAAAACTACCAACCCTTTCCACCTCCTCACAATGTATGTACAATGGTCAATGTACATCTCTCTTCCTCCTGAAGTCAGTTATAAGTTCTTTAGGTTTTTTTGGCATTAAGTGTAAGATTATTTTCTTTACACCACAGTGTCAGCTACTTCCTTTCTATAAGCAGACTCATTGTTCTTATTAATGAGCCCCACCACTGCTATGTTCTCTGCAAATTTAATAATTGCGTTGGTATTATACAATGGGGTGCAGTTGTGTGTACAAAGAATAAAGGAAGGGGCTTAGCACACAAGCCGGGGGGGGGCTCCTGTGCTTAGGAGGAGATATATAAAACCCCCAAAATAAATATGTTGAATTTGGGGAGGGGGGGGGAGAAAATTTTTTGAGCAATAGCTGATGAATGCAACATGTATACAAAAGAAATCTGAAAATGTTTAGAGTGGTTCTATCATATTGTTCATAGAGACAGACCTACATTGTCTCTATGTGGTCTTGGATCTGGAGAAGGAAGTAGTTCTTCTTCATCTCCTCTGACCACCAGCAGCTGTGTACTCTCTCCACCTGAAGACTCTGGGCTTCCGAGCTGCAGCCATGCCTTTCCTATGTCTAGCTCAGTGTCTCTCTGGTTGCCCCTTTGTGCTTAGCCTCTCCACTCCTGGCTCATAGCCCTCAAGTGCCAGCTCATCCTCCTTCAAACTAGCATCTGGGGAAACATCCGGGGGAAGTGGGGAGTCATCACACTTTGCCATATAAAGAGCCAGTGTGGTTTGCTGCTTAAGGTGCTGGACTAGAAACAGGAAGACTTGGATTTTGGTTTACAAATAAAGAAGCCAGTTAGGTGACTCTGGTCCAGCCCCCTCCTTTCAGCCCTAATCAGTATCAAATTTAGCAACAAAGGGACTAATAAAAAGACTTCCTTATTGCATCATGCATTGATGCAAAACAACAGAAACTGCAACTCAGCTGGACATATATTAAGTACTGCAACATGCAGATGTCACATTACATTGTCTGTTTTTTTCACACAGCAAGATATATGTTTCCAAACAAAAGGAAAACTAGAGTCCCAGATGTGTGTATGGTCAGTTCAATTCTAACTGTATGTTGGAATAATAAAATATTACATTTGAACCATTAGTTTGGCAGTAGCCTGATAGCCAGTGGTGGTATTCTGCTAGTTTGGCCCGGTTTAGCCGAATCGGTAGCTCTGTTGATCATCTGTGAGTGAACCAGTTCACTCTGACAATCAACTGTTGGGCCCTCTTACCTGCCCCGGCTCTATATTGACTTTATTTCCTGCTTTTCAACCTCAGCTGCTTTGCGCAGCACAGCCTATTGCCATGGGTCAGCTGTTTTACACACAGGGCTTGCAGCAGAAGGGGAGTTGCAAATGCTGCATGGGCGCAAAGTGCTCGCTCACACCGAACTAGTAGGAAAACTTTTTGAAATCTACCACTGCTGATAGCATATTGTTTACTGTAAGAGCAAAGTTTTCCACAAAACTTACAAAGCCGATTTTTAATTTTAAAAAAACAAATCCTCATTATTGTTTTAAATTATACAGTTGGTATAAGGATTGCCCCAAACAAGCATGAAAATTTGTGTAAAGGGTGATTATGGGCACACATATTCACAAATTAGCAAGCAAAAAAGATCAGTGGAGAGATAATGAAAGAATGAATCTGGTGGAGTGGGAAGAAGAAAAAGAATTAGAATTATATTTGCACTTCAAAACAGCAGAAACAAATGTATGATCAAAACAAAGACTCAATGAGATTCATTTTATTAAGTTATCTGATTGATAAGAAAAATTACCAAGTCTAAATTTTCTTGGGATGGCACAGTAAAACAAGGTTTCTTCTCTCTCCCCCCTCCCTTTTCTTTCTTTCCATCTCTTTCTTTCTCCCCTTTTTCTTTCGCTCTCTCCCACTCTTCCCTTTCTTTCTCCCCCCTCTTTCTTGAGTTCCCAGATCTTGTTTGAAATGCAGAATGTGATCTTTACTGCTAGAAAAACATGTTGGCCCCATCAGAACCTTGTTTACTACAAGCTGGAATAGCTGCCTATAGGAGAAAAAGAAAAATCTACTATGTTCAGATATTAAAATAATAGTAGCAGCCAGCACAATAGAGATAAAGAGGAATTTGAGAATAAAACTTCAATTCTTATAATATTTGAGGAAATGTTCACCATAATGTAACAGTTACATAATGTAACAGTTACCTACTATGATGCTACACTCTTATTTTTATTTTTATTTCCTGAAATGATCCATTGTAATGGATTAGAACAGGTTACAAAATAGTGCCCTTTCATCTATATTGGAAAGTTTACTTAGATGCAGAGCAAAGGTAGGCAATTTACTAGCCCAGCAGAATGAACGAATGAATGAATGGAGGGAGGGAAAAAGGAAGGAAGGAAGGAAAGAAGAAAGTGTGGGTGGGTGGGAGGAAGGAAGGAAGGAAAAACATTTTCACCAAGCCTTAGGAATACAGGGAAAAAGATATATAGGTAGTCCTCATTTAACCACCATTCATTCAATGACTGTTCAAAGTTATAGCAGCACTGAACAAGTGACCAGTCCTTGTAGTTGTGGCCATTATAGGCTTCCCATGGTCACATGTTTGCCACATTGCATCTTTCCTTCCAACTTCCAAAAACAAAAGTCAAGGAGGAACCTAGCAAGAGGTCATGTGCTATCCCGCTTAATGACAGTGTCCGCTTCACTTTAAGATAGCAATTGGAAATGTCAGAATTGCTATCATTAAGCAGCACAGTCACATGATGACAGCTTTAACAATTCTGTCACTTAGCGATGGAAATTATGATCCCAATTATTATTATTACCTGGGCATTCCTCAGCTTGAGTCCCATACATTTACAAAACAGGAGTATAGGTTTGTGGGAATGACAAATGTATTTAGTATTTAGATTTATTTGATTTGTCAATCGCTTACAAGATACAGGTATAAGAATAAATATAGTTTTGAATACATGAGATAGATGCTTATAAGAAAAATAAAAAAACAATAGGACAGGGATGGAAGGCACGATTGGTGTGCTTATGCATGTCCCCTACAGGCCTCTTAGGAAGGGGGTGAGGGCAATAGTAGACAGTTTATGGTTAAAGTTTGGGGGGTTTGGGAAAGAAACCACAGAGTCAGGTAAAGTATTCCAAACACTGACCACTTGTTGCTGAAGTTGTATTTTCTGAAGTCAAGTTTGGTGCAGTTAACCTTGAGTTTGTATCTATTGTGTGCTCTTGTATTGTTATGTTTAAAGTTGAAGTATTCATTTGCAAGTAGGACATTACAATGTATGATTTTATATACTATATTTAGATCAGACCAGAGGCGGTATAGTTCTAGGTTTTTTTCTAGGTCTAGAGTTTCAAGTCTGGTGGCATAGGGTATTCTGCAATGAGTAGAGGAGCAGAAAACTCTTTTGTGAAATATTTCTGGACTTTTTCAATTGTGTTAATATCAGATACATGATATGGGCTCCAGACTGATGAGCTGTATTCAAGTATAAGTCTAGCAAATGTTTTGTATGCTCTAGTTAGTAGTGTGATATTACCAAAGAAGAAGCTACGTAGGATTAGATTAACAACTTTTAATGGCTTTTTGGCTATGTAGTTACAGTGGGCTCTAGCACTTAGATCATTTGAGATGAGTACTCCAAGGTCCTTGACAAAGTATGGATCCTCAACAAGGTCTTGACTATTTAGCTTGTATTTTATTTTCTGATTTTTTTCTGCCAATATGTAAGACAGAGCATTTATTTGTTGAGATTTGAAGTTGCCATTTGATTGACCATTCTGACACATAGTCAAGGTCTTTTTGGAGGGTAGTAGTATTGTCTGTGGTGTTGAATAGCTTTACATCATCAGCGAAGAGAACACAGTTGCTCTTAATATGATCACAGAGGTCATTTATGTAGAGTATGAAGAGAGCTGGTCCTAAAACACTGCCTTGGGGGACACCACTGTTGACAGGTACAGAATTTGATAGGATGCTCCCAACTTTGACCATTTGTTGTCTGCTTGACAGGAATGCTTCTATCCAGTTATGTAGGTGTCCAGAGATACCATAAGATTTTAGTTTTAGTAGTAGTTTGTCATGTACCACTGAATCAAAGGCTTTACAGAAGTCGATGTAGATTGCATCTATTGCTTTGCCCTGATCAAGTTGTGTAGTCCATATATTTTTGCAGTGTAAGAGTTGCAGATTACAGGATAGTTTTTTTCTGAAACCAAATTGTTTATTAAAGAGTAGGTTGTTTGTCTCTAAGTGTCTCAGAAGGGAGCCTTGGCCTCCCTAGTTTCTTGGGCTAGAAGGCAATGGAGACAAATGTGTTTTGAGACTTGCAAGATTCTGTTAACAGTTGCTTTGTGAGCAAGCTGGGCAGTCTCTAAATATGTTAAATAACAATAATGATACAAACTTAGAATAACCTCTGGATGTGCTTCTTATCTGGACTGCCTCACAAGGCTGACAACAGGAGCCTGGGGAAAGTTGATCTGAAGGTAACAATATACATTTAGGCAACGTTTAGGCATTTATAGCTTGTGACTAGTATATCTAGTCACAAACTGACCAAATGAATGATAATAAGATCCACAAACAATTACTAGTCACTATTATTTTCCCCATTTCTGAGGGGGAAAGCATAATAACAATTTAATAAATAATTGTTAATTATGAATAATCCAGCAATTTGGTGCTCAAAATGCTATATTTGTCCAAGAAGTCTTTAAACAAGTGTTCGCAATTCCATTTCATCAAGTGCACAATTTAAATCTATATTTCACAGAAACATTACAGTCAGCAAAGATAATATAGTTCTCTTGTTTCATTTTAATGCCTCACGGTGAACAAAAAACAAAACAAAAATAAACTCTGCCACCCAAGCACTTGTAACAGTAACCTGCAATTTAAAAAACTGAAATGTTTATGTGTCATGTAATGCTACATTATTTCCTAAAGCGTATGCATTTTGCTTGCTGAAAACACTGGGAATTGGTATCCACTTTTCTATTGCTGTAATAATTTCACTTTCTTTTTCATACTACCTTACTACAAAAGCAAACTTTTTTGTTGATATTTCAATAGGTACTTTGAAGCCTAATAAATGCAATTTCAAAAAAGGAGCTATTCAAATTCTTCCTTATGGCAGTGGCAGTGGTGGGATTCAATTTTTTTTTTTTACTACCGGTTCTGTTGGCGTGGATTGGTGGGCATGGCAGGGGGAGGATACTGTAAAATCCCCAGTCAGAGGTGTTATTTGCCAGTTCTCTGAACTACTCAAAATTTCCACTACCAGTTCTCCAGAACTGGTCAGAACCCACTCAATACCACCTCTGGTCTGTGGCACAATATACTTGCTTTCTTCGATGTGTTCGTATTAGCTATTATATAGCTAGAGTATGTTGATATAACTTGTTCTCAAATTACATTTAATCCACATACCGTTACTTTAATTTTTAATTTAGATTTGAACTTTTCTATAAAAAAAATCTTTGTTGTATTAACCATGCTATTTTTTCCTTATAAATTATAACCTGGTATTTATTGTAATGTAAATGTATGTGTGAGTATATTGGCCCTTTACACCATATTATTTCAGTTATAGTATGTATTTAGATCGATTTAGCGATAACACTAATGCATGGTTAGAACTATGTTCATTGATTTCTTCTGGCTTCCATGTATTAAAAAGCTCTTTTGTAAAATGCAGAAAAATCAATAAGCTTAAATGTTTAAGGATTCCTTTGTATGCAATCTGTCCCCATGTGATTTTTATCTTGTAATTTTTATAGGTTTTGGATGGCTATATTTTATATACTGTATATACAGCTTGCATGAGAGAAAATGTTCACCTTGAAGCAGCACTGAAAGGTTGTGAATTGCTAGCCCTACCACTGGACAGACTACAGCACTTTGTCAAGCAGCAGACAGCTGGTGACATGAACTATTCATTGTGTTTCTATTGCTGGGGAATCAAGGAAGTGCCCAAATGACTTTCCCTATAGTTCTACAACAGAGGTGAGGAACTATGGCCCCTTTAGGACTTATGCTCCTCCTAAATCAGCATGGCTGGCTCAGGAATTCTGGGAGTTGAAGTCCACAAGTCATAAAAGGGTCATAGTTCCCCGCCCCTACTCTACAGGTTCATATGAGAAGAAGGTTGCAGGGGAAGCTTGTTGTTTTGCCTTACATGTGATATTGTCTTTGACCAGCCTGGAACAATGGGAGTGGCTATATGAGGCCTGAAGAGTGCTCTATATTCTCTAACATATTTCATCTAAATGAGAGGGAAAGCTTATGAATAAAAAGAAAATGCTAAAATGAAATGCAGGTTCTGTCAAATGACCTTCAATAGTCATTAACAGTGCTGTCTGTCATATCTCTTAATATTTCAAAGAATCATAGAATAAGAGAGGAATAAATTTCAATCTCCAGCTGAGAGATGGGAACATACTCATATAAGGTGCCCACAAAACCATCTACAAAGGATCTAAAAAGCATGCAGATGACTTACAGTTTCTCTTTGGTATGCAAATTATTTGGCAAGAGTGAGAGGTTTTCATAAATGAATGTTTTTTATGTAAGTTAAATCACTAAAAGTTATAAGAAAAAGAGAATTCTGCAGAAGTGCAGACTTTCAGAATAATGCGAGGAAGCTCCTTTCAAGGTCACTCAGCTAAACAGGGAATAAAGCAGTATAACAGAACTTCCTATCTTTCTATATTTAAGTGGATAGAAAAGGAAATACTGTATTGACAGCTGACTCCTCACACTACATTCTTACATTCATTCCAATTCTTAACTCAGGATTCCATTTTATACAGGCTCTTGATACATCATTTCAGAATTGGGCAAATATAAATTTCTTAATTTTGTTTAGCAGTTTTGAACTATGGAAATCTGGATGACCACTGGATGGAAGCAGGGAGATACAGAAATTGCTATTCCTCTACCGTATCTTATGATCACTTTATTTTTCACCTCCCTTCTAGTAATCCTTTACATCAGATGCTTGCAGCTAAAGCATATTTATTTATTTATTTATTTATTTATTTATTTATTTATTTATTTATTTATTTATTTATTTAGTATTGTTAAGTCTTTGCTTTGCTTTTGGCAAATTATTATGAGTTAAACATGTCATTTTTAAACATGTAAATCATCCTGCAAAGTAAGTTGACTGGTAAAGTATGTTCAGAGTTTTGCAGAGTAAATTTAGCACCAGAAAAATAAACGCAGATGGCTGATGCTTCATTTAACATCTTTATAAACATAATTTTACAATACCAGTTGTAGATTTCTCCAACACTGAGCAAACTCAAACAGAAGTAGACATGTTACAAGCAACTCAACTTCAGCAGCAAATCAGGAGCTCAGAAACAGACATCAGTTTTATTTTAGTTCAGCAGGCAAGACAAGCAAGTTAGTTTCTCTTTCAATAGACAGACTCAGAGCTTAACATAGCTTCAGAGCTGCAGAGCTTTAATATAGAGCCATCCCTAGGCTACTTCTATTTCAGTTTCCAAACAGTCCTCATTGGCTGACTGAGTTGCTATGCCTATTCATTGGCTGACCTTGTTACCATGCTCTATTCCAGTTCATGAATATACTCTGACAATGTAATAGTGTGGGGGGCCTTGGTGCGTGTATTATATTCTAATAGTCCAAGACCGTAGTAAACTGAGTGATTGGCATGCTATATCATAATATTATCATGTTAACTTTTTATTATGCAGTCTCTTAGAAGCTATAGAATTACAGGTTTTTGTCGCAGCGAGCGACCGGTCCGCTGTCTGGCTCTGCTCTTTCGCTGCCTATGGAGTTCCCCGCAGGGAAGAAGTTTAGAGGACCTCGCAAGGGTGAATACCAATAACAGACACCAGACATCCGATTGTTTTCATAGGAGGGAGCACTTCACACCCGAGGCAGATGGAATGACCCAGGCAGATGCAGCTGCAGCAGGAGGAGGGGGAGGAGGAGAAGGAGGGGGACCTGCAGAAGGAGCTGAAAAGAGGCCTCGGGTGCTCTGTACAAACCTCATTTATTAACCTCTTCAAGCGGGTGGGGAGCACACAGGGGGTAGCAGAGTTTTACCTTATATATGGAAGAAGATCATAAACAAAGAACAAAGAACAAAGTATGTGATAGTTTGCAAGCTTGCAAATATGCTTATCATATTGGCTATGGTGTCCTGGGAAGAAAAGCAACAACAGTCAGTGTTTCGTGATATTGAAACATTATTCAGTTGGCTAAAACAAGGTCATTGGATACGTGCAAACATCCCTGTATCCGTGTTTGACAATGTCTGCTTAATGGTGGAATAGCCACAGGTTTTCCTGAAAAAGGTACATACCACCTCACAATTTGTTAAAAAGGGAATAACAGAAGGAGGCCAGAGAGAGTCACATGGAGAAATGAGGAATGCTGGTGTGCCTATGTTCATTTTTACAGCAGAGTTGGATGGAACTAAGTTTTATTTAAAACATTCATGGAGAATATGGATATCATGTGGGGACTAGTGATACTACACTTTATGGGATCTTTGACTGTGTTTATTCCCTGAAGATGGGTATACCAAATACTGAAGCAATATTAGTTTTAAAAAATGGGGTTTTAGAACCCCATTAGAACCAAGCAAATTAGAACCAAGCAAACAAATAAGCAAACAAAAATTACAAACATGGAATAATTTCAAATCCAGGATCCATATTAAGTGACCCACAAGCAGAATACTATGACCTCAATATTTCTTATGCAGGAACTAAGCAAACATCTATTTAAACTCCATTCACATGGATCTACCTGCCACTTTCAATTCTCTATGTCTGCCCCCCCCCCCCAAGAAGTTTTGAAAATCATAATCTCCTGGGTTTCTTAATAACTTCTTTTCCCTTCATTTCCTGGGTATGGAAACTACCTTGGTATGCTGCTGTAGTTTGTAAATTGCTCCTTTCTCTGTGAATGTGAGTGAATAATTTGTTTTTCTCCTTCACTTTTCAAAAAGAAGCCTCTTAAAGGGTGACAGGCCTTCCTGAATCTGTATGTAGCTTAAATCCAGCAATGAAACAGAATGGGGAAAAAATCATTATAGGCTTAGAGAAAGAAATGCTACTTCCCTGGCAGCTGTGATTAAAGCCATTTCTACTTCTCTCAGATGTAGCCTGAGCCCTCTCTGATCAGGTTTTAGAAAGAGGGATTTGCACACTATTCCCAGTTCTCTGCAGTCCTCCCCCACTTCCCCATATCCAAGTAATAAATTGCACAATCACAATCTACCGTAGGCTTGGATATGTTAAGATATAATCTAGGTTTCCAAGTTCCATTTGAAAACAAATCCAGAAGGCTTTCACTGGTAAAGTCTGTGTAAGAATGAAAAAGTTCAAACTTTTGCAGGTATAATGTGTCTCTGATTTTTTTAGATAGTTTTTTTCCCTTTGAGAATATTTGTTGCCAGAAAAAAATCCTCTTTGAATATGGAGTTGGGGTGGGGAGGTTAACTTAAGCCTTTTAAAACTTGTGGGGATACTTGAGAAGATGCGAGGCAATGCCGTCAAAACTTGTTGCAAATGAAAGTCTTGATTAATGACAATACAGCCACTTACTAGAAGAATAGATAATGTTGTCCTTCCCAGATACTCTATGTCAGCTCAGTTCAATGCCCTTATCTATTGTAGTGGTTCTACTTCCAAACAAAGCTGTTTAAATAATAATAATTTCTAAAATAACTTATTAGACATGCATCTTATAAATAAATATACTATCTGAACCTCTTGTTTTGATTACAGAATGTTCTTCTTTAAAATAAACACAAATTTATTACAATACTAAATACAGCACTAAATAAAATCAGATGGGACACAAAGCTCAGAAAATTCCACAGAGATATCTGCAGACACATTGACATCTACAGGAGTACATTAGAGAGCCAAGATTCTTGAAATAATCACTGATTATTATTTTTTAGCTTTTCTTCTTCTTTTTAAAGAACTTCGTTTAACTTGTTTTAAAAACAAATTTATTTATTTAATAGCACACCATTATCCATATATAGCTACAAGAGTTAAATCATTCTGATTGTGAATCTTAATATTTTTTCCAGTCAGCTCATTACAGTGAATTTGATTACCTGAGTTAGTGATTCTATTGTGTTAATGTAATTCTAGGGCAAAATCTATTAATTATCCTACCTTTTGTATGCAGAAAAAAACTTTTCCCCCTCTTTTAATTTTCTCAATCATATTTTAATTATCTCATCTCAATTCAAATCATTATATTTGTATTTTTTGTCTGTCCTGTTTCAATTATCTATTATCTTTTCTCATTAAACAAAATTTCTCCTGTAGTTACTGATTGGAGTATGATGCCTTTATATCTCTTAAGTTTATCCATTTAACTCTTATTTAGGCTTCAATATATACCTGAAAGTTATAACATTCAATATAATACATAACTTCCATTCCGATTCTGCTTGGTACATTCTTAAAATACACACTATATTCTTAAAAAAAGAAAAAATTATAAATGTATGTAATTAAAACAACACATTCCATTCCAATTCAATTCTATCATTAATATTAATATTCATTAAAATCTTCACTTCTTTAACATTACTTTTCAATTAAATATCATACTTCTATGGGAACAATTATAAGCTTTCCATAATTAATCCCCCCCTTCACTTATATTTTATAAAACATTAATTAAAATGTTCCCGTTCCTTCCAATTTTCTCATTTATTTTATTTCACTTATTTTATTCACAAACATTTCACTAAATTACACTATTTTATCCCTCATTTTAATCATATATTGTTTCCAATTTTCTAAAGTTATTTCTATTACTAATATAACAATATAATCTTATCTACCTTTACAGAATCCCTTTTTCAGTTAGATTTTCACCCATTATCTCTAAATAGGTCCTGTTTCTCTATATCTTGCCCCGGTCCTTTGTAACTTCTTTTCCTTTCCTTCTTCCCTCTCTTCTTCTCTCTCCCCTTTTCACCCGCTTTTCTCTCTACCTCTATTTCTCTCTTCTGTATTCCCCTTTTCTGTTGCTTTCCAGTATTATACTTATTTTTTGAATTATTTTTTCTTTTCTTTGTTTTTTTAAATCTTAAATTCTCCATTCTCTTTCCCTCCCTTTCCTTTTTCTTCCCCACATAAAATTACTTGTTCATTAAAGATGGCTTCTTCTTTGTCCCAGTCTTCTTGTTTTGCAGATGTTTCTTGTTCTTTCTCATAGTTCCAAATCTCCATTTCTAAGAATTGAAAAACGAAGCCAAAAGAACCCTTCCCTTCTTGTGCATCTACTTTGTACTTTTTAAGTTCCATTTTCAATTCATCCAGAAGTGGTGCCATTGTATAAATTTTTAAACAACCACCCAATTAATTTTAGTCATTCAAATGTAATAACCAAGAATCCAAAGATCACCAAATAATCCAAATACACGCAAGCTGTTTCTTTTTGCTCCTTTTTTTTTCACTTTCTCTTCTTGGGGTTACTATTTAGTTACAAAGTTTCAGTTAAAATGTATCTTTTAGAAGTCTTGTTGAAGTTTTACTGTAGATTCTTTTTAATTCCAGGCAGTCTCCTCCCTCTTCCAGATCCTGCCTTATTTTTTTCTCTCCCTTCCTGCTTATGAAAAAAAAAATTAGTGTCCAGAAATCTTTATTATCCCTTTGGCATTTTATTTTATTTTCAGCTTAATTGCCTATTGATGTCAAAGTGGATTTTTCCGATTTCTTATTTAAGTCTCTTAGTTGTCAGTATAGGGAAGGAGAGAGAAGGAAAAAAAAGCCAAACTTTTCCCTTTTCATTTTCCTTCGCTGCTTCTGACTCTTCTTTGGGAGCGATGTTATTTTTTTGTAAGTTTAAATTCCAGGGTACCTTAGTTGTTGCTTTCACAATTTAACCCGGTCAGCCAAAACTTTTACTTCTTATCTTCCTCCTGCACATTCTTTTCCGGTCAAGTTCTTCTTTGTGGTGGCCATTTCTGACCACCACTGCAACCGCCTTCAGGAAAGGGAGTAATGGCCAGCTGAGGAGGAGAGATGTAGCTCTTCTCAACCCTGCTGGCGGTCTCCCCCCTCTTCACCACCTCTACAGGGTGGCTTAGCCCTGAAACCAGCTGGCTCGGGGCACTCCAGCGGCGAGCCCAGACCAAAACCGCGCACGATCACGGAGTTCTGTCTGTCGCCGAAGAGACTTCAAACCGGTTGACTGAACTGCTTAGAATGTTAACAACTGGTTCTAGCAAATAGGTAGGAACTGGTAGAATCCCACCCCTGATTAACACCAGATAAACAATCAAGCAGGAAACAATACCCTAATAAAGGAACTATCAAGGAAAAAGCCACAATCCTACCAAAGCTGACAGGGCAAGTGACTATATAAAAACAGGAGCAGATCCCATACTCATTAGCAATGATGATACTACCTAATTATGTAATGAAATGTCTGCAAGCAAATAATCAAGCTCAGAGACTTCAAACCTGAGCTATATAGAATATATTATTTTGTATTAAAAAATATAAATACAATATACTTTGCTTTTCATGTTTGCGACAGTTTGCTTTTATTCAAATATATAGGCAGGATTTTATTTTGGGTGTTAATTCAGGAGGGATCAAGAACAGAATGAAGGGTTGGAGAAAAGATCAAGTGTAACTGGAACACTCCATAGTGTCACATTTCACTGAAGATGTATTTGTTTCCCTAAAAGAATAATTGATCAGAATTTTCAGCATATATTTGTAACCAGGCAAAAAGCCAGCTGGCTGACCTTGGGCCAGTTGCTGTCTCTCAGCTCGAGGCAATGGCAAAGCTCTTCTGAAAAACCTTGACAAGAAAATTAGTTTTCCAAGAGTGAAGACTGAGTTGAAGACATTTTTCCTTCTTCCCTTCCCTCCCTCCCAAAAGGTAACTGTCTAATATTAGTGAGAGCATTTTAAGATTAAATTGGTAAATTTTCTCTGATTAAATTAATCTGAGCCCCAGTGTTGTCCTTTCTATAGGTATTGAGCAGTGATTGGGAAAATCCAGCCCTGGATCTAGTCACAGTCAGTGAACTCATGAGATGACTTCAAAACAGGCACCAACATTCAGCACACTTAGTTTGAAGAGCTCATGCTATGCATGCTGCCTTTTCACTCAAAGAGAAAAGACAGATGCAATTGAACAACAACAAAGTAATTGAGAAAAATGGTGCATCAGTTCCCTCTATAAATGGTGCATCAGTTCCCTCTATAAACTTCTTTTATATATGATGGAGAATGATGGTTACTTTCAAGGAAACAAAAGTGTTCACATTTAACTTCATTATGACTTAATAGAATGTTATGTATTTGCATTTCAAGATGCCTTTATTGAAAGACTGTTTTTATATCAAGAGTTTAAAGCATTGAATGCTCTGCAGAGTTTCTTGACCAAGCTCCCTATTGCCTATGCATCACTTGAGTGTTTTTTTTTAAAACTTACAGGGTTATAAATATCTGGCCTGAAGGTAATCAAATGAATACAAGGTCAATCTGAACATTTCTGGTTACAGGAGCCAGAAGAGAACTCTATGTACCGAGAGTAATTGTTTGTATAAATGAAGGAAATTCTGGCCTTTTTTATTTCATGTTATTTTTATAATTTACCTTTAATTATGCAAACATTCTAAGTGCACCCATATAATTTTTGCCTCTTTCGAATTTGTAGCACATATTATTGTTACAGCAGTAAATGTGCCTTTGAATGAAATCCATTGATGTGCACAATAAATGTACCAGCAGTTATTGTGAGTTATAGCCTGTACCAGCTGAGGATTCCTGGTTGCTTGTAGACATTTATCTCTAAGTTCTTAAGCTCGGCAATATGAGTGTGGATGAGAAATACCATATAAAATCCTTTAAAGCTTTTCTTTTTATATTATTACTTTTATTTATTAGGTTTCTTGGGTGAATTTCAGATGTTCATTTTTGCTCCTTTTCTTACTGCTTCATAATGCTTTACAAACTTACGTAGTTATATTTTAGGTGTCAGTCAAATAGAAAGGACAGAGCTAGGACAGGCTGTTTAGGCAGATGCTCTGTCATTTGTTCTTTCATGCTTCAAGATGAACTTAAAAGAAAACAGATCTGCTCAAGAAATCCCTGCAGGCACAACTAACATTAGGCCTAAGCTGAAATGGCTCCTTCCATTTTTGTCATCCTACTGAAAGATGACAGAATGAGGATGGCTATTTTACTGTTTTTCAGGTATGAAAAAAATGGCAACAGTTTGGTTGACTGCTTTCCTGCTTTTAAAATTGTACATGCAAAGGCATTGCATTTGGAGAAAAATAGGACAGGATGGGCAGCTGGCAGGTACTATTTTCTCTCTTTCAATGAGAAAATATATGTGCATGAACAGGAGGCATTTGTACAAAAAAACAGAAGAAGACAAGTGACATACTCCTTTTTAAAATGAAACTCTGGTTGTCCCTACAACATGTCTTCCAAATCTATTCCCTATTATTCTATGCTTGAAAGGCTGTTACACTTTCTTCTCATATAGTTTTGCTCCTTTATTTCCTGATTATTGCCTTTCTTTGTTATTCACTTTTAATAGAGCTTAATTCTTCCTTAACATTTCATTCCTTGTTGACCAAATTTGATGCAGTATATTGCTACCTAAGTCTCATGGTGAAGAACACTCCAAGAAGTAATTTATCAGAAACACACTGTTTTTAATTTAACTAGCCCAATTAAGAAGCAATCCTCGCTTCCTACAGTTTTGTAAAAGAAGGAAACATTATTGTTTATTAAGCTGCATTTCAACACTTCCAGCTTTGGTGAATAAGAAAAAGAAAGAATCTAAAATATCTTCCTTTTCTGCAGAAATCGGAGGAAACAGAAGATAAAATCTGTGAAGCAAGACTCTTTTTAAAATGGTTTAGTTCATTATTCATATAGTAGTGCAACATCATAAATCTGTGATACACTTTTAAAAAGATAATCTAACAATGTTAAGTTGCCACAATTTAAGTCAATTGGTGTGCTGTGGAGATGAAGCCAGTAGCCGGTTGAGATTGCAACACCTCTGATAACCAGGAGCTTAGATATTGTAATGATTCCCAATCTGAGAATGTTCCTCTGCAGGTCAGAAATTAGATATTGGAATAACACTATTCTTTTACAGCTCATTTCTGTTTTGTATTTAGTTGTTTGAAATCTTTGGAAGTAATGCTCAGCTTCCATCCAGCATCTTTTACAGACCTGCCGCTTATGGAATTTCAAATTAGATATTAAAAGAGCAATTAATAAACACAGAATTTCTTCTTCCAGTACATCTGCTAATATACTTAGTCCTTACATTTTCTTTCTGAAGCTTCTTTCTGTTTGGCTTTAAATGAAAAACAATATATTGTGAAAGCATCAATTCACACCCATTGTGGTTGTTCCACTGAACATTGGGGTTAAGCAACACATTCCATGCTGATCCCACTTCTCCAAATTCTGCAGGCCTCCCAATTTAAATTCAATTTCATGTTTAAAATGCATTGGGAATTATTTTAAATTTCTAAGAAATTTAAATGTAAGCAGTATTTCATGAGGTTATTGTATCTTGAAAAAAACCTCACTCAAAATTTTGCAGGTTTCAGTGATCTCACATTATAGCCCCACAAGATTATAATAATCTAAAATGAGACTGGATGGCAACATTGCAAAGTCTGGTTGAAATATCTTGGTATCTGGGAACGACATCATTGAACTTCCAGATTTAGTGATCTTGGCTTTTGCTTGTTTGCACCTGGGCCAATGTTTGGTTTGACATGATGGCAACATACCCTGTGTACCAGGAATGTAGGAAATAGCAGTTTCATTCAGTTTAGCATTTGACTCATAACAGAGCGTAAAATCAATTCTGTAAGACTTTAGGTGATTTTAAGCTTTCTGGAAATATCAAGGTTGAACCTGGAGCCATTTGCATTGCATACAATGAATGTTCCCTGTCACTGACCTCTTTTCTACTCTAGTATCCATTTGCATGTAGGAAGAGAAAGTTCAGCCCTTGCATTTGACGTTAAATAATAGTATTTTTATTGAGCATAGCCAGAAACAAATATACTAAAATATTTATTGAGAGAAGAACTTAGCAAAAGTAAAATAAACAATAAAGAAGAGGTGAGCACCAATATCATGTAGTCTATCAAGGTTTGCTCTGTTGCTAATGCTTCCCCTTGGACCACTCCTTGGTATATATATATATATATATATATATATATATATATATATATATATATATATATATATATATATATATATATATATATATATATATATATATATATATATATTGTTTTGATCTTAAATATTCTTAAGAATGTTTGTCTTTAATGAAATTAAAAACAAAAAGAATAAGTGGAACAGACTTGCCAAAGTAAGAAATGGGGTACAAGACATATAAAACTGCTTAAAACATTCCTATTCCAGTAATGGTATTATGTGCAAAGAAGTTATTTTAAGAAAACATTATAAACTCAGGGAGATAGATGGGTAGATATTCTTTTGGGAGGTGGGTTCTAATCCCAGACAGCTATTGAACTGAACAGACTTGAACCATTTGCAGCCAAACTTCCATTGCAAAACTGGTTTTAAAGGATACAAATGGGGAAGTATCACATGGAACAAAAATCCCCAACACAATCAACATTTTAAAAAGCATTTAGCATCTGATGTGGCTGTGTAATCAAGAAATTAAAAAGACCTGTGAGTAGATCAAGCAAAATATACAATTATATTTGGAAATAGCCTGAAGTGAACATCTGTCTCTCTTGAATTGTAATTGGTAAGTGAAGTGCTATTGAAACATTTAATCAAAACTGAATTATCTTCAAATTAAATTAATATAAAACCTCAGGAGACTAGCAATAAGGTGTAATTTTAAGTCATTCCACTTGTGTATTTTTATTGTAGATTAAAAGTGATATGGTTTCACAGCTCTGCTATAAGATTTTTATGACAGTGGATATTCTAATAATTTTAAAAGTTATTAAAATGTTGATTAGATTTTTTTCTCAAACAAAGCATCTTGTTCCACCCATCTTTATGCTTGCATTCACTGTAGCATAGAGAAGTAGATGTTGTAAAAATGTGCCTTTATAATGGATAAGAGGCTTCCTCCCTAAAACAGAAAGCTCAGGACAGAAATATAATTAGGCTGCAGAAAAATTCACTAAATGAACAATTTCAACAGGCAATCATACTGAGAAATGTATAACAAAAGTATGGATTCCATAGCTCATACATCATAGCTCTCAAGCTCCTTTTTAAAATGGGGAATTAAATAAAATGGTACAACATAAATATACACATTTTTAGTATAAAAAAGCTGGGAAATCAAGCTAAAGATCTTAGCTGCTTATTATTTGTGATCTCATTGCATCACCACTGGATCCCACTGCTTACAGCCATTGAACAATTTTTAAAAGTTCAGTCATCGGCCAGAGGGACAGGGCATTTAAAAATTATTATCTATGTGTATTTGCTTTCAGTTCATCCTTTGGATGGACAACATCTTATTCATGCAAAAACTGAATGAGTTAATTTTGATTCTGCATTGATGGTATGCTATCTTCCTTAGATTTCCTTGCTGCTTATTTATTTTGGAAATTTCAGAAAGACTAATTAAATGGAAATATGTATATACTAAAACTCTTATGGACATAACCTTTAACTGGCCTAAACGATTCATCATAGGGCAACAATATTTGAACCATGATAACTTGAAAGAACTAATTTACAGACTGCTCTTCCAGAATCTAGGACCCATGACTCCAGGAATGACATTTGGGAAATTGTAGTGCTTCAATATCCATTGCTGCTGTCTGGCTGTTGGGCTGCTACCCTAATCATGTGATCTTCATTTTCAATGGTCCATGACAATTTTCTGGCCAGTCTCACAGTCCCTTGCTCCATCCGCCCGCTTCTGCAGCAGCCACTTATTTGCCTGCTGCAAAAGAAGGTGGAAGGGAGGGAGGAAGGAACCCTTTCTGGCCCATGCCATCCCCAGGCAGGTTCTCATGATCTGTGCCATGTTTCCATGAAACTTTCCTGACCTGCTTGCTCATTGCATTCCTTCTCCAATCCACACAGCATTTCTAGAGCATCCCACATATCCTTTGCAACTAGTACCACTTGCTCTGTGAATTATTGCTGATTGCATGACACCTCTTGTGCAATTCCAAACACCAACATGCACCCTTCTTGATCCATGCCACTCCCCTGCATGCTGCACTTAACTGTCACAGCATCTTTTTTACACTCCTGGACACCCTTCCCGACCTACACCACTCACCCACCCACCCACCCTCCCAACTGTGCAGAATCTCTGGAGCACACCAGCCCATCCTTCCTAATTGTTATGGCACCCCACATACCATTTTGACTGCATCCCCTTGCTCTCTCCCCACCTGGCAGTAACTAGTTATCTAATTGCTGGTCTTGGACATGCAACCTTCAGCTGGATCCCCCACTAATTTTCTTCCTGCAAGTTTCTCACAAGCAAAATAAATAAGGAAGCTGGCAGAAATTCTGGAGAGGGAAGAGGAAGGAAGGAAGGAAGGAAGGAAGGAAGGAAGGACGGGAGGGAGGGAGGGAGGGAGGGAGGGAGGAAGGAAGGAAGGAAGGAAGGAAGGAAGGAAGGAAGGAAGGAAGGAAGGAAGGAAGGAAGGAAGGAAGGAAGGAAGGACAGACAATGAGGGAAAAAGGCAGAGGAAGAAACCAAGGGAGGAAGATAATGACCAAATGACAGGGAGGAAAGGAAAGAAAAAAGATAACGACAGAAGAATCAGGAGGGAGGCAGGGAGGGAGATTTATGAAGCTCCCTGCTAGCTTCCCTCAAGGAAACTCAGTGGGGAAACTGATTATTCATTTCCAAACTCCCTCAGTTACAACTCAATATCAATCTCAATTTAGCTCAACCCAAACTTGTAACTGCTATCTTGGTTCTGGAAAAAAAATGAGTGTGTGTGTAAATTATTATAAAAACTATTTATAAACAATTATTCCCTGATAAACCTAGTTGTTGAATGAAAAAGGAAGGAAAACGGAATTTTGGGTATTTTTTTCTAAAAGTAGAAATAATCTTTTTTTTTTTGTATTATTGCAAAGAAAGGTATTGCAGAACCTTGCAACTAACTATTCCAAAATAAATCCAACTGGTAGGTAATAGATTTCATGAATATTTTGGATATCATTAATCTATAGATTAGCACTGGTCATCATAGCATATTTTAAAAAGAAGATTGTTTTTAATTTACCCTTATCTGTACAGTTGACAATAGTGTCAAATTTAAGAATACAAAATTATAAATTATTGAAAATAGGTTTCATAAAAGGTTAGATAGCTTTTGAAAAACAGCCATGGAAAAACAACATATTTATTTTTACAGAAATTTCAAATAAACTTTCACTGCATAGTAATTCCATAATGAAAAATGAAATTTGCTTTAATCTCAATAGTCTTTCATTGGCAAAGTCAATCATTGCAATTATGTATGGCAAGAGTGAGTTTTATAAAGAGAAGGAAATGTGAGGAATGTCCAGTATTATATTAAGCATATTAATTCCTAACTATAAGTAATTATAATTTGCAGAAGGCTCTAGTTTCAATTTATAACTCTATATTTCTCTCTCTCTCTCTCTCCTCCTCCTCCTCCTCCTCCTCCTCCTCTCCCTGTCAGAGAGAGAGAAATAGAAACAGAGAGAAACACACACACACATTCATTTATTTAGAAATAAAATACATTAAATTCAGTAAGATTTACTTAGATTAGGTTTACATATTACTTGCCTATGGGGTTAGGCTTGACAAATGAGTTCCATGATACTACTACCTTTACAATTAAACCAGTGCCAAACAGATGTACATAACTGAATGACTTCTAAATTCCTCAATGTAGGGTGACAGCTATTATATACTCATACCCCTCAAAAATGCAGGCATATAGTTGTGTAGAGTCTTTCAGAAGCAGACTATTAAGATCAATTTCTAGAGTTTCAGTCCTCTTACCTACAAAATGCAATGTCTTATGATTTCTCCCTCGATTATTTTAACATCATTGCCTGGAACAATTTCATCTTGAGATCAAAAAAGTGTTATGCATATAAATCCTCACCTGCAACATGTGCAATGCATAAGCTTTGATAATGATAATCCAACTTGTAACCATGGAGTTGCAATCACTGTCTGCTTGTCTTTTCATGCTTCTTCAGTTTCCTCATTACTTTCATGTAGTCCTATGTGCCTTTTGCCTAATTAATCAGCCAGCTGAGGTTTATGCAGCTTTAAAGTGGTGATGGTGGTGTTGCTATAATTATTTTCAATATGGCAATGATCACAGGTGGCTTCACTTCTTTTCTGTTACTTTTCTGGCATTACAAAAAGTATTATAAGCCACTTTGCAAAACTAAGCTCTGAAAGACAGCATCTGCATTTCATCAATAAATAAGCAAGGTTTTTATATATATATATATATATATATATATATATATATATATATATATATATATATATATATATATATATATATATATATATATATATATAATTTCAGTTCTGTTCATATCATTCTTGGATTTTATTTTATTTTTAAAATGGTGTTTTTTAAAAAAAATCATGCTACTGTTAAATTTAGGGAGAGAATTCTAGGAATAAATTCTAGGAATTAATGTTCAATTTTCAACATTAAATTATGGATTTTGTATATTTTTATTATGACTGGATATACAGTGTATCTCTCTGAGGGAGATAGATGGTTTAGAAATAGGAAAAATGAATGAATGAATGAATGTGTCAGGGTTCCAAGTAATAAATCCATTTCAAACAACACTCCAAGGCAAGTAGATTCCTCAAAGTTATGTCACCGGACCATCAGACAGCACCTTGATTAGACTGACTGACTGAATGAATCAATAAATGAAATGCATCCCCCAAACAGCACGACTTTTAAATGACATAGTTATGTATGTTATTATTTTTTAAACCACAGACATAAAAATTACAAGATATGTATATGCCATATTAGATATTGAAAATTAGCCTTTCAAAAACATCCTGGGAAGATGTTCTCTATGAAAACAAAGATTTTGGCTAGCTTCAGCTAATCATTATTTGGTGACTTTTGCTAAGTGCAGAGATCAGGGCATCAGACCAAACTGGGAGACCATGAGTTATACTTCCACCTTGGACATGAAGCCAACTGGGTGACTTTGGGCTAGTCACTTTCCTTCAGCCCTAGGAAGTAAGCAATGGCAAATTACTTCAGAAATCTTGTCAAGAAAACTGCAGGGACTTTAGCCAGGCAGTTTCCTAGAATAGGGCACAATTAGATGGAAGGGGGGAGTACATCGAAATATTCTGTAAAGATCCAGATGTAATATTTTACAATAGTTGACTCAAATTCTAACATGTTGGCTGTACTGGCATTGTGTTAAAGAGGTAGGGGTATTCTCCATTTTTCTCCCCTGCATATACAATATGCTAACAAGAAAAGGTTAGTTAGGCAGTTGAAGCAAATTTGTGTACAACTCAGAAAGGTTTGAATTGTAAATCCCTCCAGAATTACTTATCAATCTTTGTACATGGTATCTTTATATTGTAAATTATTTTTGTGTTAGAGCCTTTTATCTATATTTCTCCTTATAATGTTTAAGATAAGTAGGACATTGTGCTTCTTAACCTACCATCTGCTACTGGAGAGGGAGGGATTAAACTCCTGCATGGTAGAAATCATATTTTTCATAAGATGTTAATGTTGGGGATCCTGAGTTATCAGAAAATTTGTCATCAAACCGTCGTCAAGTATTTTATGCTACTGTCTTACTTAAAAATATGCTTAGTAATGGAATGGCTGAAATATGACCAATTCACTGATGAGAATTGCCACCAAGCCATCTCCAGATGTGTTTGTTTATACTCCCTGCCCCTTAAGCAACATATAAAAAAAAGTGATACATGTTTCTGACAAGTTGAATGGATGTATATTAGAATTTCTTATTTTCTTTGTATCCCTCTTTATATTTATTCAATAAAATCTTTACTGGCATTTCACCCTGATTTGAGTCTATTGTGTCTGTATCCTAAAGAACCAGTTGTCTCAAAACTGATCATCTGGGGGCAACATAATGGTCAAAAAAATATTTGGTTTAGAAACACTTAAAATACTTTGAATAGGTCCTGAATTTGACCTTGAAATATTATCCTGCTTATTAAAGCTATTTCTAAATAATATTTGAGGGGCTGCCACGGTGAGGAGGTAGTCATTCTATTTTCCAAAGCATCTGAAGGCCAGACAGGGAATAATGGATGGAAACCAAACAAGGAGAGATTCACATGGAAATAAGCAGAAATTTACTGATAGTGAGAGCAATCAACCAATAGAACAGCTTGTCTTCAGAAGTTGTGGGACCTTCATCACTGAAAGTTTTCAAGAAGAGCCTGGACTGCCTTCTGTCAGAAATGGTGTAAGTTCTCTTGTTTTGGCAGGGGGAAGGATTGGACTAGATGACCTACAAGGTCCCTTCCAACTCTGTTAATCTGTTTAACAAGACAACATCATAATGTACTTAATTTAAATGTTGATATTATTTCTGTGAGAAGAAAGAATCGCATCTATATTATTATTAATATTATTCCTATTTGGAAAAAAATACACTATTGCTGAAGTGCTTTCTAAGTGTTTGAAGAAATGCAAGTGAATCCTATGAAATCCTTTTCAGAAGTAATACCCATTTTAATTTCCATACAAGTCCATCTCGAATTGCCTTTGTATGTGCAATTTCCATGCCTGTACAATAACATGAAAGAAATGTTCTGATAGCACTGACAATAGCACTTAGACTTATATACTGCTTCATAGTGCTTTATAGCCATCTCTAAGTGGTTTACAGAGTCAGCATATTGCCCCCAACAATCTGAGTCCTCATTTTACCAACCTCAGAAGGATGGAAGGCTGAATCAACTTTGAGCCGATGGGAATCAAACTGCCAAACTGCTGGCAGCCGGCAGTCAACAGAAGTAGCCTGCAATACAGCATTCTAACTGTTAAATCGGTGGATCGGGTCACATAAGAGGCGAGACGCGAAAGTGAACAATCAGCTCTTTATTGTGACTTCAGAACAAGGGCAGCTAAAGTGTGCAAGCCGCTTGGCTTTATACAGCCAGTCGGCGGCTTGGCGGCCAATGGCAGCGCTTTGAATCTCCCGCGATCGGCTCGGCCAATCGCGGTAGATTCTCAGCGCTCCAATCACAGACATTCAGTGAACCAATCGGGTTGCGGTCCGGGTGGACCAATCAGAATGCGAGTTTACAAGAATGTTAATACAGAACACTAACCCCTGTGCCACCACAGCTCTTATGATAAAGAACATCAGACTTCTCAGGAAAAAAAATGGCTTACTGAAGACAGCTCCATGAAAAGGGGAGCTGATGACTGTGGTGGAATGATGAGCCAGCAAGTAGACCAGCTCCTTGATAATTCTTGTCAGGACAAAGAGAGTTGAGAATTGAGATCATCCACAATTGCTTCAGACAGCTGCTCCTCATAAAGAGTTTTTACTGTTGTAATATAATATTTAATAAAAAATATTTTAAAAAGAATGACAAAAGCAATTTAAGTTATTAAGCAATTTAAAACTGGAAGCATTTTAGTATCAAGATGATTTCAGTTTCCTGTGTAACCTTATCGTCTGTCTGTATGAGCCATAATGAACTGAGATAGAGAATTTTCCTGTACGGAACAATTAAAAGCACTTTGTTAGAAATCATCTGGTGGAGGAATGAAAAATTATCACCTAAGGACTACCTGTGACCTATTGTGATTCTTTTTGGGGCTGTTTGTATTTAAGAAAATTTGAGGACCAAAATGGTCTTTTCAGATGCTTAATGAGCCAAATCCGATCCTTGAAACTCTCCAATCCTCCTCTCCACTTTAGAAGTTTGGCTGTCAAAATGCCACACACAACTGGTGTGGCTCTCAAACCAGTGGAATTTATACACCTCTGTGCAACTTTAAACTTGGTATACTATAATGGCAGTATTCTGTATGCTTTGGGGAGAAAAAAATCCCTTTATGATCCAGTCAAAATGTATTCATTAACGACTTAGATGAGGAAATAGAAGGGGAACTTACCAAATTTGCAGATGATACTAAGCTGGCAGGAATAGCTAACACCTAAGAAGATGGATCTTGACAGACTAGAACACTGGGTCATATCTAACAAAATGAAATTCTATTGTTGTTGTTGTTGTTGTTGTTGTTGTTGTTGTTATTATTATTGCTGTTGTTGTTGTTGTATACAAAAGTGACAGTATACACAGCAGACAAGATAACCATGCTGGGTTTCGTATCACAAATCACTAGTTGAACACCTCCCAAGTGTTTAGGACTGCAGGTTGTATCGGTGGATTATGCAAGCAGATCCCAGTAAGGTGGCTTTCTGCAGCTGACCAGTGGTGATCTTGTCAGCACCAATTGTTTTTAAGTGCTTGCCTAGGTCTTTAGGTACACCACCCAGTGTGCTGATTACCACTGGAACCATCTGCACTGGTTTATGCCAGAGTCTCTGCAGTTCGATTCTCAAGTCCTGATATCTGGTGAATTTTTCAAGTTGTTTCTTGTCGATTCTGCTATCACCAGGTATGGCAATGATGATGATCCACACTTTTTTCTTCTCCACAATCGTGATATCCGATTGTCAGTCTGTATTCAGAAGTCCCACAGTAGTTTTGCATGCTCATTTTCGACCACTTTTTCAGGCTGATGGTGATTATTATTATTATTTTCATTTTCATTTTCATTTTCATTTTCATTTTATTTTCATTTCATTTTATTTTATTTATTTTATTTTATTATTATTATTTTATTTTATTATTATTTTATTTTTATTATTTTATTTTATTTTATTTTATTTTATTTTATTTTATTTTATTATTTATTTATTTTATTTGTCAAAAGCTTACAATATAACAAAAACAAGAATAAACATAAGTTTAAATACAAGAAATAGGAACTAATAATTGGGGACAATAGGACAGGGATGGTAGGCATGATTGTGCGCTTATGCATGCCCCTTACAGACCTCTTAGGAATGGGGTGAAGTCAATAGAGGTTAGTTTGTGGGTAAAGGAGTGGGGGTTTGAGCAGGTGACAACAGAATCAGGTAGTGACTTCCAGACACTGATCACTCTGTTGCTGAAATTGTACTTCCTGCATGTAGAGAAAAGTAAAGTCCTACACTTAGGCAAGAAAAACCAAAAGTACACATATAAACTAGGTGAAACCAGGCTCAACAGCAGTAACTGTGAGAGGGATCTTGGAGTCTTAGTGGACAACTAGATAAATATGAGCCAGCAATGTGCAGCAGCAGCCAAAAAAGCTAATGCAATCCTAAGATGAATTAACAGAGGGATACAATGAAGATCAAGTGAGATACTAATACCAGTCTATAAAGCCTTAGTAAGACCACACCTAGAGTACTGCATCCAGTTTTGTTCACTACATTATAAAAAAGATGTTGAGACTCTAGAAAAAGTACAGAGAAGAGCAACCAGGATGATTAGGGGACTGGAGACTAAAACATATGAAGACCGGTTACAGGAACTGAGCATGGCTAGTCTAGTGAAGAGAAGGACCAGGAGGAGACATGATAGCAGTCTTCCAATATTTGACAAGCTGCCACAGAGAGGAGGAGGTCAAGCTATTTTCTAAAGCACCTGTAAACCCAACAAGGAATAATGGATGAAACCTGAACAAGGAGAGATTTAACCTGGAAATAAGGAGAAACTTTCTGACAGTGAGAACAATCAACCAATGGAACAGCTTGCCCTTGGAAGTTGTGGGAGCACCATCACTTGAGACTTTCAAGAAGAGATTGGACTGCCATTTGTCAGGAATGGTGTAGGGTCGCCCACATGTGCAGGGAGTTGGACTCGATGACCTATAAGGTCCCTTCCAACTCTGATTATCTGTTATCTGTTATTATTTTGATACTTTTCTCTAGTCAATCTGGTCTTATTTGTGCTTGAGTTGGAAATAAAACTCCTATTTTTCCATTCAATGATCTTGTACAGCTACCTTAGTTTTCTCCCTCTTTTACCCTGCAGCCAGAATTGAATATGAGTGCAATGTTCCTCCTGCTGCTGCATGACTGGAGTATTAAGGAGCAGGAAAAGAGACCTATCTAATTACATTATGCAGCCTGCTCAATATACTTATTCCTCAGCTTGATATGAAATGTTCTCTGCATGGCACAGTACGGTATTAGAACAAAATAATTAGTGGAAAACCTGCCGCAAGTTCTTTCATTTCATTTGATGAAGTCTGATTAGGAAGGCTTTGAAAAAGCTTAATTGAGCAAACAAAATTATTAGATAGGGTGCTAATTGCAAAAAGCAGGACACTGCCAGTCAGATGGTCTCCGGGGATACTTGCTTTCTTTTTGTAAAACGTGGAATAAAAAAAATTAGGTAAAATGTACTATATAATTTTACAAAACTAGGAAAGTCAAAGAATTCACATTTGCACTTTGTGAAATTCTGAAGAAAAAGGTAAGGCGTCATTTTTCACTGTCTCCTTTTATCCGATCCCTCTGTGTTTCTAGTTTAATTTTGGTTTACCTTACTGACTAGCCCTTTGGCCATATCAAAGTGCAGAGTTCCAGACACAAATTATTACTAAAATCTGATAAAAGCAATTTAATATGAAATTGGAATAAAGTACAATAATTTATAATAGATAAAATAAAATATGATAAAATTATATTTCGGTGTCACCCCTACAATCTACCCCAATCAATCCTACATATGCCAATCTCAACCGAACCATTTTGCTTCTAAAATATCAGTGTGGTACAATGGCTAAAGGGTTGACCTATTGTAGAAGATAATCAGCTTCTCTAGTCTATGGAATTTCCAGGGTGAATTTAGGCCAGTTACACTCTGTCAGACCAGCCTAGTGTGTGTGTGTGTGTATGTGTGTGTGTTTGTATTGGGGTGGAGATTGAAGTGAGTATGGTTAAGAGAATAAGTTAAATGGAATTTAAATTGAATGTACCACTGACTTTCAAGGATCACCTTACCTAGAATGGGATTGTGAAGAAGAAATAGTCTAATACTTTAATGCCCTTTGTTATTTCAACTTGATGATGCTAGTAGTGAGGAATTCCAATTGATAAGAACTGTCAAGTTGTGAAAGAAATCTTATTATTTTAAAAATGGCTTAATAAGGTATTACACTTCCCCCCCAATATCAGTAACACTGATAAAGTTAGTTAAAATAATGCTGTATATGTTGCTTTACAAAGTAATCGTAGCATCACCATATTCTTTTGCCTAATATTGCTTGCAATCTCTATTCCTAGATTTTGCATTCTAATAATTATTCTTCAGGCTATAGAAAATATATGGCACTAAGCAGTTCTTGGACTACAATTTTCATTCATTGTTAATCTGGATGAAACTAATGAGAAAGTTTAAAACATCTGAAAAAAATCACACACTCCTCACGTGTTTTCTGAACTTACCTTGACTAAACCACTGTGCCTATTTGCCTTTATTTTTAAAACTTGGAGGAAAAAGGTGGCTGTCTCTTCAAAATATTGCTTCAAGTAACTATGTTATAACATGTCTCACAAAATCTCCAGCAGTTAAGCCTCTAAGACTGTACCATATATGCAGATAACCCCCAGGACTGAAATCTTAATATGGGACAATTGGCCAGGTGCACTGAAGGGGCTACTGACTGACTGGAAAGCAAGAGCAAGATGTTTGTCTTAGTTTTGCCTTGGATAAAACAACTTGTAACTTTTTGAACTTCAGATTTAAACTTATACTTGCTTCATATCTTTGACATAAAAATTTTAAGCAAAGAATCTAATTTTTCAGGGCAGCAATCTTATGAACCTTCTGTTGAATAGGTCACTGACAGTCCAATTTATTCCACAAGAGGGCAATTGCTTTCCTTGTAAGAATGATTTTCTTTGCAAACAGAAATTGCTCCTGGTTTTGTTCTTCTTTCTTATTGTGCATTCCTAAATTTGAAAAGAAGAACAAATTAGCATCAGAACAGGATTTTCTTTACAACTTATCCATTGTTCCTTCTGTAATTACAATTTGCACTTAAAAAAGTAAAAGTATGTGACCTTCAAACATTCAATGGTATCATACATTATTTCTATTGTACCTCCCAGTAAACCTTTATAGAGAAAGCATAGATGATCTACTTTCCCCATCCGATATAGAAAATTATCATATTGAAGCAAAAATGTAACTTTTAAATAAAGGTGAACTTAAATAAAATTGAGCACCTTTCCCAACATTTCAAGTACATCAAGATGGGAAAAGTGATCTCAGACATCTGCAATGAACTGAGAAACAATGTATTGTATATTTATCTATTCTTCCAGTGACATTATGATTATTATACTAATAATTATTCTTTCTCTCCCACACACCCCTCTATATTCTTGTGAAAAACTAGCTTTAAAATAGTTTTAGATTTCTAAAATAGGCAACTTACTTTTAAATACTTGGCATATGGATTACCTTGACTTCTGTTCAATGTAATCAACAAGACAGTGAGTGCTTTCTTTCCAGATATCTTCCAACCAATAGGTTGTCACCAGAGGTGGTATTCAGCAGGTTCTGACCAGTTCTGGAGAACTGGTAGCGGAAATTTTGAGTAGTTTGGAAAACCAGCAAATACCACTTCTGACTGTAGAGTTTACAGTATCCTTCCCCTACCATGCCCACCAAGCCACGCCCACAGAACCAGTAGTAAAAAAAATTGAACCCCACCACTGGTTGTCACTGATTTTAAGCAAATTTTTCTTCACTATTATTGTGCTCCAAATGCTCATCAAAAATACTGTGTACTAGTCATTGTTCCTTACTGACATGAAATCTGATCATGATCAAATTAGATGCCTGAAGATAAAAAACAGATCAATCATGTCATTTAGCCTGCTCTTCTAACAATATGCAGTACATTTTAAAAATCTGCTTCTGGACAACCAGATACAAACAGTCCATTAAAAATCCTATTTGGCCTCTAATGCAGCCTTTTCAGCCAGGAGGCCGTCACAAGCTTTGCAATTCTGAGACATTCTCGGCAAAATTTAGTTGCAATATTGATGTCTTTGGAGAACATCACCCTAGGAATCAATCAATGCTATTAACGTAGAAGCCAGATGAATAGGGCCGTGTATGGAATGAATGAAATTAAGGATCAGTTGCAATGGTTTTAAATTAAATATATTAAAAAATTGAAAATCAAGCTTCACAGAGTTCAGTAATATATTTCAGAGTGTCTGTCATGCAATCCTTCAATAGCGGCATGGAATTGTCATATTGGAACCTAATTAGATGGGCATGAATTCAAAATTTCAAACTGTCAAGGAGAATTTTAATCTTTGAGTTTTTTCTTCTCTCTGTGCTTGAAGATTTTATGTCTTAAAATAAGAAAAGAATAATATAAGAGGCTGACTAAGCAAATGTGACACACAATATATCACTTCACTACACTACACTAAAACTTTGTAATTTTTCCTTAAAATCAAGTTATTTTATAAGCTAGCAAAATTCAAAACAAGACATATGGTTATGTCTTAGGACAGGTTACAAGAGAAAGCTAGCATACATTTTCTAGACCTATTTTGTTTTGAACTTTTTGGTTGCTTTTTTTTCTCAAAAAACCTAACTGACTTTCTGCTCTGGACCTAAGAGGTATGTGAGCAATGGGTGGGATTCAAATAATTTAACAACTGATTCACCCAGGGTCAGGGAGGTGTGGCCCATCTCCATCCTCCAGCTCTGCCACAATGGCCAACCTGACCCTAGATCAGTTCTTAAATTACCCCCACCCCACCTCACCTCCCACTATCAAAGTTGATCCTGAACATTGCACAGTGTTCAGTGGAGAAATGGGCAATGGAGCGGCCAGCATGAAGGAAGGGGGAGGAGCAGGGAGAAGAAAGAGGGAAAGTGGCCTTCTCCTTCCCTTGCACCAGCTTCTCCATTGCCCATTTCTCTATTGCAGTGCAGCGCAGTACCCAGGATCAACTTTGATGGCGGTATGAGGGATATAATTTAACAAATGGTTTATTTGAACTGGTACGAACCGACTGAATACCACCACTGTATTTGGGGCAAATTGCTTTGCTTTCTCTGAGCAAGAGGTATTTTCCATATCATATAGAACAGGATTCTTCTTAATAAAGTTCTTTCTATTACTTCAAAGCCCCAATAGTACAACTCAGTGGAGCAAAGTGAAGCATTGTAGCCATTTGGTTTTAGTTTCAAAAATGGTGAGGGTGTTGCAATACAAAGCAGCTTTTAAATAATGTTTTTTTTTTTTTGACAAATCATTGACCTAATATACTCATTTGAAGCTTTGCCTAGCTGTAGCATCGAATACAACCAAAAACAAATCTGCAACACAATTTATGCTCATGTGCAGTCAATGTTCAGTAAAAATGGACACAATGGAGGCCAGGTTTTTAATCCATGGAAAGTGCAGAAGCTTTTTAAAAAATATTCTTGATCAAGAAAGACCACACTGGGCAAAAACAATATTTTTGTGGGGGGGGGATTTATGTGAATACTCTGGGGCTAATCAGATTTGAAATGCTTTTCTCATGAAAAAAAAAGAGAAACAAAGGCAAGATGGAGAGTAGTAGGTGTCTTAAGAAATGTTAGCTGGAAAGACTGATTCAACTGTATATTGGTGCTTATAGCTGGCTACTCTCTCTTTAAACAGAGATTCTGCAGGAATCTACATATTTTGTTTTCAGAATTCCAGATAAAATTTTACAATAAAAAGGTTGGAATGCTAAAAGTTTGGAAGGAGAGTTGGACCTATGCATTTCTATTAATATGACAAGCTAGACATCCATTACTTCAAAAAGATATTACTAATGTGCAGTTATGGGGATGGGTACACATATAGCAAGAATTCAGAGTTACATAAAAGAAGTCTGAACTGGAAATGACAGAAGATCCTGATCATAAAGGCAAGACTAAACTAAAAGTAAGCAGATTGGATACATCATTTGTCCAAGGGCTAAAATGATAGAGATAGCCATCTAAAATGCAGGGCTGATATTTATGTTGATGAGAAATAAAATCAACTATTAATGTCCTCTTTTTGTACAATTGTGAACAATCTGATCAGAATGCCCATATAATGTGTTCCTAAAAAATTAATTGATATAACATGTAGTTCGGTCCTTACTGTCTCCAAATATGTGGATTGAAAGTTTTATTAATACACTTCACCAAAATATATACCATGTATATACCTTTCATATTACGAAAGAGAAGAGTAATCATTGCAAGTGGCATTTTATAAAAACTTTTAAAATGAGCAGGACTCAAAACATACTGACTCAATTTCAGCTTGGTAGCACTCAGATTTTTTTTTTAAAAATATACTCTCTTAGAAATTTTAGGAGACTAGGAGATCTTTTGGAGATTGACTAGGCAATCTTTTGGAGATTGCCTAGGCAATCTAAGCAATTTCTGCATCCAAGCTATCTCAGTTCAGCTTGAAGTTTGAATGAAGAATAGATATTTCATTAGCTTTAATAATAATTTTAATGTAACATTAACATACAGTATGTCTCAAAATGAGTAAACCAACCATAACTGTAACAGCATTTCCAAAAATGCTGTTAAGAGTTGTTAACCTTATTTTGCGAAACCTCTTCTCGGGTAATATTGAATTGCTTACCAGGGCATACAAAACCTTTGCCAGACCAATTCTTGAATATAGCTCATCTGCCTGGAACCCACACTCGATATCAGGCATTAATACAATTGAGCGGGTTCAGAGGTATTTCTTGAGAAGAGTACTCCACTCCTCTACTGACAATAGAATTCCCTATGCCAGTGGTGGCTAACCTTTTTGGACTCCTGTGCCAAAAAATGTGTGCATGCTGGAGTTCACGTGCTTGCATGGCAGCACTCAGAAGGCAATGTGTGCCCCCCATGACCTCTGTGCATGCACATGCAATCCCCCTGTCATTCACACCCCACCACCCTTTACCTGCACTGTGCCTCACAGCTGATTTTCAGCTGGTTTGATGCCTTTTTCGGTATTACAGGAAGTGACGAAATGGGCCTATTTGGCCTGCACAGGCTTTTTTCAAGTCTCTGGGAGCAAAAAAATGTCTCAAGCCAGCCAAAAATCAGCTGTGAGGCACGCGCATGTGCAGTGAGATAAGTTTGCCTGCAGTTTGCATGCCAGCACAAATGGCTCCGTGTGCCACTTGTGGCACATATGCCATAGGTTTGCCATCACAGCCCTATGCCTTCAGGCTTGAAATTTTGGGGCTTGGACAATCTGGAACTATGCCACTTGTAGTCCGATCTAAGCATAGTATGTAAAATAGTCTGCTATAAGTCTCGCCTGTCAATGACTTCTTCAACTCCAAACACAATAATACATAAGCAAACAATCAATACAAATTCAAGGTAAACCACTTCAAACTCGATTGCAGAAAATATGACTTCAGCAACAGAGTGTGACCACATTCTGGAATGCTATTCTCAGCTGCTTTTCTGGATGATCGTAGATAAGTGAGTCTGCAAACTTGAACGGTTTGAAGTAATCGGCAAGAATGGGATTATCTCTATCCAGGTTAGCACTGGGAGCATTTGCCTTCAGTATAATTTATTTTATTACCCTACCCACCTAATTGCCTCTACCTCTGCCCTATGCTAGATTCTCAATCTTCCCATTCCTAATATGGCTATGACTGGTTTCTTTTACTCCTCGCATCCTAACGTGCTCACTTTCCTCTCACCGATTCCCACCTAATCCCCATTTCCCAGCCCACGGTATATAACCCCCCGAACCCGACATAAGGATTATCAGCACTTCGGGCTTAGGGCTTCTCAATGCTTCATGCATGGATTATCCCAACCGTTGCTTCCCAGCTGGTTTTCATGACGTGACAGCTGCACTGTAAGTAGATTCAGGGTTTCCCCCACTCAGCCTTTGCCTCCCAGCTGCGTGATGGCTGCAATGTGATTCACGTCAGTCCTTCCAGGATTTGACAGATCGCTTCTGTTGGTGCCGATGCATAAGGATCCCGAAAGGTATACCCGACTCCATTGTTACCACTTCAAACCCTTACAACTTCAACTTCAAATTGTTTTCCATGGACCTCATCCATTCTTTTTTTTTAAAACAAACTATATTGATTACAAAACTAAAATATCAAACAAATACAACACACAGAAGAAGAAAGAAAAGAAATAGAAAAAAAGAAAATGATTAAAAAACTAACAATTCTACTATCGACAGTCTATGGTTCCTTGTTTGTTATCAATATTGGTGATACATTTACAAATACATCTTATTGCAAATATATAATTATGATTTACATTTTACGTTATTTACTAATGTATTTTCTATTTTTGTTCTATCCAGTCATACCAACATTCCCAACTTCTATAATATTCTGATGCTTCTTTTTCCTTAAGTGCTAAGGTTAACTTGTCCATCTCTGCACAGGCTATTATCTTCTCTATAACCATCTCCTCTGTTGGAATATCTGCTTGTTTTCAACACTGTGAAAAGGTTATTCTGGCTGCAGTAAGAATATGCAGTATTATATATGTGACATTTTTAGGAATTTGTCTATTAAATATCCCCAATAAGAAGAATTCTGGTTTTAATTTAATTTGCTCCGCCGTTATTTCCTCTAACCACTTTTTTATTCTATGCCACTATCTTTGGGCTTCAGTGCAGGACCACCATATATGAAAAAAAAAACAGACTTCATCCATTCTTAAGAAGTTCTTAAAGGGAGCGTGCATAACTACACCAGCATGCCTTCTGTCCCTGTCTTACCGTCCCCATTTATCTGTATTTACTTCCTTTGTTCATGTTTATGTTCATACCTATACTTGTTATCTTGTATATGTTTGACAAACAAATAAAATAAAATATAAATATAATTTTGAGGACAATGTTAAGCAAATAAGAAGTAAAACTGCAAATACTTCTGGTGCCAAAGCATAGTATTCTGTTTTATATTTCTATTTAAATTAAATTGAATTACTCTCATCTACTTCTTTGTGTGAATTTATCATTTTAAATAAATAAAACTCCCATGTAGTGCTTTCAAGAAGATTCCAGATGTTAATAGCTTTAGAAACTACAATTTAAGAGAAATTTTATCAATGGTGATTCAACATTTTCTGTTTTTATTTCATTTTTAAAGGAGGAAAATTGAAACTATGGATAATTCTAGCTATTAAGTAAAAAATTAGCTTGCCATAATGTAATATATCAAGTTACTTTGTACTTTATGATTAGCTTTCATAATGTAAATAATCCCATCTTGACATCTGGAATTTTGAAGTCTTTCTACAATGCATATTTTTATCACCACTAATGAATATTGTAGAAAAATATAACCTTTTGAATTTCTTCCTTTAACCTCTCTAACTTTTCATTCTAATCAAGTTGAAATCTGTGTTGTGGCTTCACTTATTTATAGTTTTACTGGTTTGGTTGTTTAGTGAACCATTCTTTAAGGTCAGGGTTATTAGCACTGATGTATAATTTCCCCTCCCTCTAAACTTTCAAAAAGCCAATAATAATTTTAGTCATCAGTTTAAAGTGGACAGCTAGCATGTGAGGAAAAAAAATGTTTTTCCAGTTTACTACTTTCTTCAAAGCAGCTCTATAGGATTGCTAATTATTATCAGCCTCTCAGAGCAAATCATAGATTTCCTGAGTCTTCAAATCTGATGTGATTCTGATCTTTTTTCTTTCTTTCTTTTTTTTACTGCCGCAGTTGATTAGGTAAGTGAAATATCCAGTTGGCTCTGGATGAGCTATCATCTTTTTTTTATGCACCTAGCTCCTATTGCAGCTTTGGGCAACTTTGAAATAAAGATTCACTTGCCTTTCATTTGCTCTTGATCACAACTGCCAGTGGTAGTTTTTAAGTACGTATTTCAAAAGTAGAAGGTTGCTTATACAATATGTGGCCTCATGTGACTTTGATCCAAATGTTTCATTGTTTTCAGCATTGTAAAAAAAATGTAGGTGAAATTTGCTTAAGGAAAATATCTTTTGTTTCATGGATAGACATTTTATAGCATTCAGAAAATGACCAATAATACACCATGCCCCCAGTAACGTAAGTAATAATATGGCAACTCTAATATAGATGCATTTGAAATTCAAGATTCATTTAAAAGACTTCAAACACTTTCAATGTAGTTTTGTCTGAGGTGCAGAAATAGCAAGAAATAGCAGAAATTTCTCAGTTGTATATATAAATAAATAAAATTTTTGATAAAATTTCTGATAATTGTGACTCTCTGGGAGAGTCACAAATTAAGGCTTAAAATAGGACCAGTAAATTTAATTATAGTATTTATCAATAAAATGGGCATGTTATATCTGGGGGTAAAAAAAATCTAGATGACCATTAATAGCCTCAAGCAAAGAGTTCGAGCTGCCTGAATCTCTGGATCTTCTTAAATTTTGCAGGCCAGAAAAGGTATGACTACTACCACTACTATTATAAACAAACAAACAAATGAAGAAACACACAAATAAAATAAAATTAGTGGGATTATAATATATCTTGTTACAGATTTCTTATGCAAAACCTTTTCATAAATTGCAGATCAATTTTCACTTATGTATTTACATAATGGATTTTATATTCTTTTCACGGGTTTTGAGATGTATTTCCAGCAACTGTTGGAAAATGTTCATGCATTAGAACTAGCCAGCCGAAATATCTTGAGTTTTATGCACACAGTGGAATACTTACACCTCATCAATATACATATATGATCCTGAATTATTTATCACCAAAGTCTCCTAGCCTGTAAGGAAAAACTTAAGAACAACTATAAAATTCATTGAGATAATGATACATAATAAGCAAGTTTTAAGCCTCTTTTCTCTTGAGATTTTATTTTCCTCTTTCAGTTTCTTTCTGAAAAAATGTTTTTATTATTTGGTTTTCAAATAATATTTCTCATTTATCTAGCTACAAATAAATTATTGAGAATCTAATTATAAACATTCAGTTCTATAAGAAAGTATTCAGACTCTCCCCTTTTTTAATTTCTAATTTTTGCATGTCATTGCTATAATTATCAAAGCATCGTGCAAGTCCTGCTGACATAAAGAAATTGGAGTAAACAAAAAATAGCTAACCTTTGGATTTTTTTCATTTATTTCATAATAAATATTTTGTCTATTGCCAAGCGTTTAGGATATAGAGACCTCAAAAAAATTTATTAGCCCTGCATTATTTTACATAAATAAAGTAAATTGTCTATATATTTATAAATATATAAATTTGCACTTTCAAGTCACTGTGACTGAATGACTGTTTGGATTAGTCCTTGCTGTTTTATTTGCAACATTTTTTGAATGTGATATTGCCTTTTTTTCTAGGGCTAAGTGAGAGAGGCTAATCCAAAAATACTAGTTTTGTGCCTAGAATGAGACTAGAATATTCCCAGCCCCTTAGCTTCTAGACTAGTGCCTTAACCACTATTGTGTGTGAAATGAAATTCCAGTAATTGAGTAATTGTATTAGGCATTTTGTTGTTTGCTTCTTTTCTTACTTTATGTTCTAATTCTGTGCTGTACCTTTTGTTACCATCCGTTTCTAACATTATTTTTTTTAAAGTTATGTGCCTTTAGTGTGTTCTTTGGTTTTATTATTTTAAGTTTTTCTCCTTAAATTAATCTCAGTTAAATGGATAATCTCTTTAATTTTCTTTTTTCCTGGACCCCATTGTTTATTTATTTGCTTGGTAATGTTTTTAGTTGCCAAGCAATCATAAACTAGGGATCCTATACAGCACTAATCTTTTTACTAGCAATTTTCCCCTCTTCAGTATACTGATTTTGTGGAATGTTAAAGTGTTAGACATTCTTCTAAGAGGAGAAACATACAAAATGGAGGAAGTTTAAAATTGAAAAAACTTTTATCTACAAAACTACAAAGTATATTTCTACTCAAGAAAGATATTTCATCTAAAATATGTTTTTGTTGAATATACTTTAGGAAATTCAGGATCTTCTAGAAGAGTCAAATCTGTGTTTAAATTTTGTAGTAGAATAAGGAATTAGGAGTCTAGAAGCACAAATTAAAGAAAGATGATAAATAATAAACCGGGGTGGGATTCTACCGGTTCTCACTGGTTCTATAGAACCGGTTGTTCACGTTCACATTAGTTCAGAGAATTGGTAAAACGGTCCCCTGGCTGGCCCCGCCCTCTCCCAAAGGCTTCTTTAAATATATAGTATGTTGCAACAGTGCATGTAGATATGCCGTCTCAACATCTAAATGGTTTGTTGTGTATTTCTTCTTAGCTGCCCACACTAATGCTGCTCATAATGTAGTAGCCTTCAGACTAGGTGCAAACACCTCATCATAGTCATTGACAGTCCCATCCATACCTGTCTTAATTTTATAAATCCACTTACACCCTATGGCATGCTTATCTGGTGGTAACTTGACATTTTCATATACCTCCAACCTTTGTAAGGGTTTCAGTTCCTTATCCATTGCTTCCTGCCAAGCAGCCTGAACCTTAGCAGGATACAGTTTCAGTTCATTATAGTTAGTAGGAACTATATTTACTTGGCATCCTAAACTAGCCTGATATCTATCTGGTGGTCATGTTACATGAGTTGAACATCTAGGCAACTCAGGGCTTACTGGTGGATTCTGATGTTCCACCTGCTCCTGTTCTTCTACCTCCTCTTGTGCCTGTTCTTCCTTTTTAATGGCTATTGATGGTTTAACTATCTCATCATTAGGGACTACTTGGGTGTCGATAACAACATCATTGTTGGATTCCTGTTTTAGTTTATGCCACCCAATGTGTTCAAGAAATTTAGCACCAGTAGTGCTACCTGGAAAAATAAAGAGGATTAACAGTGAAACTTTGAAAAGATGAGATGTTATCTGAGTCTGGGCCCATAACCAGTGTTGAGGTATTCCCCATTAGGGGAATGAGTGCACTCAGGGAAACATAGTGAGCCCAGCACACAGATACACTGAATAGTAAAATGTAAGTTTTACTTCCTGTAAATGGGTAAACAAAGTCCAACAAACAGTCCAAATCATACATGGTTAAAGCAGATAGTATTCAAAATCATCAGTCCAGGGATAATCCAAAAATGAAGTTCTTTTCTTTACCAGTATCATAAACAAAATTCAGTAAACGGAGTTTGCGAATAGTTGCCAGACTCACAGCAATTCAAGCAGAACGACGATCAGGCAAAAAGCAAAAGGAAAGCAAAGGAAATGCAAAAAAAGAACAAACCAGGTTTCTGGCTCTCTCTTATGGCCGCTGGAGAAACCTCAGCCAATCAAATTAAAACATTCTCTTAAAGATACAACAGTATTAAATGACTATCCTGGTTTATATATTGCCAAGCCAACTGTTAGGTGACTATCATTCCTAACAGAAACTGGTTGTAAAAACAAATCTTCTAATGGTTCTTCATTCTAGTATATAATAAAATGTGTACATGAAAGAAATATTGTGCTAATATCATGCCCATGTGTCATACCTTCAGTTTTTGTCAGTCAACAGTGATTACAGAGCCTACCATACAAATATCAAGTAAGAATACCTTACAAACTTCAAACAAAAACTTAACATACAACTTCCATCTGGCAATCACAAGGCCAGATGGCTGCCAAACTCCTCAGAGGAAACAACAGCTGTTTGTATTTGAGGATGTTATTTAATCAGCTGGCAGAACTATTCAGTCTGTTGCTGATACTACTGTAGTATATAAGAGTCTTCCATGTCAAGAGAATTATTTTATTTAGAAGAGCAGGCACAGAAGATTATCACTTTTATTAAACAATTGTAGCAGGTTTGTGAACTTTAATGCCTGCAGGCATCAATGTGCTGATGAATCAACAAGCAACCCCTGGGCAGCCATTACTGAACAAAAAACCATTCTTATTAGCAGAAGATCAGATTATTGTAGGTTGCTATGCTACATGTTGTGATAACTTCTCACGCACAGTGAGTGATTCATCACTTGTTTAATACTTTGGTTTCCTGTGATAAAACAGAAAGAATGCTCGTCTGCAGAAGTCTAAGCTCAGAGTCAAACATGCAAAATAATTTATTTTAGATGGAGAGAATTCTATAAGTGAATTCTCTGACAGAAAAAAAATATTTCCCCTCCTCTCTGTCCCTCTTTCTTTCTCTCTATACAACAAATTACTAATCAAAATAAACTACCATTCTTCTGCATTTAATTGACACCTCAGATCAGTTGGAACATGAAATGGAATGAAAGATTCATACCTTTAAAACAGGAAGACTAAGAACAGAAACCAATGCACGCTAATTAAGGAATATATAACAATAATATCAGCAGCGCTTAATATAGAGTAAATCTGTACAGGATTCTCATCGTTCTGATTTTGATAAGTAACATCAGTTTATGCATGGGGATGTAAGTTTCTTGCCAAGAATAAATGACTGTAATCAGGAAACTGAAAGTGGCAGGAAGGACTGTGTGTGCACACCTGGCTCTGATTTATTCTGGTCACAGTATTTCCTGATGCTCAGCCTTTATTTATCTAGCCACAGGACATGGAAGGTGTATGTCAGCACGTGTAATGGTTGCTGGATATTTTCCTACTGGTTGGTCACATTAAGAGAAGGGAAGGAAAAGCAAGGGCATCAAATGATCATTTTACTTAATAGACCCTGCTGGTACTTACTCAGGACATCACAATTCCTCAGGAAGACAGATGTGATATACTCTCAAGAATGGTTAAGAAGCAACACATAGACAATAAGCAAAGGCCCTTTGCAGTAAGACAGATGGCATTTGAAAAGGGAATTTATGCTTTTGTTCTATTAGTTTTCTCATCTTTTCATGGGATCTGGCATGGGGGCTACATTTTATTAAATTAGGGTTCATTAAAATGATTATAGTCTAATTCAGTCAGATGTGAATGGAAACTCTTTTTTGTCTTTCCATATATCCAATGGAATGTTTGGGACTGAAGGAAGAGAATAGCAATAGCACTTAGACTTATATATCGCTTCACAGTGCTTTATAGTCCACTCTCAGCAGTTTACAGAATCAGCATATTGCCCCCAATAATCTGGGTCCCCATTTTATATACCTTATCATTGTGCAGGAATGCATGAAACAAGCTTTTAAAAGTGTTAATGAATAATTGCCCCAACCCCACCCCAAAGCAAGGGATTGCAACATTGTAAAAAGAAAAAACAAGAAAAATGAACTCCTTTAGTTCAATTCTGAGTGCTCTTACAAAAACATAAGATTGTGTGCCATCAGGTTAGTTCTGATTCCCAGCAACCACATAGAAATATTGTCTCCAAAATCATCTGCCTCCAACCTGATCCTTCAGGTCTTCTGAGAGTATGTCCACTGTCCTTGTAACTGATTTTATCTGCCTTACTGTTGGCTGTCCTCGTTTTCTTTTTTCCTTCTATTTTACCAGCCTTGCAAACTTCTCAAGAGAATTCGGTCTCTGCATAATATGTACAAATATAATAATTTTAGCCAAGTCCTTTGTGCTTCAAGTGAGAACTGTAGATTGATTTGTTCTAACATCCATTTGTTTGTCTTCTTAGCTATTCATGATAATCTCAGGAGTTTCCTCCGATAGAAAATACTTGAAAATAAGTCAATGCTCTTTCTTTAGCTTGCTTTTTCAAATCCAATTTTCACTTTCATAGAATATTACAGGCAAAGCATGGATACTTCTTATCTTTGTAGATATAGACAGGGATGGGATTCAAATTTCTTAACAACCGATTCTCTGGGTATAGCCTAATTTGTGCGTGTGGCTTGGTGGTCATGTGACTGTGATGGGTGTGGCTTGCTGACTGGGCATGGTTTGGTGGTCGTGTGACTGGGTGAACATGGCTTGTATGTAAATTTAAATATTTATGTAAATATTGGTTTCTTTTATAAAAAAAGAGCAACTTTTATCCAAAAGCAGGCAAAGCAAGTAGGCAGATTGAGTTGCTCACATAATTACAGATTCACTTAGAGATCTATCTATCTCCAATTGGCTACCTGACTCTGTCACATAAAATTTACTTGCAAGCAAACTCATAAAATTTACTTGCAAGCAAACTCATAAAATTTGCTTGCAAGTAAACTCACAAAATTGATTCACAAAACACCATGTATGTAAATATTGAATTTTTTTTATTAAAAAAGAGCAACTTTTACCCAAAAGCAGGCAAAGCAGGCAGGCAGATTGAGTTGCTAATAGAATCACAGATTCACTTAGAGATCTATCTATCTCCAATCGGCTAACCTGAGTCTGCACTGCAAAGTAGAAGCTTCAATCCTAAGGAAGATTCAGCTCTGCTTTTAGATTAGCTAGAAAGCAAGAAATCCATGGTTTTCCTGCTTTCTAGCTAATCTAAATCTCCTGGCAGAACAGAACAGCTGATGGTTGGGGGGGGAAAAAAGGAAAAATAGCAACTTACCAAACCAGGCAAGTTGGATGGCTCGCTTGCCAGGTAAGGAGTGAATGGGCGGGGCGGGGTAGGGCCAGCGAGTGGAGTGATTTGCCAATTCTCTAAACTACGTGTGCAGTGTTTGCAAGAAATCAGCTGTGCTGCCTGGACAGCTGACAAGCGCTGTGGGCGGGTGCGCAGCATTTGAAAATCCTCGTTTCCTGCTTTTTCAACCTCAGCTGTGCCGCGCAATAAAGGACAGCCTAGAGCCTGGGCAGGTGGATGGGCCAAACATCGAACTGGTTCAATGTCAGCTGCTCTTCGCAGCTACAGGTTCTACAGAACTGGGCAGAACTGGTAGCATCCCACTCCTGGATATAGATGCAAAATGGGACTGAAATATTTTCAAGTTGATAGCTTTATTGTTGATAGCTTCGATTTTTAAAATAAGTTATCTACTACTTCAATCTCTTCATTGTCTGTTCTAAGACTGGTAGTTGTACCTGATGTCATTAGTTTGATCTTATTATTTCACTGCATTTTTTAATTTCATTTCTAAAACTTGCAGATCATTTGCACTTTCAGTTATTACAGTACTTTTATTAACATAGCACAGGTTCGTGAAGTTTTTTCCTCCAATTGTAAAATCATACTATCTTTTTATATTCCTGTTTTCCTCATTCAGTATATAGGTAAAATAAATAAGAGAGAGAATGCAGCCATTCCTTTGTTGACCTGCAGCCAATTTGTTTCATCATGTTCCATTCAGACTGTGATCAGTGAATAGGTTTCACTAGAGTACAATAAGCTACCCTGGGTTTCCCATGCTCCTAAGCACATTCCACATTTCACATGGTCACCTAAATTACAATAATCTACTATACTCAATGAAGTATATATTGGCTTGTCTTTCTTTTTGGCTGCCTCAACTACCTATTGCATATCAGCAATAATGCTTCTTATTCCTTGGCCTTTTCAAAAGCCAGTTTGAACATTTAGCACTTTCCTTCCTAATAAGACTTTATTTTGCTTTGAATGGTCCTAAGCATTCTTTCATAGCTCATGCAATTGAAGTTATTATACAATAGTTTGCACATTCTGTTAAGTTTGTGGTTTTGATCTCTTTCAGTCTGTTGGCTAATGTAGTGTTTTAGACTTAGACTTAGAATAACTTTATTGTCAGTTTGAATGTACACTAATCAGCATACATTAAAATGAAATTTTGTTGCATACAAGTCTCCACCTCCAATATACACTACATAAACATGACAAAATAAATAAATAAATATAAAATTATGAATATACCCATATATATTACATAAAAGGAAAAACAAAATTGTCTAGTTCGGATGTATACATGTACATGGTGAGAAAAGTGAATCTTGCGAGTTGAGAATGTGATAGAATTTGGTTAGACTGGTTCTTTTCCTGTAGCTTGTCATATTTCTGTAGATATTCAATCAATTTCTATAGCCTTTTGATTTGGTAATGACCAGAGTGCTGAATTAATATCATCTTTGTATACTACAGTTCTTGTATAAGTAAGGAATGTATTCTTATCTTGGATATTGTACGGAATTTCACTATATTCTTTCTATCTTTGATCTTCTTGGAATCAATTAGTTTTTATACATTGCCATCCTTTAGTACACTAATTCATGACTGAATTAGATTTTCTTCTGAGATTCATCTGTGTTCAGATATTATTTTATATTTTTATTTTTCTATTTAATTTGTATAATTATTCAATCAGTTATTTCAATATCTTTTTAGATATCGTATTTTGCAATAATTACTATACATTATTATTTTATCACTTTTTTATTGCCCATAGACCATATTAACAAATTTATGCTTTTAAAAATTTCAGTTTTAATTTCACATGAATTCACCATAAATCTTTCTTTTATCTCCATTTTTAAAAAACGGTGTATACATTTTTGTGGTATGGCTCCCTCCGCTATTATAGTCATTACCAACCTCTTTGATTTGATTCTTATTTATGTACATGTGAGCTTGCATATACATATATAATGAATAGTTGCTTCATTGTTGAGGAATTCACAAAAGATTTACAATTTACCTCTGTTCAACTTTGTTTTTGTAAAAAATCAATAAAAGTGCCACCTTGCTTAAAAGATCTTGTCCATCCCTTGATGGTACTTCCAGACCTATTATTACAATTAAGGGCACAAGTGTCCCCTATGGCATGCAGCTATTTATTAATTTAGTCTGGGGCATAACCTCATTTCAACAATCCAGACCCTGTTGAACTCTCAGCTGGTATATTGTAGATACTGCTGTCTGGTAGGTAGCCAGAAAATCCAATAATACTAAATAAAACAGTATGAATGCAAAAGGTACTAGGTGTTAAAATCATGTTGCATGAGTTTTACTGCTTTCAGAGACATTCAGACACTTTCAGGACCCAATTCAGGGTGCCATTATTAAAGCTTTTCATAAGTTTTAAACCACAGTAAAAGAGTCACTTATTTTTGTTTTTATTTTGTCAATGTTTGTTCCTTTCCCATTCCCTAGTGGTTTCACTGAATTGGAAAGAACTTTCTACCAGTGCAAATATATGATGATGGTGAACCTATGGCATGTGTGCCAGATGTGGCACACAGAGTATTCTCTGTGGGCATGCATGCCATTGCCAGCTGTTCTTCTGGTTTCCGGCACATGCATGTGCACCGGCCATCTGATCTTTGGGTTTCCAGTGCTTCAGCATGCATGAAGACTAGCTGGCCAGTGCACATATGCACACTGGCCAGGTGGTCTTTGGTTTCCGGTGCTCCAGAGCATATGCACGTGTGCATGCATGTGTGCATTCCAGTTTGGGCACTCAGTGCCAGAAAGTTCACCATCACTAATATAAAACTTACCATTATGAAGTAACTAACACATATTTCAAGAGGAGACTTCATTGAATTAATTGAGTTGATGTATATTAATGTAAATGCATACATTCATGATGCATATTTGCTTTAGAAATATTCAGTGGGTTGCTCAATCCATTGAACCATTGCTAGGAACAAAATATCATTATATAAATGAATATATTAACTAATATATTTAATCTATGCAGTATGGATTTATACATTATAAATTTTGTACAGTGGTGTTTTGAAAAATATTGGAAAAAATAATCTCTATTCATATTTACCCACATTTTATCTACTTTTTTCTTGATTTTTCAACATTTGAATCATCCAGAGAAGATAATCTATCTTTTTTTTTTTTTGGAGTGGGGGGGGGAAGAAGCTCTAAAGAGAAACAGCAAGGATTAAAAGTTGCAGAAACTTTTGTAAGATGAAAATATTAGAACTTTCCATAGCCATCCATTCATCAGACTTAAAAAGCCTTTAATACATTGACAAGAAAAATCAGCATTTTGCTATACAAAAGTAAAGTTATTAGACAAGAGAATTACTACAAAGAGCTAAAATAGGCTTTTCTAGCATCAGTTGAATTCTGTGAAAAGCCTGGAAGTCATAACCTTGGTTAGGAAGAAAAGGGTTCTGATGCTTCTTCCTATCCAGAAGAAAGGATAGAATCTACTACTTCATGTACAATGACAAGATGATGGTTAGTTTGGAAATAAATTGTTGATCAAAAGAAAACTGCCAATGCAAATATTTATAACTTTTTCCCCTCTCTACTGCCTGTGATGGCATGGTTTTGTTTGTACCAAGATTTATTTCACAGAGGCTCATATTTTGCATTCATTCTTCACAAAAAATATTGTTTTCTTGTACAGAAGATCTGTTTGCTATTGTGTTAGCCTCAGCAAAGGAAGATGACAAGAATTAAATTGTATTTTGACATTAAAAACACATCACTGCCTTTTTAAATGAGATTTCAGGGAACAAAACCAGCTGAGGAAGGATTGCAGTTTAAATTGACTGAGTATATAAAGTGTTGTCATTACTTGTGCTGTTGCTGTTACTTTTTTATAAACTTTATGACCTTGTTTTGCTGTATTTTTTTCTCCTTCTCAGAAATGATTTCCCCTTCTTCCTGTTGGAAAGATAACCACAATTATTAAATTGTGGTCATTGCTTTAAATTAGAAAACATTTTTCTGTTGAGAACACAACATTTAGCAGCTACTCTCTGATTTGTTTGGTTCCCCCTGCTGAATAAAGGTTGAATGCAGACCTTTATTTTAGCTCTCTTTTTACAATAAATCGTAGTTTAAAAACAACAGCTGAGTTCACATAACACAGTGAGCTAAAACCAAACTGGTCACATGATGGCTTAACTTAATAAATGAATCTAGACACAAATACAGTGGAACCTTGGGTCGCAACCGTAATCCGTTCTAGAATTTTGGCCGCAACCCGATTTGGTCATGACCAGAAGCATGACCATCTGCACATGTGTGGACAAAAAAATGGCACCAAAAAGGAAACTGGTGTTGTAAGGGAATCTTTCCATGATGATTTTGTTTGCCACCCAATTTTTGAATTGTGACATGATTCAAAAATCAGGTGGATTTTTTTGGGGGGTGGTCATCACCCAATTTGGTTGTGAATAGAAGTGTTCATGACCCGAGGTTCCACTATAGAGGCATGTTGGGGTCTAATATAAGAAAGTTGTTAACCAGGCTGGTAGAAGTAATTAAGCTGGAAAATAATTTGTATTTGCTACTTTGGAGACATTTGTTAATTTGCTGACATCCTTAGAAGAAACATAAATATGACTATTCTATTAATTTTTTTTTCTTATCTCCCTTTTCTCATTTTTTTATCACCTTTGTATACAAAGCATGGGAAGAACAAATGGGAGAATGGAAGAGAAACGTTACTTGAAAAAAACCAAACCAAATTTTACTGATATTAATTGGCTATATAAAGGGCACTGCTAGTGTTAGGATTAGAACTTGTATAGAAGAATATGTGTGAAGTAAACAATCATATGGGAAGTTTACCCCCCCCCATTTTTATTTACTATTATTTTACTATTTTACTACTACACCATTAAGAGTCAGTTTGGTGTAGTGGTTAAAGGCAATAGGCTAGAAATGGAGAGACTATGAGTTTTAATCCCACTTTAGGTACAAAGCTACTTGGATAACCCTTGAGCCAGTCATACTCTCTTAGCTCTAGGAGAATGGCAATGGTAATCCATAAAAAAGTCTTTTCCAGAAAAATACAGGGCTATAGTAGTTATAGCAGTCAAAAACTAACTCAAAGACATGAAAATTAACTCAAACTCAACTAACTCAAAGACTTGAATTTTTTTTAAAAAAATGACAGATTCCTAAATCTAAATGGCATAAATTGAACAGGAAATGGACAGGAAAGAAGGCTATTACTGGGTATAGAAGCAAGAGATAGCATGGAATTGATAGCACTTAACTGACTGAATAAAAAGAAGAATCAAGATACAGCACAAGAAATTTAAGCACCAGTAAGAACTAGATATGAAGCAAGGTGATAACACTATATCAATTAATCAGCAACAAGATCACTTGAACACTAAGCATGTATTATCTTATAAGCAAAAGACAAAGATGAAAAAGAAAGGAGATCATAACTGAGTTTTCTAATGCTAGGAGTTTCCAATCCTGTATATGGCTTATAACCTGAATTTATGAATCATAAAGCAAGACACTGTAATCTAGTCCATAAATTATAAAATTTAAATAAAATTAGAAGTTAGATAGAAACTGTGAAGTTGCCTTGTTACTACATTTTATATAGGCTGCTATAAATAGTTTATTTTTTGCTTATTTTTGTTTAATCTCTAATTTTAATGCTAATTATAGCTCTTTGATTTTATTTTATTTATGAATATATTCATGTGTTTATTGTTATCAGTAAATATTTACTTAAGATTATATATTTACTTATATTTCTATGTCCACTTCAGAATATATATTATTCTTATTTGTGTGTGTTTGTGTGTCTGTTTATTTTTTAATAATTGCTATTATTGTCTCTCTCTGTCTCTCGATGTATGTATGTGTGTATGTATGTATGTACATATGTATGTATCAGGGGTGGGATTCAAATTTTTTAACAACCGGTTCTGTGGGCGTGACTTAGGTGGTGGGTGTGGCTTGGTGGTCATGTGACTGGGTAGACATGGCTTGGTGGTCATGTTATTGGTTGGGTGTGGCCAACTCAATATCCCTCACATCGAGGCACGCATCTCCTCACCTGGCCTCTCATGACTATGGGGATGCTGCAACAGTTGTAAGTGTGAAAAATGGTCATAAGTCACTTTTTTTCAGTGCCATTGTAACTGAGAGACACTTCAGAAAAAAATTGGCACTGAGGAACTTAGAAGCTTCCAATGAAATTAATCCTAATGCTCTGACAAGCCCTAATGCAAGCCCTAGAAAATCTCAAAGTATTGGCAACATTAGAAAGGAATTAGAATAAACCACTCAGAAGAATTAAAGATCCAACGTAAGACCTCAAGAAACCAATCAGCAGAACAGCACATCAAAAACAGAAATTACTAAATCATCCCCTCCAGCCAGCAAAATAAAAAAAGCATAGCACCTGCTAGTCTTTTTCAGGACTGGAGAGATGGAGCTAAATAGAATGTAAAGGATAGACATAAGACTGTTAGAAACCTAAGCATGAATTAATTGAAATTAAACACATAACCAGCACAATTGGTTAATAAGTAATGGACATTGAACTGAGAACATAAGCAAATAACTATAGCTGAAATTTGATAGGTAAGATAGAATATAAGTAAAGGAAACTATAGTGAAAAGAAAGAAAGAAAAAAATGTAAAGGGTCTATTGAAGAAGAATCAGAACAAGTTTACCATGGTTTATTTATTAGGAAAACATTTTTAGCTTCTCTATAAATTGCACATATTAAACTGGGGGTTAAAATGTATTGTATGTATGTGTGTTGTGTTATTCCCCCTCCCAATCCCCCCCAAATCTGTAATAATAAATTTTATTGACTTGCAACCTTGAATTAAACCAGAACTCTCTCTTGTGTTGCTGTAAGAGAGAAAAGAATAGGGCAAACTCACAGAAATGACTCTTTTCTTAGAAGCTCTTTAACAATTTGTCTTCATCCCCAAGAAACAAATGAAGCAAGAAATGATATGGGAGCATATGTCTGTCCTTGATCTTCTGTGATGCCTCTGATCCAATTAGCCATTGCAAGTCTATAAGAAGACAGCTGGAGGGGGACTTCTGGCTGGACTCCCTTGCTGACGGACTGAAATCCATGATCATCTGCAGTTTCAGTTCGTGCTCTACTGTCAGAGGGCCCCAATCAACCTGATTTGGGGCCGAAGCTACCCTGTAGTAGTTGCAAAGAAGGGAGAGACTTGCAGCTGCATCGAGGGGAGACGCATCTCCCCTCTATGGCTTGGCAATACTCCCTTTCCCAAAGACGGCTGTAGCAGTGGCCAATATGGCCACCCTGAAGAGGTGAGCTGACTGGGATAAAATCGTGCAGGCGCAGAGAAGAAGAGGACAGCATAGAAACCTGGAGAATTGGGTGCAACTTCAAAATAAAAGGTACCGCGTAATAAAATTAAAGAATTTTTTTTTAAGAGAGTTAATTGAAGTGGAGAATGATGAAGTGAAGAAAGAAATTTTAACAGCTTAAAGCAGCTTTGAAACTTGAAAGGAAGAAGCCGGAAGAAGATTTCTGCTTATATGGGATAAACAGATGGCCCTGACACCAAAAGGCATAATTTAAGCCATATTTGAATGTGTCAAGTGGAAAAAAAAAGAGTAATCAATACTTGGACTTATCGGAACATTTTGGAATTTTAAAAGCCCCAAATAGGGGTGGGGAAAAGTGGGAGAAAAAAAGACTGGATTTTAGATCTAGTGGCCAAAGGAATTGTTTATATCCCCCTTTTTCCTTTTCTTTTTAAAAGCCTGGTTCCTTCAAAGACTTATTAGATACAAACTAACTGATTAGAATACAATAAAATAGAGAACCTGGAAAATGAAAGTGGATTATTGAACATTAAGACAAAGAAAAAAGCAGGAAGGAACCATTTTGGGATTGTTTGGTAACTTTGGTGCAAACTTTAGTTTATGGACATTGAACTATAAGATGAACCTAGAAAATTTAAAGAGGAATTAATAAAAACTCATCATTGGAAATAGACATTTTAGATATTGGGCAAATCAAGTTACTGGATAAAAGTGAAAAAATGGCAGTTTTGTTCTTGGAACTAAAACTAGAACTTGGAAATATGAAAGAAATGTTACAAGAAGAAGGCAAATTGCTTTGCCCAACTTTGCAGTTTTTACAAATGGTGATTTCAGAATATGAAGAACAATTAGGAATGCCAGAAGAAGAGGAGCAGAATACAGAAGAGGTAATCTTTAATGAATATTTAAAACGAGAGTTAAAGCAAAGGGGGAAAAGAAGGGGAATTAAAAACAGGAGGTTTGAAATGGTGATTAAAAAGAGGCTTATATTGAAAACAAAACAAAATAAAAAGAAACAGCAGAAGAGGGAAAGGCAGAAGAAAGTACTAAAAAAAGAGGGGATCAAAAATTGGAGTAGAAAAAGGAGGGGAAGAATGAAGGGAAAAAGAAATAATAAGAAACAGGACCAGGGAACAAAGAAATATGGGAATCGAGTAAGGATGAAAAGAAAATGTTTTTTGAAAGACACAGAGATAATGATTAGCTTAATATTAAGAGAGAGGACTCTGCAAGTTGATGAGGTGTAATATAAATGAATTAAAAGTAATTAATTAACTAGATAATAGTGAAATATAGATTTATAAAATGTGAAACTGGAACTGATATTTTTTGTTGGTGTACTTTTGCTGTCTCATTTCTTTTTCTTTTCTTTTTAATGGAATTATTCACATAGTCAAATGGGAAAATTGTTAAAAAGGGGAAATTAAGATAAGTTGACTAGGAGAGTAATACTAACTTCTATGATGAATTGCATAGATTACTTTTTACTATTAGAAAATAGTGAAATACAGATTAGTGAAATGAGAGACTGGAGCTGATATTGTTTTGTTATGGCAAGATATGGAACTCAATACAGAGACAAACGGAATAATTGTGAAAAAGTGGGAATTATTATAAGTATAAGCTATGTGTAATGAATGTATAAATTATAGTTGAAATGAAATATGGAAATGGGGACTAGGGGAATAATATCAGTTTTTATGATGAATTAAATAGATTAATTTTTTCTATTAAATTATATATATTTTGTATGTAATTGAAGGAGAAACTTGAAGACCCTGAATTGAAAAGTATTTATGCAATGTAGTAGTTGATAGAAGAATATTAGTTTTAATTTATTAGGTAACAATCAAAACTAAATAATTAATGGGATTTAAAGGGGGATTAATTACATGATATGTAAATTATAGGGGTTCGAATTGTTAATAGTAGGGGAAACTTTTTTGAAATGAATTGAAATTTCAATGAATTGAAATTGAACTCTTGGAATGTTGAATTAAAGATTTGTGATGAAAGTGAAAACCTGACAGAGAAAACCATAAAGTATAATGAATATGATAATATGAGACTTATTTAAAGGTTAGGGAATAGATCAAGTAATAAATTGAAAAAAATAAACAAAATAAGCTGGAGGAAAGCATACAATAAAAAGGATAGTAAATATGAAAAGCAATGGTGATATTTGAATTTAAATGTGAAAGATGAGTATGAAATTAAAGTCATGTTTGTAATGGAAATGTGATACCTGGAACTATGCTATTCACTGAAAAAAGATGTTTTTATATGTTGAAAAATGAATAAAAAATTTTATTAAAAAAAGAAGACAGCTGGAGAAGGAAAGAACAGCCAGAGACTGAAAAAAAAAAATGGAACACCACCAAGTAATTCACCAATTCCTGATGTACAGAGACAGGTTTACATTTAATTGATGAAGCAGAAGAGATTAACAGTGAGTAATTTAATGAGAAGCAACAGCACATCGAGTTAGGAACAAACTAGGACATACTGTATAAACCCAACCTAGATTTTTTTCCAAAATTTATTTGCATGCTGTGTATTCCCAAGCATCTCCAATTGTAACTGTTCAATCATAAATTCCCTTCTTCCTATGCTCGATAATGTATTGAAACTCAGAAAGAACAACCTGGATTTCCGTAGAAAGCTAATCTCAGAGTATGGAAGCAATGATTTAAAAAATGACATTCCGGCAAATGTCAAACTCCTATTGCTGGAACCTGGAAGAAGTTAACCCCATTCAATCTGATTGGATGGTGAGATTAATACATAGAAGTAACCTAGTCTGGATTGCTGTGATGTGTTAAGGATGATAGCCAGCACCTTGAATTATACAATGAATGGCAAGCAGTGTAGTTTCCAAAATACTGGGATCATCCAGTTATTTTGAGATACTTTAACCACAACATGAGCTGGTTGTGTTTTGTGCAATTTACAGATTCTGAATGCTTTCCAAGGACAGTTATCACTCAAATCCAATCTCTTACCACTTCAGAAGAATCTTCAACCACAATGTACAGATTGAGAACTTATCACTAGAGAGTCCTATCTGCTTCCTCACAACTCAGAGAGTCAAACCAATCCCAGATCACTTCACAAGACAAAGTCCAAGTCACCTCCATATTATGGCAGCCATTTTGATGTACGTAAGGGTAAGGAATCTGTTGTCACACTTGCTGATCTGTTTTATTTAAATACTATCATTTGGAGATTGTTTTAAATTATTTATTTATTAATCAAATTTGCTGCCCATGTCACAAAAAGTGACTCTGGATATCATACAACAATTGAATAAAGCAATAAGTACAAAAACAAAAAAAGTCCACATTCAAAGATAAATATTATTAAATATTATAAGTATTATAAGTTATAAGTATTATTAAAATAAGTATACATTAAATAAACATGAAAATCCTATGACATACTGGTAATGCTGTTAATGTGAAAGGAAACTACTGTATATTAATTAAAATGTATTTTTAAAACTATGCTGTTTCTAAAGTTTCTGTTCAAGCATGAACTGCTGAGATATAATCAATAATTCATAGTAGAGAAAAAGGGAAAGAACTTTTAAGTTTTAACATCCCTGGATGAAAACATATCAAAGTTGATAAATTACTTGAATTAATCGACTTTGTCAAATCAAATCCAATAAGGAAAATTTATTATTCCAAGCAAGTGATGCACCTTTTTTCTTTCTAATTTATGTTCCTTCAATAAAGCCTTAAATTGGAAAGAATTAGAACACATGACTTATCAGAATATATTGTTAATAAGCAATATGATAAAATTATATCTCAGGTTCAATGGATTGTTTGATATATTTTAGGTCTGAACTTTTGAAAATAAATATACTGGAGCTCAGGTAGACCAGTCCTATCTAATACTCAGAAGGTCACATGATTCTATTTTTAAACTATCTCTGACAACTTCTGACAACACAATGGAGATGAAAACAGCAAGGTACAACATAGTGATAAATAAAAAAAATAAATGAAATAACATATTTTCAGTATAATTATATCATGTAGAAAGAGAGTGGGGACCTCATGGTCAAGAGATAACACCAAATGTTGTTGGGATATGACAAGGAAAAGGATGCTTTAAAAAAAATGAGAATTAAAAGGTTGTATGTTTCCAGAATCACAAGAAAAGGTATAGAATGACAAGAAGAAAAGACGGAGAAGAAAAGGGAAGATCAAGTTGAGGATGTGGCAAACTGCTAGGCTAAGCCCAAGGATAACAAAGCAATTCGACCAGAGTTCAATTCTTTATTTTCCTATACATAATCGTATCTTGCCAGACCAAACCCTTATTACTGTTACCCTAAGAGATAGACCCTGGTAGATTCTTTGTGGAAAGCTGATAAACCATTAGAAATTTTCTTCCAACCTGGCCTCACTCCCTTCCTGCATCTTGACAGGGGAAGAGATTCAGGATAGCCACTCCTAGAATTCTTTAAGTGGATTTACATTATGCATGCAGAAAGCAAAATAATGAATGAAAATGCAAAAGCATGGTTGATTTAATTGTCTAGGTTGAAAGACAGAGAGAATTACTGAAGGCTATGAGGGAATCATGGAAAACCAAACACTTTACTAGAAGCCAAAATCACAAAACTACGTCTGATTTACTTTGGCCATGTCATGCATTCAAATTCATTGGGGAAGTCAGCGATGCTAGCAATGGTTAGTGGAACAAGAAGAAGGAGCTAGCAAAGAACATTCTGGCTTGTTGCCATCAAAACTGATGTAAAGATGAACATCCAAACTGAAAAAAAAAGAGCCCTTGCCCATAAAATTGCCAAGAGTCAGTCATGACTGAATGGTTAAAACAACAACATGGGGACAATCAGAGTTCTGGATGTGGGGCAGACCATTAATTGATGGTGTCCAGGGCAGATCTTGAAAAACTTTGATAGAAAGAAGTGAAAAAATGATAGGGAAGGTAGAATAACTTCAGAAAAAGAAAGATGCTTTGTAGCATCCTGAAGGAGGATAAAGCTGCTGCTAGAATGCTGGCAATAGGGTATCATCTTTTCTCCCTGAGAGTTGCTGTTGTAGTTATTGCATTACTATTCAAGACCATCCAATCACCAAAATTCTGCCCAACTATGCATTGGCCTAATAGTTGGCAAACAAGAAGAAGCCAGATTGTTTTTTCTTACTTATTAGAAACACGATCCAACTTCAATTACTACTTCTGGTGCTGTTGTTAATGTAATATGTAGAATTGTGCCTCTTTGCAGCTCTAGTGTTTGGTTCAGTGGTGGGATTCAATTTTTTACAACTGGTTCTGTGGGTGGGGCAGGGGAAGGATACTGTAAACTCTACAGTCAGAAGTGGTTTTTGCTGGTTTTCCAAACTACTCAAAATTTCCACTACTGGTTCTCCAGAACTGGTCAGAACCTGCTGAATACCACCTCTGGTCTGGTTGCAAAAAGTGAATAAAAGGTGAAGACCAGCATATGACTTTAATACCAGTTTCATTCGGATTGAAATTGAAAATTTCTTCAGCTTCTGCTGTGCTATTCTGTTATCAATAATTCATGCAAATAAAAATAGAACCACCAAGGCCGCATCTAACTTTCTATAATATGGAACAAAGTAGTCAAGGAGTACATCAATGAGGCAAAGAATTGAAGGGCAGGGAATTTAAGTACCATTCTGTATCTGAATGCGAACACTAGTGCTGCTTTGGGGTCTTAGCATAATTGCAGATAGAGGAATATGATGTTCTGGTTGACATCCAATACAAGTGATTTCTAGGGGAATTCAATGAGTTGTAATTTTTTAGTACCCAGTTATTGAGCTACAGTATTGATTGAGAAAGAATGAGGGAGCAACTTCTCTGATTACAAGTTTTTTTTTGTTCCAAATAGATGCAGTTCTTTTCAGTGTTCTTCATCTATCTTGGAAATAACCTTTTGCATTTACAGATGTGCTACAATTTATTACATTAGAGTAGGAAATGGATATTAAATATTACTTATGATATAATTGTAATAAGAATATATTGTTTATCAGGTAAGGAGGGTTAGGGTTAGGGTGACCTCAGTTTTGCAGTCCTAAACAAGATTTTATTAATGTTATAGTTGGCACTTAATAGTCAGTGAAGTGATTGTTCATTATCATCACCAACAATTAACTCTCTCCAAAGTTAAAATTAAAAAATGGACTAAAACCTTGGCCGTACACCTTTGATTATGTTATCATAACCATTTCCAAGGCTTATTACAAAATAGATAAGCTCATATTTTGCCCATGTTTGTTCTACAGCATTAAATTTTTAACTTTTTATTTTACATTAAAGCACCTGTTCCACAATAGAAATGTGCAGAATTCAGTGGATGTTTATAATTAATTCTTCCTTTTAGATGTCTATCTTTCTGTTTTTGTTCTGAAAAGCGATCAGCGCCAATTATTTTAAGAGAAATGATCTCAAAATTGTTTATGATTAGCAAATTAAACAAATCCTGATGAGAGCCATATTTTTTTCCAATATGTAAAGCAGCATGATGTTTTATTAATATTGCTATCCTTTGTCTAAACTGGGAACTACAGCTGATGGATTCCAAATAAATATATTAGAACTTGAGACCCAATTTATGTTATTATTGTTCTGATATACCTATGAAATATGGCTAAAAATATAACTTGTTCCCACTTGTGAGAAACAAGACATGAAGGTAAAGCAGAGTAATTGTAAGTTCTTGTAGTCTTCTATCAATTGAATCAGACTGTTGTATTTTATTTTATATTGAATTTCCATTTAATTTTATTAAAAGTTTGATATTTGCAACACGTTGTTGGACCAGGTTTGGGCTAATTACAAATTTAAGCTGAATTAGTATTTATGATGTGTTTTACTTCTTGACAGATGGTGTAAACTGTAGAGAGCAACTGGAAATCTATTTATAACTAGTTTATGTGGATAGACATAAACCATTGTAATGCATAAATGTAATTTAGTATTTTGGGGCCAAGCCAAAGGACAGTAATCAGTCTGTCAAAGTGGAAAAAAATCAATGAGTTGAGCATTGGTCTAGCTTCATCTTTTGTTTAACTTCTAATGGGTGTCTCAGCTTATAATAGAAATTCAGTCTTTGCTTCAATTGACTGAAATATTTAGTTCAGAAAACAAATGTGTTTAGTTTAATCTTCAACTCTTGAGACCCATAATAATTTCATCTGTTTATATCTTAAAAATTGGTTCAGCAAGAGACAATTTAAAAAAAAATAACTCAGCAACATTAAATATTCATTCACTGGTGCCTTTAATTTTTCCCCTCTCATTACAGACAAATAGAAAAATAAGCAATTGTTTGAATATCTATGGCTATTCAAATAAACACTCTTTTACTATATGGATGACAATGAAATGAGGTATGTAAAATTAGAAGATTGAGATGTTTAACTGAGTGCAAATTCAATCAAGGGTTGCTATTGGTCAGCTATTGTTTTAGGCTGCCAAGAAGAAAGGAAATAAGGTTCTGCTGGATTAAATATTATTTACAAGGCTGAATTCCAGCATAGCCATCTGAGTACAACATCCATGAAAATGCAACTTTCATGCAGGGGCTTTGGGAGAAATTGGGAGAAAAAAGCAACATTGGAAAAAGAAATATCTATTTTCACTGTTGCTGCCTTCAAGAATGCTAACATATCTTTGAGTAATTTTGTTGATCAGTGAGGAAGATTAGCCCCTTGCTTTCTAACTAGTGTGAATACCCATTGTGATAACAGAGAAATTCTATGCGTTCTTTTAAGCATGATCCCTTCATGCTGCCAAATAACACTTTAAATAACTCAATCACATCTTATGAAATAGCATACACACTGGAAGTGTGAAGGTTGTTGAAAAGTAAGCCTAAAGGGCAGACTTTATGAATAACCTGGGAGATTTAATTTGGATTATTTCAGTTCCCTAAGCCTAACCCTTATAATAAGGATATGTTCTAAAACAATGATATACAAACTAAAATTCCAATGAATAAATATTTAGAATGAATCTTGGTGAAAACAACACAGAGAGAAAGATCTACCTGCATAATTTGGGATTGGGGTGGGAAGGGGTTTGGTTCTGGCTGCCATCTTAACTTTTTGACCCACCCCTGAATAAAGCATAGCTTTTTCAAAATAAAGAAAAAAATCTCAAACAGCAGTTCAGAGAGATTTGACCTCCAGACTAAAATGAATTAGACACTGAATTTATATACTGTAAAAACATACAGGTAAATTAGATGCAAAACCAAATCTGGATTTTCTTTTTTGTTTTGCTGTTTTACTAATATAAAATGTCTTGCTGTTGTTTTAACAAAGGAAGTAAATTGGCCTATATCTTCCTAAGAAGATGTACCTCAAGTGATATTAATTCCTAAACTGGTTCTGTGTGGATTATCAACCTGAACGACATGCAAAAATTTCCTTTTTTAAATAGTAATTTTATTAGAATTAGAGATTAAAAACTAATACAAAGAAAAAAGAAGAGTAAAAAGAAAAAATATATAAAAGTACAAGGGAAAAAATAGACAATAGGAAAGAAAGAAAAAAGAATATGGTAAATAAAAAGAAAAGAAACATATACATAAATGACATCACAAGTATAAATCATTTTAATAAGTTATCACTTAATCTTAAAATACAAGTGATCTCTTCTTCCCATATCCCATCACTTATTGTAAGCAAATCCTTAAAGCTTCATCATTGTTCTGATCACACCAATGGGTTTTCAGAGACATATCTATTTTTACTTTGATCAAATAAGCCACATTTATTTTATATATTTTACTTTAAAAAATGAACTTTGTGTTCCTTCCTTTTACTTTTAACCATTTTGAACTTTAATCCCTTTAAATAATGTCCTATAATTTGATTTTCCTTTCTTTTTGTCCCTTCTCAGAAAATTCTTCAAAACTTTAAAAAGTTTCACTCTGAAGTCCGGCATTATCTCAGAGGGGTTCAAAAGCCTAGAGTGACTTGGGAAAGTTTTGGAGGCTCTGTGTGGAGCAGAGGTGGTATTCAGCAGGTTCTGACCAGTTCTGGAGAATTGGTAGTGGAAATTTTGAGTAGTTCGGAGAACAGACAGTAACCTTTCCCCAGCAGTGGGGAGGGAATGGAGAGTTTACAGTATCCTTCCTCTGCCATGCCCACCAAGCCATGCCATGCCCACTAAACCATATTATGCCCACCAAGCCATGCCCACAGAACCAGTATCAAAACATTTTGAATCCCACCACTGGTGTGGAGCCTCAATTCCTTTCCAAGTCTCTTGACTTCTGAAGATTCCAGAAGCCTGCCAGGACATCAGAAGGTTTTAGAAATCCTGCTATGGCTTTGCACATCACTGCAACATACCGCAGCTCACATATGGCCATGAGCCTGGCCACCCTTATCCCAAAGGATTTCCATGCTCCACTTAACGATCTAGGGCTAGGCAATCACTTAATGGCCACAATTGGGAGTGTCAGGATTATGGTCATTATGGTAGTTACATGGGTGCCTCAATTTACGATCACAATGATTTACGAACAAATTTCTGGTCTCATCTGTTGAAAGAAGGCAAAGACTATTGGTAATCTTTAATTCCTTCATTCTGATGCAATTGTCGGCTCTGCTAATTTCAGTTTATCCATTTCTTCCTTAGGAGTCCCCGCCCACACCCCAGATTTCTTTCTTTTGATGATAGAAAACTAATACTTTCCTTGAGTCCTTTTCTACTGAATGTAGTAAACCCTGATTTGAGATTTTGAATGTTGCAGCAATGTTAGATTTAGAGAATGTTAAAAGAAAACCATTTGTGTTACATTAAAATGTGTTATTTTTTGTTCGTTAGAAAATATATATAACAAGATTTAGCAGTATGACAACCTAAGAAGTTTTGATAGAAATACATTGATGAAGCTAGTAAATTGATAGTCCCAAGACTTCAATAAAACATTTCAAAAGAATCATTCAAGCTTAGCTTTTATTTAATCATTACGTCCTTCCTATATGCTGCACTGCTTTATATTTCCTTTCCAGCTTGACCTAGCTGACATCTGCAGCAGATATTTATCAAAGACCAGATGAGAAAGAGACACAAAACAGTACCAGGAAGTCTGAGCCAGCATCACATTTTTCTCCATGACAACACAGATGAAACACTTGTTCAAATATTCATCTGAATATGTTTTGAACTAAAAACTAGGCAAACTGTCAGTGATTGGCTGGAAGACTGGCTCAAAAAATGGCCTAAAAATAGCCCAAGAAATGGCCTGAAAACAGCCTAAAACACAGCCTGAAAATGGCTGAAAAACAAGGCTGAAAAGCGACCAAAATGGACTGAAAAACAGGCAGTGGCAGCCGACCTCTGCCTGTCACCCATTGGGTCATTTCAGAGGTATTTCCTTAGCTAAGCAGAGAAACAGAATAACTTCCTGTTGGCTTCCCCATTGAGTTTTGCGGCTTTGCTCCGCATTAGGAGGGCTTCTCATTGAGTCCAATGCATCAAGAAAGAGACCAAGCCGGTTCAGTCTTGGATGAGCAGCCCCGAACACGCGCTCAGGGAAGCTCTTTTATTGAACACACATTGTTAAACGTCACAAAAGAGAAAGTTCAGTCTACTTTACATGTTAAAAGAGTGGGGGGTCTCAGTGGATACATTGTAGCACCCAATCACAGTGCTTAAGGGATACAAAGTAACCAATCTGCGCCTGCAGTCCAGCCAGTAGCCCAAGGTGGGCAGCATCCTTTTGTTCCTGATACCTGCTTTCAGCCTACGTGAGGTCTTGCAGGTATCGAAACTCCTTTGCCTACGTGAGGCTTGGCATATATCAAAACTCCTTTGCCTACGTGAGGCTTTGGCATATGCCCAGGCTGTTAGATGTGGATTTGCTGCTGCAGAGTTTGCTCATGGGAAGTTTAGTCCTTGACTAACAGTTCATTTAGTGAACATTTGAAGTTACAGCGGCACTGAAGAAAATGACTTATGACTGTTTTTCACACTTATGACCATTGTAGCATCCTTATGGTCACTTTCAGATGTCTGGCAACTCATATTTATGATGAATGCAGTGTCTTGGGATCATAGGACCTTCTGACAAGCAAAGCAAATGGGAAAGCCAGTAATCTTGTTACTAACTTAATAACTGCAATGATTTACTTAACAACTATGGCAAGAAATGTTGTAAAATGGGACAAAACTCACTTAGCAAACTGTCATGCTTAGCAACAGAAGTTTTGGGCTCAACTGTGGTGGTAAATCAAGGATTAACTGTAATCCATCTCCTATTCAAGTGACCCATGGAATTGCCTGCCAATTTCTGGGGAAGAAACAACAAAGGGAATCATAGATCACAAGGAAAAACACAAGGAATGGTGTTTACCAGTAGTGGGATTCAAATTCTTTTTCTACTAGTTCTGTGGGCATGGCTTGGTGGGTGTGACAGGGAAAGGATACTGTAAAATCTCCAGTCAGAGGTGACATTTGCCGGTTCTCTGAACTACTCAAAATTTCCACTACCGGTTCTCCAGAACTGGTCAGAACCTGCTGAATACCATCTGGTGTTTACCCATTGACCAATAGTGAGCCAGCCCTACCTTGCCAGGAGGCATATGAGTTATTCTCCCAGACATTTAGTATTTATTGCTGTTACCGCTTATCTTCTAGGGAGCATCTCACCTGACAGTCTTCCCTATCCCAGTGACAGTAAATAGGAATGCCACAATCTTTACTGCCTTTCTGGGAGTAGTAAAAATGATTTGTGTGTGAAATAATTTATATCATGCATTCTCCAGACCCTGTAGCATGAAGGCTAGAGAGTTCAGTTCTTCTTTGGGTGATAGACCAATTGCACCAGAGATAATTGTCTGAGCTCTTATTAATGATTACAAAAACCTTTTGGTTTTAAATATTAAAATGTAGCCAAGCAATATTGAAAAACAAAATTCAGAGCTGCCTAATTCACTGAGAAAATACTGTCTGTAACTTTGTTAACACACAAAATGAAAATATAGTGTACCCATCAAATGAATTAATCCAAAACATCCAAGACCATAAAATGAAGGCTGGTCTTCTTCCATTCTTAAAAAAAATCCACTATAATTCTATCTATAGAATGGAATCCCAGTATTCTTCTGAGTCTTCAATTATAAGCATAAATTCTTTACATATCATTAATCTGCATTAGGCATTAAAAGCTAAAATAAACAATTATTGCGTACAAACTTCCTTTTGCCATAATGTTTTCCAAGCTTTGGCTTGCACTTAACATTTTTGCTCACCAATAGTCAAAAGCCCATGAATCAAACTGTCTTCTTTCTCAGTCCCAGTCAGGTTGATAAAAGGAAAAAAAGAAAAATCTTTCCATGGACATCCTACTGATATACAAAAACATCTCATTTAAAATAAAAAATACACACATACACACACTCAATCTCTGTGACCAGAGGTCAAGAACCTCAGTATATTAAAATACAGCTGCATTTTTCAGTTTAATATGAATTGTTGTCAGCCAAGAATTCAAGTTTATGTCAATTCATTTTGTTTTATGCAGCGGTTGATGTTTCATCACTTAAGTAGAACTTTTAGAGAATTTAATAGAGTCAACAATTTCTAACACTTACAAACATAAACCTTATAATTTTCATAATCAGGAGTTATATTTTCAATTAAAAATTTAGTTCCTACTTATTTCCTTTTCTTCCTTAGTCAAGCAACTGCAAGATTAAATTCTGAATGTAGAAAATTAATAAAAAGAAAACATTATGTTATTTTTTTCAGTAAACAATTTACCATGTTTGCTTGCAGTAAGTTACCTATGAAGGAACTCTTTGTATTTTTATTAAGAACCAAATCTCACTAAGTTTTCTTGGATATAGAATAGCAATCTTGCATTATAATGTTGATGGTGATGATAATAATGATTTGACTGAATGTTTAAAATTGCCTATAAATGAAAAATCAGTGATGAACCACTTACAAGGATCTGTATGATCCAGTAATTGAATTAGGAGCAATCACATTTCATAAAATGTTTGGACTATCTTTAATATAGATTCCATCTGTATACTGTGTCCATTTTTAAAAGAATATTTATTAGAGACACATTTATTCTTTCTGGAGAAAGGATCAGTGCTATCGGTTAATCATTACTAACCTAATTTTTCTTTGGAAATTTTAGTGAGTTTCACTTATACTGACTCTTCAATGCCATTACATATAAAGTCAGTTCCAAACATCTTCTTGTATATCATAAAAGTTAATTGAACATGACATTGTTAACAATGGTTAAAGGAAAAAGCAGGACTAAAAGTGGCCGCTCCTTAAAACATATGCTTGAACAGATGGCTTTAGCTCTTTGGAAATGCATGCTTTAGGAATAGATGCCTGGCTGCCTCTTGATATAGTCTAAAATACATGTTATGCTTGTATGTAAGCAAGTACCTGAGAACCAAGCCCTATGTTGTCAGGCTTCTATGGTCACTGGCATTTAAAAGAATCATTTTACTATTTGAAATATTTATTGGCTAAATTACATAATTGTCAGTGACTGGAGCAATTAAAGGCAAGTTTTAAAAAAGTTTTACATCAAACTGACACTTTCTGGGATGCCTGAGAAATAGAATATAGTATGAACTAAATGAAACCTAACATTCTAATTATTTATTTTTTATTATTTAAGAAAATTCTTGAAATTTTTATTCCTTTTTTCCTTCTTCATCCATTCTTTCTCTTCTTCAGCCCTTATCTTCCCCTTCCATCCTTCTTTCTTCTGTCCTTCTTTCCTTTTTTCTTTCCTTCTTTCCTTCTTTCTTTCCTTCTTTCCTTCCCTCCTTCCTGACCTCTATTCCTTATACCACTCATCTCACCAATAAAGCAATTCTGGGTGGCTTACAAAATAGTTCATTCTAAACTATTACCAGCATAGTATATAAGCATGTTCAATGAAAGCAAAATGTGCCACAAAAGCTATATACTAAAATAGTAAAATAGCATAATACCAAATTGTTATGAATATGGTAATCAGGACAGAACATAAATTGCATTTAAAATGTCTGTACAATTTAAAATTTTGGAGAACGTAACACTGTTTGAAGCAGATGGCAGAATTTGCCACTGGCCTTTCATCCCATCGTTGATAAATATGGAAATATAGAATGATACTATCCAGTTCTTTAATTCAAGAGCAATGGATGGTGAAAACTGCAGCTGGTCCTTCTGGGGATGGGGGGAAGGGTGGGTTGGCTTACTTTTTGCTATGATGTATTACTCAGACTTTAACTGGGTCACAAGCTCTAAAGTTCTTTTAGATTTGGAAGTAATGACTCCCCAGCAATATGAGTAATTACGGCTTTATTCCAAGGCAGTATAAGAAAGACACAAACGCCAAAATGTACAGGAATCAAACAAAGCAATAAAGAATACATTTCAATAAGAAAAAGAAAGAAAGACCTAATGCCTTTTTGTTTGCCAGGGAACTCAAAGAAATAAGGGCAGGTGGAGCCCTTCAAAGCCAGCAAACATACAGTCCCCTCCCAGGTAAGTCTGCATTGTTATTATATAACATGGGAGTTTTTGACCAGCTTACATAAACTCTGAACCACAATTAAGCACACTTGTTTTTTCAATGACCTTACAGTACTGGATTGTACCATGAATAAAGAAGACCAGCCTATCAGTTGATACAGGAAGAATATTCTTTGTTGTGCCTTTTTAATGATGGTTCTAATGTTGGGTGTCCAACATTTTGATATTGATTATCAACATATTGATAAGCTTGTTAATCAATACAATTTGAAGATCCAAATGTACTTTTGAATTATATATAAAATGTGGAATTTATTATTTTATGATTGATGAACCTTAACACCATTTCAGTCATAGTGGTTTCTAAGCAATGTATTAATGTACAGTATTACATGAAGAATTGTGATTTATCAAGCAAGGATGGCAATAAAAAACTCTTCTATGTTGGAAAGTCAATGCAATCCTAGATTTAATATCCTGTGTTGCTGATATGTGTTCATTTTCTCTTTATGAACTGGCTTTCTTATAGATGTAATGGCTGGTTGTATGTGGTCAGGGTTTGATTGTATATTTTAAGATTAGGTTGAATTATTTGTTACATATAATGATATGTTTTCACTGTTACTCTTTTTTTCTGATTATTTTTTCTTTTCTTTCCTTTCCTTTCTTTTTAGCAAGTGCACACTTTAGAAGCTATAGTAGTAATTATTTTTTCCAGAGTTCAAAACTTAATACAAATGGAAGATTTCCTGTTTACCAGTGATAAAAATGACTGGGGTTATCTTGCATGAATTTCGATGTGGATAAATGTTTAAAAGTATCATGAAGTCTATTTCACAGATTACAGCAATCCTACTTGCTACCTATAAAGATTTATATTGATATGATAACTACTTCTTTCAGCCTAAGAACTAGTATTAAAAGAAGATGCATTGAAATGAAGAAATGCCACAAGGTCAAAGCAATTTCCATTAGCTTGATAAACTGCTGAGCTGGTGCAAACCTAAATTAGCCAAGTGTCAATTGTTTTATACTAAGGTTCAAGAACTTACGTTTCTGATGCAGCAGCATAGGAATTGTAAGAACCTTGCAAAACAATGTGCACTTTTTTTATTTGAAATAGAACATTTAAGTCATATATCTTTTGAAAATTAGACACTAGCCAATGCATTTCCTGTTTCATTACCTTATATATAAAAAAATACTAAGTGGTACAGGACTGATATTAAGAGGCATTGCTTTGGTACATATTGAGTTATAAATGCTATTTCATTAAAATGTTCATTAACTGTATTCCAATAACATTGATTTATACAAAATAAGAACACTGGAGTATTTTTGTCCATGTTAATGTTAAAATTATTATATCTTTCATTACTGTATTTAATTAAGGAGCAATAAGAAAATCTGAAATAAAATTTATATTACTGAAAAAACAGTCTATTACAAATAGATTGGGGAGGGAAGGTCTTCTTGGATTCGCCATTCCTGCTTGCTGAACAGGTGGAAGTTGCAGCCAGGAAGATCTTTGCAGTTTGAACTGGTGTACCAGTTGCACTATTTAAAAATTCAGGGGTCCTTCAGACAGTCACTCAAGCTCTGATCACCTAACACTCTAAGTCCTTGAAGATCACCCCAGAAGTTTTAGCTGGTCCAGAATGCAGTGATACAGTGATGATGAGCATAACACAATATACCCATGTAATTTCTCTTCTTCATTAACTGCACTGGTTTCCATCTATTGGGATTTTGGAAGCATGTCTTTTCTGTACCAGCGCCCATTGTCTGGAGTGAGTTTCTCTCCAAGATCCAAATTGTCCCAACCCTACTGGTATTTTGAAAGGCCCTGAAGATGTGGCTCTTCATCCAGGCATTTGGTGAACATGATTGAAGGCACCCTCCTTTTTTCTTTTTTCCCACCTGGATTTGTTATCTCAACCACTTTTAGGTTTTGGGTTTCGGAGTTTTGTTGTTGTTGTTTATTTCCTTGATACACATGCCCACCATAACCATTGCTACTTATCATCCTCTCTATCCACCCAACCATTACTATATAACATCCTCATGGGAAGACATTTCCTAGTTTTATGTTACATAAGATATGATCATCCCTGGAAAGGAAAAATGATGTGGATGTAATTTACTTTTATTATGTTCATATGCAAAGAATACCAACAGCTGTGTTGTGGATGTAATTTACTTTCATTATGTTCACATGGAGAGAATACCAGCAGAGTTGTGTAAATGAAACTTTAAATCAACCCAAGGAGTCAAGGGCATTTAGAGGTTGTGTCCCTTTCTTTTCAAAAAAGCAGGATGCCAAATTAAGATCAATGTAACTCCCTTTGTTTGAGTTTTTTTTTTTGCTTCCTCCCACTCCTCCAGCTACAATACCTTCATCTTTCTCCAACAGCTAATTTGGGACTAAAAAATTGAACAGCAGCACACATTGGCCTCATCCATCAGCCAAAGGCTAAAGACCAGATTCAAACTGGAATACAAGCAAGGAAAAGTCCAACTAACCTTAAAATGTGTGTGTTAGCTTATGGCTCAGTCCTTTGTTCTGGCTTTAAATTCTTCTTTATCTTTTCAGTTTCATTTCCTGGTATGACTTTGCCTACCAAAAATTGCAAGCTAAGTGACCACCAGTTTACAGGTAAATCTTTTCCAGCCTGCCTAAGACCATAGTCAGTCAGTCTTCACTAGTGACATGGATCTTTCAGCATTACTTTAAGACTTGATATGATTTAGGAAGTGTACTAATTCAAAAGGACCATTTTTTTCAGAAAATTATTTTTAAAAACATCTGAAACCCTCATTCTCTATATTTTTCTTTTCATTGCTTTCATTTTAGGCATGGATACTATTAGGAGCAGACATGAAGTCATAAAATGAGAATCCAGTGAAGAGCAAAAAGGAGGAAAAAATAAATGGATAATCCAATGTAGATGACCTTTTTTCGCTAAACAACAAAATCCAAACATCCTCCTTCTTGCCATATAAGCAGACGTAATTTGTCCAGATATACACATGGACCATTAAAACTCAAATTGTGAGGAGCCAAATAAAATGAATGAATTGTTAAAGAACAGGATAAATAAACTTAAAAGACCATCTATCTACTATTGTGAGTTAATAGTTGTTCTCTCTTTCACTGGGGAGTTGGGAGAGTTTAGTAGTGAAATGAGGGAGGGGGGCTTAAACAAATTTATTGATTGATAGATTATGTACCATCAAATTTTTAATCCAATTTTTTTATCTCTATGTAAATGAATTTTAGAAAATTGGTAATGCTTGAATTCTAAAAATCATTCAAGTGGATGTCTGGTCTCTCTTTCAGGCTTAGATATAACTCAATGATGAGAAATGGTTTGCAGTAATGAGGCACATCAGTATTCAAGTCCCTCTCCAGACATTCATATTCTTGGGTTCCAAATTAGAATATAAATTTTAAAAGAACTGGAGGGGAGAAAATAATCAGCATGCTGATTGAAGTTATGGTGCAAAGGAGTGGATGAACAAAAAAGATGAAGGGATGTAAATAACACCAAGGTAGGAACCAAGACTTAAAATGTAATTTTTCATCTTTGTATCTTTTCTGATTCTATTATGTAGGTTCTCAGATACTCTAAAAAGCAGAAATTTCATAGATAAGACAAACCTATTTACCAGCTCATCCTGTGAATGACCCATCAACAGTAAATTCCATGCAAGTTCCACCACTAATACAACTTGTGAGAAAATTCTTTAAGTTGTCATATGAAAAATGTATAAATAATTCCTCTGAGAAATACATGCAATCTGAAGAGTTTCCACCAGTCTAGTGCTAGAAGTCACTTGGACTTTGTGTGTGGCACCACCTAAAGACAAATCTTCCAAGTTTTGGTCTTTACAACAATAAAGTATTTGAGAAGCAACTTGTTTCCTTTTGCTTTCTGAATCTGAATGTCTTCATCTTGCATTTTGTTCCATATCCGAAGTTATGATCTCACTCCAGTTTAAAACACTGGAGCTTAGTTTACAAGTGCAGTTTTTAAGATTAGTGAAACATGTGGATCTTAAGATACTTAGTATTTGCTTATTTCTTTTCTCACTGTAGCTAGATAATTACGATCCATTACTTCTTTTTCTTTGTCATAGCATCTTATTTCTGGATATACAATTCATCTAATCAGTTAATAAATTTCTATACTAGCAACATGGTATCATTTTAATGCAATATGGTGACAGCACTGTTCTTTTTAAAGGGTTAGAAATGGGAAGATGTTTTCTCTATTAATCTGCCTCACAGAGTATGTTATGTTCCTCAAAACATTGTGATATGGAATTTTGAGGGGATAAAATTCTATGTTCATCATTATTTGAAATTACTGTTTTCCAGGCCATATAAATGCCTCCTAAATTCTAATAGCATGCTGAAATGTTTGTGATGTTGTATAAGCATGGTCCCAACTGAGTTTACAAATTTTCTTAAAGTATTTTCTATTTAAAATATTGGGTGTTTCTTTGAAAACTATTTTTGTACAAAAATGAAATAATGCTTGGGACACTAAACTGAATAAATTTGAAATTATATACATAATAACTTGATAAAATAATCTTTGCTCAACAGAAATGGTAAAGAAATACAAAATGAGATTGAATAATTTCGTATCACAGTCACTTCCCAACCATGTCATCCTTAGTGTCACTTAATTTGTAGAAGTCCTGAAATTAATGGAGGGCAATGAAATACTTCAACAAAATGGATTGACTTGTATTTTGCTTATTTTATCATATTTTTTAAATAAGGCTGGGTTCTTTCATAGGTTTCCCTGCTCCTATTCCCAAAACTACTCTGTTGTAAGTACTTCTTAGAACTATGTTTAATCTTCTTGATTTTATTTAAAAAATTAGCAGATTAAGTATGCTATATGCCTGCTTTTAACATTAAATGTACTGATGCTAATTTGCAAGGATTAACTTCATTTTTTGTAAGTAAATTTATTAACTTTTAAAATAGCAGGTGTATTTGTATCATAAACATTATTTTACTTTTTAATCTTTATTTCATAAGCATTTTAAAATACTACTGAGTATTTTTATAAATAAATATATAAACAAAAGCTAATTAAGGAAAACTTCACATTGCTTTTGCTAAAAGGCAAGACATAAAATATTTTAAATAAGTAGGAAAATATTTATTTAATGGGAGTCTACTTTTTCATTTGCAACAGTATACATTAAAATATTTTGTGGTTTACAATACAACTGACACCAAATTAGTGCAATATTTCAATATTAATAAAAGCACTACAAAGATTTGTTTAGATGGAAGTGTTGTGGCCCCGACTTCCGAGCCTATGCTGTCAGAGGAAGAGGACCTGGAAGATGAGGGGGAGGAACTGGCAATGCTTTGCTCCCCAGGACCTTCCTCCCTGGCAATGCTTTCCTCCCTGGTAATGCCTCAGGTTTCATCAGACAACCAAGAGGATCAGCCTGAGATGAATCAGGAGGAAGGCATGTTAGAGCAGTCCCTGACAGGGAGTGAAGAGGAGGAGTCTTGGCTTGATCCCAAGCAGCATCATAGGGAGAAACGTGAGCAGCAACGTAAGAAGTGTGGGAGGGTCAGAGAGTGAGCTGAGTCACTGAGCCACACCCCACAGGGGATAAAAATGGGTGTGCTTTCTCCTTAAACTTTGTACGGGACAAAGTTTAACTTACTTTAGACTTTATTCATGACTATGTTGGAAGAACAATTGTTTTGTGGATTGCCTTGTGCTTTGTGAAGCGAAAGACCCATTTCCCTCTGGTGAGTAAGACTTTGATTTACAATTGCTGCCAGCTCGGACTTGGTGGAATGCCAAGAATGTTATCAGTTACAGAGGATTTGTTCTGTGAAGATTGAGCCAGCTTGCCTGTCGGTGTTTGTGTGTGTGTATAATCCCTTACCTTTCGGGGGAAAGGGAAGGGAAGACAGAACATGGAAGTAGCAGAAACCTTGACCCTACAAGCTTTTGCTTAGATGGAAGAAAGAAACCATTGAAAACCAATTACAAATCTTGCATCAATGTTATATAAAGTGTTTATTTTATGGTAAGAATGGGTACTAAGTTCCGTAACTGGCCTCAGTACAACTCCAAACTGATATAGCCAAAAGGAACAACAACAACAAAAAAGCAGCATTATGAAATAAAAAAATTCAGTGCAATAAATGTTCAATGTCAACTTTGATTTTGTGAGTGAAACTACTCATAAAAAAAACTGAAATAAATTTCTAGGGCCATCAGAGAGTAGCACTGTATAGAAGTACCTGATATTTTATCTACTTGTAAAATTCTATCACAACGTGAAAAAGATTTGAAAGCATGATTTATGGGGCCAGTCAAACAGAGATATGTGCTTCTCTTCCTTGGTACTTACACGATCCACAAAATGCTTCAATAAATGTTCAGAGTGAAAATGCTTTATTCTGACTCCCATAGAGAAAATTCAGATAGACCAATCAGGTAATTTTTATTGACATTTCTTACATCTTTGTGATTAATTGGCACAGCCAAACCATTTGTAGACTGGATTAGAGAGTTTTCTTAATACTTGAAGAAAAACTGGCATACCATAAGGTATCATTTGAAGCCAATTTTGACTAGCATGTTAGATATTGGCTCGTGGGCAGAAATAATTACTGCAATTATTCTACACTTCCTGAAAAGTTCAAGGAGTTCTACATACACAGAGAGAGGGAGGGGGAGTGAGAGAGAGAGAGAGAGAGAGATCCTTGATACTTGACCATGGTGATTTGGGATTAATGGAGGTTGAGTAGCATTTGGAACAGTGAACAGTTGAACACCATTCTTCTTTGTTATCTTCAGAGACATAATACACTATACATTCAATGCTGATCAAATCAGGAATGTTTTTCAACTGCCTTTAATCATGGGAATTTCAACAAAGTGGACTGTACAAAATATAACTACAGCAGAAGTAAAACTTTGTGTGAAAAGATGAATTAACCACAAAATATATACAGCTTAAAATGACAGAGATACTGCAGTGGTTGACAGCTTTTCATAATTTAATAATAAATTAATTTGTATCCATAAATTGTAAAGAAAACAATGTAAATATCATTGAGAGTGTGAAAATGGGACTCCTAATAAGTTAACTAGAATAGGAAATAAATATTGATATTAAAAATAATTTATTTACACTTGTTCTAGTTCTTATCTAAGCAAATTAAATAAATTGTCATAGAATCAATAATTTTAACATGTACCAAGGATAGTATTTGTTGTTAATAATTTATGGGATAAATAGCTTCCAGCACCCAAATCAATGGTGGGATTCAAAAAAATTTACTACTGGTTCTGTGGGCATGGCTTAGTGGGTGTGGCAGGGGAAGAATACTGTAAAATCTCCAATCAGAGGTAGTATTTTCTGGTTCTCTGAACTACTCAAAATTTCCACTACCGGTTCTCCAGAACTGGTCAGAACCTGCTGAATACCATCTCTGACCCAAATCAATGCAACTTAACATTAAACTATGGCACTAGTAACAAATTGTGTAATTTGACTTTGCAAGCTGACAATAACAACTATCACAGTAAATAAAAGAACTGTTTGAACAGAAGGTCCTAATAGCAATTAGCAATTTCATCTTAAATTAATATAAATTAATATAATGTTGCTGTGGGGTAAGCATGTAAACACATGTACATGCAAATACACTCCTTTCTCTTTATCAGTAATCAAGCAAACAAACCCTCTCCAAAACAATATGCTATTTATAGCTTTTCTGCATTTATAGCAGAAGAAACTGTGATAACTAAGTCTCCTGGGCATTCCAATAGAATCAAAACTGTTTGAACATAGCATGCATAGTGAACTATAATTCACAGGCAGTGCTGTATTATTGCTCTGGCATGGAGACATACTTAGCAGTGGTTCTGTCCCTTGCTGGTCTGTGCTTCTTCAACATTCACTTATACTATTTTATTGGTGAAATGTTTCTTTGCGTCAAAAATTACGTTGTCACTTATTTTTTCCTTGTATGAAATGTGGAGCAAAACATGGAATTATTCTGCTGGTAAAAACCATGGAATTATTCATTGCCTTTTGAAACAATAGCTAAAAGCTCAAAAATTCTCATTACTTCATCTGTTAGGATGAAAACTTATGAGTAGTGAAATTATACTCTTTCTGAGTTTTGTGTTATTTTATTTTGTTTTATCATGACAGCCAGCTGGCCACTTCAGTGCATCACAGATTCTAGTGTTCTTTTGTTTTGATACTATCCATCAGTAGTAATACTCAAAGTATAAATTAACTTAATAATAGGCTTATATGTAAAAAGATGTGGTTCCAGTTACCAATAGCATGGATCAAAGGATCCATCTTCACTGAACCACTTTCCAATTAGAAATTCCTTCTGAAATCTAATAAGGAGATATATGGTTGAGATTGTACAAATCTATCATGACAGCTTTTTGAATGTCAGTAATGGTAATGATTAGTGGTCCCTATCACAGTTTTGTCAAGTGAAATTTAATTCTTGAAGTTTGAAAATGTGAACAAGGTGCTTAGCTAGTAATGACTTTTAAACTTGTTTTCATACATTAAACAGGAATTAGAACGTATCATATACATAAAGCAGATTATTTGTAAGAACAAGCATCCTTAGGCCAGACATACATATTCATTTCCTAGATAAAGCATTTGGCTGCTAGTGAACTAGGGACATATTCAGACAGACAAAGTCTATTTCAATTATAGCTGCAGGCCTGGATTTGATTTAGGATTTCATATTCTTCTTTTGACACCTGAAGGATCCTTACTCTTACTTTATTGCTTTTCTTAATTTTGCAATAATTTTCAGCAGCTTCAACCATAATAATTTAAATATGTGGCCATTTAATCTGATGAATGCACCAAGTTAAAGATGTTGCTGTAACCATGTTCTGTTCTTATTGAGATTGTCAATTCACAAAGGATGGTATTGGAAAACCATATGAGAATTAAGCCTAGGCATTAATAATGTTCTTTCATTTCTTCATGCTCTTTATTCTATGAACTGCTGGGAGAGCTTATCCAATTAGAGAACTGTTCTGTGAAGTTATCAAAATGCAGATGGTACTTCCATTTAATTCTTTGTCATCATATTTGGATAAAGCAAATTCTTATTCACCAACCTAGTTAGATCTATTCATTTTTAAACCTATCCTTTTATTTCAATACACATGTATCATGATCCTATGCATAGATTCTACACAGTGCCAATAACATTATAAATGTAGTCCTGGGCTTACAACAGTTCATTTAATGACTATTCAAAGTTGCAACAGCACTGAACAAAATAATGTATCACTGTTTTTCACACTTACGACCATTGCAGCATTCCTATTGTCACATGATCAAAATCCAGATCTCAGCAACTGACTCCTATTTATGAGACTCATGTCATCACTTTTTGCCACTTACTGACAAGAAAAGTCAATGGGGAAGCCAGATTCATTTCATAACAAGGTGATTTACTTAACAGCAGTGATACAC